>NW_008338118.1:5584991-5598840 GCF_000622305.1 Nannospalax galili | reverse complement strand
CAATATATTTTACAGAATCAAATTGGATTAAGTTATAAATTAGTAAAAATAACCAAATTTAATTGGAAAAGGTAATATATTTTGTATATTTAAAACAAAAACAAGCCCTGTAAATAAATACAGTAAACAAGTTAAAGTTAATTTGATGGCAAGCTATCGTTTGGAAGAGGCATAAGGATAGTATTGGCCAATATTTAAAGATTATAATGAAAAACAAAGACATGGCTATTTTGGAAAGGTGATCAGAACAGCCATTTGAGGAGGAAGAGGGGGAAGGGGAGGATTAGGAGGATGAGGAAGGAAAGAGAAAGAGGGGGAAGAGGGGGAGGAGGAAGAGGAGGGGGAGGAGGAGGAGGAGAAGCAGCAGCAGAAGGAAGACAACGAGGAAGAGGAGGAAGGAAAGAGAAAGAGGGGGAAGAGGGGGAGGAGGAAGAGGAGGGGGAGGAGGAGGAGGAGAAGCAGCAGCAGAAGGAAGACAACGAGGAAGAGGAGGAAGGAAAGAGAAAGAGGGGGAAGAGGGGGAGGAGGAAGAGGAGGGGGAGGAGGAGGAGGAGAAGCAGCAGCAGAAGGAAGACAACGAGGAAGAGGAGGAAGGAAAGAGAAAGAGGGGGAAGAGGGGGAGGAGGAAGAGGAGGGGGAGGAGGAGGAGGAGAAGCAGCAGCAGAAGGAAGACAAAGAGGAAGAGGAGGAAGGAAAGAGAAGAATGAGGAGGAAGACAAGAGGAGGAAGAGAAGAGGAGGGGGAGGAGGAAGTTAATTTCTGACAGATGGGAAATTGTTAAAGGACAAGGAATGGGGAGAGATATGGGGGAATTAGTTATAAAAATCTGGTTTTCTATGATTTTACAAAGTACTCATGGGAGTAGATTACATAGTGATTGGTATATCAAAGAAGTTGTGTGATTGTTCAAAGACACCCAGAAGAGGCAGGAAGATGTCTAAGTTTGAGGCCAGCCTGGTGTATTCAAGTTCCAGGCCGGCTAGGGCTACACTGTGAGACCCTGTCTCAAAAACAAAGCAAAACAACAACAACAAAAACAACAACCCCACAAAACATAACACCCAGGAAGTGATGGGAGATCCGAGGAGAGCACCTTTGTGCTCCAGTTCCTGACTTGGATGCGGAATCCTTGTTCATGAGAGGTGAGTGGTAACCATTGTCCTAGCCCAGGCAAGACATAATAAGCATGTCAATGGAAGAACGATGGGATAAGTGGTATAGTGAAATCTCATTCAAACTCTGTAACTTTGGGCAAATTGGCTCAGCAGGTAAACTGGTTGCTACAAATGAACTGGATTTGATCCCTAGAACCCACATAAGAGTAGAAAGAGAGAACTGACTCCATAAAGCTGTCTTCTAACCTCCACACAAGGACTGCTGCAGGCAGGCACCCAAAAAGATATTACATACACATTACCAACACTAATAATAATAATAATTAATAATAAAATTCCGTAACTTTATTTTCCTAGAATTGATGTTGAAATCAAATTTAGATATCTATAAATGCCATTCCCATCCTGCCAGCTGCTTCCTTGGATACACACAACACAGATTCATTTGGAATATCTTATCTCTGTTTTGCATTAATTCACCTATTACCATTATTACTTTTTAGTTCTGTAATTTTAGGAAGTTCTGTAAGTTAACTGACCTTCTGACTTTCATTTATAAAAGAGATAATTTTACAAAGTTCAAGAATTATTATGAGAGCTATGTGTTTGACAAAGAAGAGGACTCAATAAATATATTACTGTCCCAACTAAAGTACCAAATGGTACAGCTTTGATGTCGTCTATAAAAGTGAAAATTTCTCACCGTCATAGGACTCAATACTTTTTTTTGACTTAAAACCACAGAAATTTACTGTCTCACAGTTTGGAGTCGAGATGCCCAAAATCAAGGTGCATCTAGGGGAGCATCCATTCCTTGTCTCTTCTGGCTACTGGAATTGCGAGTATCCCGTATCACTCCAGTAGGCACCTGCCTTCACACTGCCTTCTCTCTGTGTTTTTCCCTCTTTTATCTCTCTTAAAATTTTTATTATTGAGTTTTTGTGATTTTCATACAATGTAATTTGATGGGATTTAGATCCCCTCCCCCACTCACACTTCGCCTTATTGACCCCAGCCTATAGAGTCTAATTAGTGTCTCAAATGTCCTTCACTGTGGGTCCATCCACTGGAGCCTGGTTAGCCCACCTGGAGTCCCATCCTCGAAAGAGACTGTCTCTCTTCCTCCCAGTAGCCATCTGCTGCCAAAAGTTCCTTAGGTTGTGTTGGGGTTTCTTACCCACTTCTCTAAGTCTGTGCTGGGACTTTTGTCTGGCGTAAGCTTCCATGGGACTTATGCATGCTGTCACCATTGCTGTGAGTTCATTTAGGTAACTGACTAGTTGTCTGGAAAACTCTCTTTCCTTGTGGTCATCCACCACTTCTGGCTCTTAAAATCTTTCAGCCTCCTCTTCCGCAATGATCTCTGCCTTAGGAGGTAGAAGTTTGACACAGGTATCCTAGACTTAATATTTATTCCAGTTTTTTCCTACAGACACATTTACTGGGAACGATTACATTTATAGGATGCATAGAACTTTACTAAAAGTTTTCTTAATTAAAAATGTAAAGTATTAATAAACCCGTGTATGGAAGGATTGTTTTTCCCTTTTGCTATGGCATTTGTTCATTCTGCCTCCTTTCTTTATAAGGAAGTACATGCACCAGTCCTGGACAGAATAAGAAAATATATTTCTGCTACTGGAAATACCCTTCGTTCTCAGTCAGTCTTCGTCACACAAGTGATTTCAGGATTCAGCGATTTTGAGTCATATGAGCTCAGATTGTTCTTGAGGCAGCCTTCGGGTTATACAAACAGAAACTGTGTATCATTACAAGCTCCAGGAAATGATTGTAGATTGTTTGTGATAAGGAATGCCTCACTTACATCAAACATCCTGTGTGTGAAATACAGGCTCAGAAGCAGGCTGGTCCTCCAGTGCACTGAAGCAAAGGTAGATGGGTTTTACTCATAGCCATAGGCCTACAGTCAGAGAGCACTACTGCTATGCTCTGCTGTAGGGCGGGGGTCATGTTGCTTTTAAACTATGCGGCTGACATGAGACTATGAAGAAGCCTCAAGAACTATCAAAGCAATGTCACCATTATTGTTAGAGCAGAAGTCTAGAATGCAATAAAAATGTAATAATAAAACTGGTAAGAGTCAAGTTTGCTTCATTCAGTTCTGATAGATCTTGAAGCAAAATATGCCTATAAATTCTTGGAAACACAAGACACAGTACAACTAAAACTGTACTCTAAAAATAATAGTATGATTTCAGAAAACTCAGACTAGAGCCTTGAGTGAGTTGTCAGAAGGAGGGAAAGGGGTGAAAGATGGAATTAAGGGTAAAAAAGAGTGAAAAGAAAGTCAAAGTAAGTGGAGGAAAAAGGCATCAAAGACAGCATCAGCATAAGCAGTAAAAGAGCAATGAAATAAAGTCATGTGAGTGTGCACGCAAACGTTATGTATCTATTCAAGAGCAAAGACTTGCATGCATTAAAGGAATTCATCGCAAGATCAAGGTATCTGTGCCCACAGCTAACTTCATTAGTATGAGAAGGAAAGTTAATGTTTAAAGAGCTCTTTCTACATCTGTTACTCACATAATATCTGTGCGACTGTCGTAAATTAGGAGTGGGAAAAGGCCCAGTGCCAATTGTCAAAACAAATATGCAGTTCTGGATCCTGAGTCTCACATTATTTTCCCTCCTTGCTGTGAAGGCTGCCTGTCGTGACTGAGGCTACCTAGCACCGGCATGGTGTCCTCATACTCTGGATCCTGGCCATAGCCCTGCCCCCAGGAACAAGGCACACTGACAAGATAGGGCCATGAGGAAAGCTTGTGTCTCTAATGTCCCAGATCTTAAAACACAAACACCATCAATTACAAGGGGTTGGCCCTGAGTTATTTCTTTTCTCTTACTCATATGTTCCTATTCTATATATAAATCTTTCTCCTGGATCATTTCACACTCCTTAATGGCTTGCCTATGGCTTGTCTATGCTTTGCATTTTCTGAACCTCACACAGACACAGTGCCCAGTCCAGAGTGAACTAGACAATTATACCCATGGCTTGGTCCATTCTGTTTCTTTGCTTGATAACACCGGGTCAGTGAAAGGATGCAGACAGGCTGGTCTTCTAGCTTTTCTCTCATCCCTGTTTGCTTTTCCCTTCTATAAGATGCAGCCCTTTATAAAGACAGACATGTATTCTCCCTTCCTCTCCTCTGTGTGATGGGGGTCTGCCCATACAGGCTGGTGATTAGATACTAGCTGAAGGGAAGAAAGGCTATGATCCCAAGCTAAATGTCACAGCTTACAAGAAAGCTCTATACTTGAATTCAAGGTAGTAACCAAGCCAACAATGGAGTGGAGTCTTGTTTCCCAATAGCCATTGTCTTGTGTTTATACAAAGAATATTATGAGAAGACTAAGGCAGGATTTAGAATTATCTGATGTCCCTGGTCTTGACATCATCCTATCAGCACCAGAATCTCAGTGTAATCTGCTAATATTCTTGCTACTAAAAATGCCTTGAATGCTTATACAGAAAGAAACAAGGTTGACTCATCTTCACAGGATTCCACCTGTTAGATCCTTGCCAGTTTTTGTACATTTTGGTCTCATATTCTAAACTGCCACTTAGTCAGTGGTTGAGTTCTCCTCAATTTACCGTAGACTTATCATCTCTAATAACATCTGTTAGCGATGGTAACTTTTTCTCCTAGACTCATTCTGCTCCAGGAAAACTGATACTTTAAAAAATATCCTGAGGGATAGATAAAACTTAGGAGGTGTAAAAAGCCAGAGGGAAATGTATTAACTCAATAACCCCCCCCCCAAAAACACATATAATATCTGAACAGGTGTGCATGTGTACACCCGAAGGCTACATAATGCCAGATAGGAGAAACCTCCCTTCCAGTTGTTGGTCAGAATAGTCCAGGAGGTAGCCCAAAATAACACAGGGTATTGCTAGGGTCTTTGATTGCTTTTGAGAGCTTGAAGGTAACACCCTATTTCTGAAGATAGGACATACTTTGGACACAGGACTTGGAGCAGTGGAGCTGGAACTGACCTAGAAGCCTCCTCCCTAAAGACTAGCTTTCAGAGTTCTAGAGGACACTATGCAAGCTGCTAAGGGAGAAAACTCAATCAATGATCCCACCCAGCAGTAAAGCCTGATAACCACAATGACTGGCACAGCAAACTATCATTATTGGTGTAGTAGTAGTACTTTTACCTAGAAGGTAATCAACATTATCCAACTAAATTATCCAATTAAGCCCCTCTCAATGGGTAGTACTGTAAATATAGCCAAATAAACATGGCTGGAGAAGTGATCAATCCAGAGAAAACCCTATACCTGTCATATCTCTAGACAAATGAAATTTCTTACTGTATGATAAATTTGGATCCTTATATTTACAGACTAGTATACTGTATACCACTCATCAAAGAAGCTTCTTTTGCAACAGATAGAGGCTACTACAGAGTCCCACAACTGCTCACACACAGAAAATATATGTCTGAGAGATGCTCAGACCTCAGTGACACATCTACAGTGAAACCTCTATATCTAAGGCTCATGGAACATAGAAGAATATGGGGTAGAGAGAATACTAATACATTCCTAAACTCTCACTAGCAAAGTTTCCTCATACAACAAAGTGTGATGCACACAGAAGAACACAACTGGTTAAGTTTTAGTGAATAAGAGACTGTAGAGTGTGTGTCCCTGGATAGAATCCCTGTACTAAACTGTACCCACTCACAGATCAGGGGCTATTGTGGAAGAGGGTGCAGAAAACGTATAAGAGCCAAGATTGGTGCATGAACATAAGGAAAATGAGGCTTTCAGGACTCTGAGAACTTGCTCATATGAACTTGCAACAATAGTGACAACATGCATAAGACCCATGCCAACTCAATCAGACAAAAACCCAGCATAGAACTGGGGAAATGAGCAGCAGACCCCAACCCTAGCCAAGGAACTATTGATAAATGATTACTGTGGGGTGAGGGAGAGTAGATCTTCTTTAAGGGAGTGACTCTAGATATGCTGACTAGACTCCAGTGAATGAATTTGCACTGAGGGACATCTGCACACAAATGCTTGACTACATAAGACTTAACATATATAACAGAATACCTGAAATTTGGTGTGTGGGTGGGGCTATGGGGAAGGGGGAGGGAGTCTAAATTCAGCTAGGATCTATTATTTGTAATGCACAAAACCTCAATTCAAAAACTGAGGAAAATATTTTTTAAAATAACACAAAACAAAGAAAGAATTAGTTAAAATGTTTTGTAGCAGATGTATGATTATGGTCACTGTGTTAAACAAAATAATTGAAAGAAAAAAAATACTCAAAGTCAATGGCAGGTTATGATTTTGAAGTAGACCACTGGAGTTCACATCAAAGTCTTGTAGTTCACCTAGGGTATCTATGGTGAATCATTTGAAGTAGGACTTTCCCTTAGTAATTCAACAAATGGTTATTTTTTTATATTTAAAAAAGTTTTAGTTTTAATTATGTGTGTGTATGTGTGTGTGTGTGTGTGTGTGTGTGAGAGAGAGAGAGAGAGAGAGAGAGTAGGTGGCTTTGGATTCCATGGAGCTAGAGTTACAAGTGGTTAATAACTGCCACACAAGGCGTTAGAAACCAAACTCAGGGGGCTGGAGAGATGGTTCCATGGTTAAGAACACTGGTTGTTCTTGCAGAAGACCTGCGTTCGAATCCCAGAACCCACATGGCAGCTAACAACTGTCCGTAACTCCAGTCCTAGGGAATCCGACAGCCTCTTTTGACCTCTGAGGGCACTGCACAACATGGGTGCACTTACCTACATGCAGGCAAAGTATGCATACACATAAAATAAAAGATTTAAAAAAATTTAAAGTTTTGTTTAAAAAAAAGCAAAAAGAACGAAGCTCAGGTCCGCTAAAAGAGCGCTGTGTGCTCTTAAACACATCTCTCTAGTCCCAACAAATAGTTATTGATCCCCGACTTGATAGCAGATCCAATCTGAGTGTTCATTAGCAACTTCATCATTTCTAAGGTCAAAGCACCACCTATTTTACCTTTCTAACTTTCTTCTCTGTAGTAATAAAAGAAAAAGTTCATGATTGGTTGAGAAGCAACTCCCTCTTACCTCACCAATAACAGGACCCCCGTCCACAAATAAGCATCAACTTGGGCAGAGGAAGAACTTGTCTTCTTGTCTCCCTAAGCATAATTTTCAGAATCATCTGATTTCCATTATTTTCAGGGAAAACTTAAATTAGCAAACGTAAATTATATATATGGTTGGGAGCACTTCAGTACAAAACATAATGAAGTGCTAAATTTGTAAATTTTGCATGAGTACCTGTGAGACCCCTTTTGCTACATGGCACATGAAAAACTGACAAGATGGAGTGGGCAAAGCTTTGTTAAAAGAGAATATTTAGAGAAAACCCTATCTCTGGTATATCTCTAGACAAATGAAATGTCCTACTGTATGACAAATATGGATCCTTATATTTACAGACAAGTGTACTGTACAGCACTCATGAAGAAAGCTTCTTTTTGCAGTAGATGGAGACCATTACAGAGTTCCACAACTGGTCATACGCAGTGAATATATGTCTGAGAGACACATCTACAGTGGAACCTCTACACCTAAGACTCATGGACCATAGCAGAACAGGGAGTAGAGAGTATACTAGTACACCCCTCAACTCTCAACAGTGAGCTTCCTCATACAACAGAGTGTGATGCACACAGAAGGACTTAGAAAATGAGGCAGAGTGTGTGTCCCTGGATAGGACTCCCATATTAAACCTCACACATCCACAGTTCAGGACCGTTATGGAAGAGGGGGTGGAAAGATTGTAAGAGGCAGGGTTGGTGCATGAACATCAGGAAAGAGAGGCTTTTAGGCCACTGGGAACTTGCTCATACAAACTTGCAACAAGGGTGACAGCATGCACAAGACCCATGCCAACTCAATCAGACAAAAACCCAGCATTGAACAAGGGAAATGGGAGCAGGCCTCAACCTTAGCTGAAGAACTATTGGCAACTGATTACTGCTGGGTGAGGGAGAGTAGATTGTCTATAAAGGAGTGACTCTCAGTAGGCTGACTAGACTCTAGTGAATGAACTTGCACAGAGGGACATTTGGGTACAAAAACTTGACTGGATAGTACTTAACATATATGAGCAAGTGCATGAAACCCAGTAGGGGGCTGTGGAGGGTGGGGGTGTGTCTAAATTTTATTAAGATCTACTATATAAAATGAACAAAACTCAATAAAAATATTTTTAAAATAAAGGAGAATGTTTAGGGAGCTATTCTACCATGAGAAATAACCCCAAATAACAGTGGCTAGCTCAAGGAAGATCAGTTCATAGGTTAGGAAACGATGACACTATCTATCTGTCTGTCATTTAAACATTAACCTAATGGTATTGTCAAGAGAATATTTAGAGAGATTTTTTCTATCTGGGCTTACCCACGCACAGTCCAAAAGAAGAGTGCCACTAAACCGTTCCATTAACTACTAACCTACAGTAATCAACTTTCAAAGAAAGACCTTTCATTTAAAAATATTTGATCAAAAACAATGCAAAACCAACCAACAAACAAAAAAGCTGGGCATGGTAATGATGTCCTTGATCCTAGCACTCAGGAGGCAGAGGCAGGAGGATCTCTATGAGTTGGAGGCCAGCCTGGTCTATCTGGTAAGTTCCAAGCCAGCTAGAGTAACATGTGAGCTCCTGTCTCAAAAAACTCTTCGAGGACTCTCCATCAATCATATATTATTCACTCATTTGAATAAATAGCTAGAGTCAAATATTAAATTTATCAAAGATTTATCAAAATAATAAGGAAGAGAGTGAATGGTCTTACCAGTTGCCTTTTGAGTTTATAAACTGCTGTACTGCATAGCCAAACTGTTCACTTGAAGGGCCGGAAAATATTTTTGCTTCTGGGAGGCCAACATTGTATGCCAAACAACTTAAGATGCCTATGAAAAAAGTAAAAAAACACAGTCCATATTTAGAATTTTTCAGTGTGGACGCATGGTATAATTGTTAAAGATCATTGAAATACATTTGTTTGACCAGATAATTATTCTTCTTATCAGTATTTACCAAGAAATACTACAGCTACATCTAAAGTATTTACGTGGCTCCCAGAACCATGGCAAATACTTCATACGCATGATTTATTAGCGTAAATAACATCACAGAACCCTCAGGAGTTGGTTGTCAGTGGTGTTCCTGCTTGACAGAGATTTCTGAAGTCCCAGGTAGCAAGTGTATTTCACATGCACAGTGGTAAGGGTAAGGTCAGGATTTGAATGTAAGACTGGCAGATGAAGAAGTCATGCTCTTAAATGACTGCACTCTCTCTAAGGATAATGAAATAAGTTCAATTCTATTTGCCCTTCCTTACAGACTAAGACTCTAAGCCACTCATACACAGGGCCCGAAGGGTGCCTAGTTCTCGACATGGTCAAGGGAGAAAATTCACAACCCTTGAAAACTATCATTTTCTTTCAGAAGAGAGCATTTTGTAGGATAAAAGTTAGGGAAAGGTGTGTTATAGACCAAAAATACTTTTATCTTTACATTTTTCTTCCTTAATGATCAAGAAATGGCAATTATTATTTTACAAAGAACGGAGACCACATCTGGAGAGATTTTTTTTTTTAATTCTTGTTTCTGATGGAGAGGGACAGAAGAGTAAGGCTAATCATATCTCCTTTGGCATGGAAAGCATTATGATGCTGTGAGGCCTTCACTCTGTAGAAAGAGGGCTTTGTGGGTTATGATGTTTTCAGTCAAGATGAGAGTGTCTCTCCTGGCATCAGTATTTATCTTTGCAGACTTGAAGACACTGGACTCTTCAAAATCAGTGTCACAGTCACATGAAGAGCACCTATTTTCACAGAGTAAGATCCCACTTTCAGGACTGCATTGAGGCCACAAAGCATTACAGAAGGCTGTCATTCCAGGCAAGGAAAACCTGGATGGAAATGACTTGTTCCACCAGCGGTACTTCTGAACTTGTGGGAAGAGATTCTATAGCATGTTCCAAAGGAAAAATGAAGTCAGTGATGGAGCTCTGGGGAGTCGAAGTAGTCAGTGTGCCTTTCTAAGTGCCAAAGCACTCTACTGGGTGTTTGCTCACTCAAGAACGCCCAGCTCATTATTTCTTAG
Source organism: Nannospalax galili (assembly GCF_000622305.1). Classification (NCBI taxonomy): domain Eukaryota; kingdom Metazoa; phylum Chordata; class Mammalia; order Rodentia; family Spalacidae; genus Nannospalax; species Nannospalax galili. The sequence continues at coordinate 5,588,568 of NW_008338118.1, read as the reverse complement.
AAATACATGCTTGCCAGGAAGAGAAGTGTAAATATTAATTTTGAAAGACTCTGTAGCATAGTTTGCATAGCTCAACATTTGCAAATTTGACCGTTAATGCCTGTTTTACACAGGATATCACTGTTCCTTTCTACTTTGAAGAAATATAATACAAAATAGCACAGCAGATTAAGCATAATACCACAACTGGCATTCAGAATACTGGTGTTTCTAATCCAGACTTCATCTTCACTGTATTGCACAGAACTTAGTAAATAGTATTTGAATATTTACCAGTTATTAAATATACTAGTAAAAGTTTGGAAAGATGACGCTAAACTGTTGTCACATTAGAAATATCTAGCACTAAAAAGAACGTAGGTAACTGTATATAGAGTCATGCTAGCCTCCCACTCTTATGGCAAAAAATCATGATGGAGTTCATTTTGTTATTTAATGTTAGATTTTACTATATAGTGTGTTTATAGTCATAACTCATTAATAGAAGGCATATATCTTAAGAAATTGTTTAGTGATTTTGTTATTGTACAATTTTAAATGCGTACAAACAAGCAAGAGCATGATGATGTCCTTGGGTGACATAATCTCAAGGAACACCCTACTTTATGTTATCAATTTTTGATGTTTTATCTATTAAAATGTTGTCATATAGTATATGCCTGTAGCATATATGTATTCTTAAATATGTATACATGTGTATTGTAATCAATTTACAAATAAGGAAAGTGGAGTTCCCTTTATCTATCAATCTATTTGTAGTACATATGAACATGTTAGACAACGTTGTTAAAAATATGAGATCATTCCATTTCCCTGCTGAAAATACCCCAAGGTATTTGACTTTGTTCAGATGGCCTCTGTTCTCCTAATAGGGAGCTTCTTGACCCCTCTATCTAGTAGCAATACCCTACTCAAACACGGTGCCACTCTCATGGCAATTACCCCCAATTATCTCATGTGTATATTGCTTGACATCTGCTTTTGTCTACTAAAATGCAGGTTCCTTGAGAGACCAGATCTGGATTTTATTTACTCTTATTTTCTCAGAACTTGACATCTGCTTTTGTCTACTAAAATGCAGGTTCCTTGAGAGACCAGATTTGGATTTTATTTACTCTTATTTTCTCAGAACCTGAGATTGCGTGTGTGTGTGTGTGTGTGTGTGTGTGTGTGTGTGTGTGTTATGTATGTATGCATGCTGGTGTACAGGCTCATGTGCATTTGGAGATCAGAAGAGGATACTGAGTGTTCTGCTCTATCAGTTCCTTGAGACAGGATCTCCTACTGAACCTGTAGCTGGACTGGCAGCCAGAGACCCCCCAGCATCCTTCTATCTTTATCCCCCACTTGGGGGAACTGATGCTACAGTGGGATTTACATTGGTTTTATGTGGATGCTAGGAATTTGAACTCAGGGCCTCATGCTTATACAGCAAGTTCTCTTACCTACTAATCCACCTCTCTGGCCCCAGCACCTAAGATAACATTCATTGAATAAGATACATTTTAAATTAATTGTATTTATCAATGGTGATTTGGAATATTAAAAGCATATTTTGTGCATGTTAAGAGGTTTATTGATTTCTAGTAATCCAAAAGATTAATTCTTAATAGTTTCCCAAATGTCCAATACAAGGGTACTGAGTACACAAATTGCAGCATAATAACTAGATGGAATTTTGCATTGTTATTAAAAAACAATGATTGTGAAGAATATAAGATTGACAAAAATGCTCAATGAAAACAAAATATAAAATGATTTTCAAGATAGAAGGAACATGTTGAAACTCTATAAAATATAAATATAGTAACCATATAATTGTGAATGTAATTGGCTGCCTTCTAAATTTCTTATAGTGTATTATGATAGTCTTGAAATGAGTAAAATTCAGGATAAAAATAAGAAAAATACTGCTTTTCACATTCTTCACTAGTAGAACTATCAACATGAGAAGTTTTACTTCAACCTCATCAGTAGGGTCTGATCTGATCATCACACCCATGAAAATATCATTGGTGACACGTAAAGAGTAAATCTGGTCCACTGGGGTGGCTTTACTCTTAGTTTCATTTGCTAGGTATGACTTGAGAATAGGATCTCTTTAAGGCCAGTGTGTTGCAAAGGGCACTGGTTATATGCCTTTCATTTCAATATCTGAAATACCCTCATAACGACTCTTCAATTCTATGAACATCTCTATAATATGTGTATATAAATTTATTCACATTCTGTGTTCTCCAGTTTTCTCCCTGATGCTATGGTTATGGTCACTCCATTCACAACTATCCATAATGCAAAACTGATGAATGTATTCATACATGTGTTTATTAAACAAACTTTATTTTTCATTTGTTTAACTTTTATGTAGTTAACAGTTATCATGGGACAGGATCTCTTTTTTTAAAGTTATTCACAGAAAGTATGCTCTGGACATAACATCATGATGTGCAAGGAGCTGTTCTCTGCTCCTGACAACTTCTGCAACGTCTAAAGAACCAGGGCTCCCAGACACAAACGATCATGGGAGAGCTCTCAGGCATAGCACACTACAGGAGAGCTCAGGCTCCCCCTCCCTGAAGGAGCAATATCCTGTTGTCAAAACTCATGAAGAGCTGGACTTCACAATTCTCAAGTTGTTAGTCACTTTTTAAAGGAGGCATTTTTTTCTGCTTCAAATACCAACAAACCTATGCAGGAATGGACTAGAGTGAATCTGATAACTCAGTGTTAAAACCATGCTGCTCATGTGCATATGTTTTATTAGTAACTTAGAGAACTATAGATGAGTCATGTCCAAGAAGATACTACTGGGTCTGAGGAATTGAACTCAGGTCTTCTGCAAGAGCAGCCAGTACTCTTAACAGTTGAGCCATCTCTCCAGCCCCAGATATTATTTCTAACACAAGCAGTTTTATGTTTTCTTTAAAAAAAATAATTTATAGCCTGGTGTGGTGGCTCATGCCTTTAGTCCCAGCACACAGGAAGCAGAAGCAGGAGGATCTCTGTGAGATCAAGGCCAGCCTAGTCTACATATAGAGTCCCAGGCCAGCTGGGGCTACAAGGAGACCCTGTCTCAAAAAAAACAAAAAACCTTTAAAAAATAATAAAACCTTTTTATTTTCATTTGTGTATGTGCACACACATGTGTGTATATGTGTGTATGTGCAAATGTGTGCCAATTCCTGAGGTCAGAAGAGGGCACTGGATCCCCTGGAGCTGGAGTTACAGGTGGTTGGGAATTACCCACACGGTGCTGGGGACCAAACTCCTGTCCTCTGTAAGAGCCGTACATGCTCTTAACCACCGAGCTATCTCACCAGTCCAAATTTATGTTTTCTAGGATGTTCTTTGGGTTATTCAAAAGGCATATGGTTTGAGGAGATCTTTAAGCACAATGACTAACTTAAGTAGAGTTAGCATCCAAGTAGTAATGTTTAAAAATAACAATATTAGAAAGCAATAAATACTGACATTTAAGACATAATTATTTCTCTTTCTCCTTTAAAAATAAAAATAGGAGTTTTTTTTTTTTTTTTTTTTTTTTTTTTTTTTTGGACAGGGTCTCCCTTGTGCCCCC
>NW_008338118.1:5570075-5584501 GCF_000622305.1 Nannospalax galili | reverse complement strand
TTGAGACAGGGTCTCCCTGTAGCCCCAGCTGTCCTGGAACTCACTATGTAGACCAGGCTGGCCTTGAACTCACAGAGATTCGCCTGCCTTTGCCTCCCGAGTGCTGGGATTAAAGGCGTGTGCCATCATGCCCGGCTAGGACCTTATTTTTTATGTTATTTAAATCTTCCCAATCAATACAAGTTGTCAGTTGGATGTTGTGTTGGTAACTGGTGCCATTAACAAAACCAAACCCGTCTTATGTACATGAGGAACAAATCTATCCATAAATCCCCAGTGTCCCCACAAACACTGAAAATCATGGACAAGAGGATGCCATGGGAAAGTCTCACCCACCTTCCTTCCTTCCTATCCTTTCCTCGTCCCTCCCTCACCCTCCTTCACATAGACACCAACACAGTTTTAAATCTTAAAGTTATTTTAAACAATCTATGTTTTAAAATGTTAACGCTACAATTGATTGCTATTTAATGTGGGAAATGCTTTGATCATTCAGAGTGGCACTATCTTTATTTTGAAAACTCTTTGATGAAATGCTATGAAGATAAATCCTGTAGGGCATCAACGAGGTACACCTCACACTAGCTTATCTGTATTGGTGTGCTCGGCTTGCCTTCAATCTCACTTAGCAGCACACAAAGACACATGTGAGGGAGTCTGTGGTGGAAACTAAAGGAGATTTTAGTCAATATGAAGCACTACCTGGATTAGTGTTAGGGGAGATGGTCTCTCTGGGCCCCTTGTCCTTATATACACATCCTGAATAATACATTTGTTTCCTGACTGCAGAAAATTATGACAAAACCAAAGTCATACAACAACAGAAACTTATTTTCTTGCAGATTGCAGATCTGGATGCCAGAAATTAGGAGACAAGTTTTCTGCAGGGCTGTGCTCCTCTTGAGGCGCCAGGATCTATTTCCTGCCTCCTGGGGTCTGGCAGCAGCTTTTGTATTTTGCCTACATTGCTTGAATACTCATGTGGCTGCTTCAACTCCTTTGTGCCACATCTCCCTCTGCCTCACTCTTACAAGGACTCTTACTGGATTTACGGCCTCCCTAGTAAACCAGGATGCTCTATCTCTAGGCCATAACATAATTCCTTACACAGAAGCCTTAAACCAAATAAGGTAACACTTACTAAAACATACCGTTTTAGAAGCCTCTACTTAGTCCACTATTCTCTGCTCTCTGCCTCCCTGCCAATTTCACTTTAAAATTTTTTTTAATTATTTTTATTTTATGTGTATAAGTGTATTACCTGCATGTGTGTAAGTGCACCTGTGTTGTGTGATGCTACGGAGAGCAGAAGAGGGTGTGGGATTCCCTGGAATTGGAGTTACAGACAGACGTTAGCCGTTATGTGGGTGCTGGGATTTGAACCCAGGTCTTCTGCAAGAGCAGCCAGTGCTCTTAACCACTGAGCCATCTATCTATGCCCTTCCCCAAGCTCACATTTATGCTACATGCAAAATGTATGGTATTTTTCCCAAAGTCTCAACTTCTTATACACTAACTCTAAGCCCCAAATCTCATCTAAATGTTATCCACTCAAATTCCCTAAGTCATCATCCAAATCATATGTGAGTGATGTCCAAGGTGTCCTATCCTAAATCAAATTCCACTTCATCTATGGGCTTAAAAAGCTACAAAATTTCCAGAATAGAATGGCAGGGCAAACAAATAATAGTTCCACTCCAAAATGCAGACATTGGAATAAAAACTTTACTTGTCTCACAGAAGCTTGATTTTTTTTTTTTTTTTTTTGGTCTTTTTGAGACAGGGTCTCCCTGTAGCCCCAGCTGTCCTGGAACTCACTATGTAGAACAGGCTGGCCTTGAACTCACAGAGATCCGCCTGCCTCTGCCTCCTGAGTGCTGGGATTAAAGGCGTGCGCCACCACATTGGGCAAAGCTTGATTTTTAAAAGGGACATTTTCATTAGAACTCAAAGTTTAAGAGCAATTCTGCTGTTCATGGCTCAGTCCTGTGGACTATCGGACTTGCCACTCATGGCTGCCCTGGTGGTTGTGCATCCCTGCTCCTTCCTTTAAGATGGGCGTATTCCTGCTGAAGCGACGTCCTTAGAAACCTTTCAAGCATGGGACTCTTGATGGGTTAACCAGTCTCCAGTGGATGGACCCACACTGAAGGACATTAGGGGACACAAATCAGACTCTATATGCCTTATTATCTTAATATATATGAGTATATGTAGAATATCTATACATATATATATATATATATATATATATATTAGAGTGTATTAAATTGGGTGGAAAATAAGGGAAAGTAGGGATGGGGAAAGGACCTAAATACCATCAAATTATATCGTATGAAAATTACAAACATTAAATAAGAGATGTAAAAAAAATCCCAGAAGTTCTCAATATGTATGATAGGGATGTTGTATGCCATATGTGCCATTAGATAAAAGCTCTACTAACAGATCTTTTCCTGATAACCACATCTATGCTGGACAACCTGGCTATGGTTGAGGATTTATTAGTTATATCCTAGCCTGTTCAGCAGAAGTTTGTGTAGCTAACCACTGGCCTGCTGGTTAGGCATGCATTTGTAATGATAAAACTCATAATAGCTTTGTTCTCATAATTCTGAAAAGTGGAAGTCTGATACCCGGGTGACGGCACGGCTAGGTTCTGATGAGAGCCTTCTTTCAGTTTATAGATTGCCAAGTTCTTATTCTTTCTGCCTCTTGAGGCTGAAAGAGAGCAAGCTAGCTCTCTAGTCTTTTTGTATAAGGACACTAATTCCTTTCCTAGAGGCTCCACCTGAATGACCTAATTACCTCCCATCGGCTTCACCTTCAAATACTATTACACTGGAAATATCCATATACAAATATTAGAGGGACATAAGCATTCTGAATGTTTTGGTTTTGGGTTTGGTTTTCTGTCTGGATAGGCTGAAATTTTTCTGGATTACCCAGGTTGATAATATGCAAGTTCTTTTTTGTCCAACCAACCAATCCATCTTCAAGTTACCTCTTTCCTTGTCCATTTGACTATGGTTAGCAAGAAGAAAGCAGGCTTCACCTTCAGCATGACATTTGGAAATGGACTCAGCTAAATATCCAAATTCCATGCTTCAATGTCATGTGATTTCCACACAAATAGGCATATTTCAATCAAAATTTCTGCCACAATATAAAATGAAAACACATTTGCTTCAGTTTTCATTAGGGTTTTCCATAGTTCCTTCTAAGCCCTTACCAGAAGCAGCTTGAACATTTGTGTTTGCATCAACAGTATCTTCAAGGCACTATGGAAAGACCCTCTTGCCACATAAGGCAATACTCATAGGTTTTAGGGACTAGGTGATGACTTAGTTTTGAGAGGTCACCATTCAACCCAATATAATTGGTATGGCAAGAATGTAGAACTCTAGCTGTTCTTTCTTTCTTAGGGTTGGAACTATATTGGACTGTACTGGTTGATAAATATAAATATATTCCCTCAGAGCAAAGAACAGGCTTGCAAATCTTTGCAATAAATAGCAAGTTCATTGTCTCTTTCCCATAGTACAACTTACTGTATGTACAGATGCCCCCTTGACCTCTTCATGCAACAACTATGAGACTAGCTAGCATGGGCTGAAAGGAGCCATGTCCATGAGCTCACACTGCTTGCTGAGCTGTGAGTAGTAACAACCTCTTTCAGACTCACAAATCTCATGTGATCTCTCAGCATCATGACAATAACCAGCTAATATATTAGTTTGTAGGTAGGGCTCAATCAAATACTAAACTTGACAAGGTAAAGAACAAAAACTCTACGGGGAAAAAATGAAAATGTATACTTCTTGGGAGTTCAGAGAAACCTTGAGAGATAGACTATGGATTAGAATGAATCTCATTTAAAAGGGAGAGAGACAATCTCCAGTTGACATTTGCATAATAATCCCCTGCCCCATGTTTTGTGGTGATCTTTTTTATGGTGAATACATATATTATGAATTTGACAATTACATTGTGTTCATATAAAAGAAATAGCATGTCTTACATGATCAGAAATAAACCATTTCATATTGTTTAGCCTTAGCAGATGTTTTAGGCTGAATTGTGTCCCCCTAAAAGCACACATTGAAGACCTCCCTAGTGTGAGTGCACTTGAAGAAAGAGACTATAAGGAAGTGACTAAGGCTGAATGATGTCATCACAGTGGAGCTCTAATCCAACATATCCAGTGTCCACACAAGGAGAAGAAGAGACACCGGGGCTGTCTGACTCAGCTCCTGCACAGAAGGGCCACATGGACACAGAGAGAAGACAGCCATCTACAAAAGCCCCATACACCCATGTGACAGGCAGTCCTTGAAGCCAGTAGATTGCTGGTCTCCATAGCTACTAGGAAATAAATTTCTATTAGTTAAGCCGGTTAGTCTATGGTGCTTGTTATAGTAACACTAGCAGAGTGGAGAGGGAAAAATCTGATTATGTAGGACAATTTCACAAGTTTCAAAGATTCTGTCCATATATTCACGTATATAGATATGAAGAACGATAGAAACTTATTCCAGTTGTCTGATGTAGTGCTCATTATTTTGTGTGAAAAAAAATCCAATGTTGAGAGAGAGAGAGAGAGAGAGAGAGGGAGAGAGAGAGAGAAACTGCCTCAAGTCCTGAAGAATCACAGCTGTGTGAGGTCGTTTCAAGGGTCGTTTCAAGGCCTTTTCACATTTCAAGAGTTCGATCTTGTAGGCAAGAACCATCTCAAAAATCCCACTGTAATTGTTCTTGCATCCATTTACTATGACTTGGTGCCATCTAGCAACTCAATAGATTTTCTTCATTTTCAAAAGGATGCAGGAAGGCGAGCTGCATTTGGCAGCCTTGTCTCCTGAAGGCTAAATGGGAGACAGTGAAATACTTTTACTGATCCAAGAGTTACTCAGAGAACTACTCATAATACCTTCATTTGAAGTGACATTCTGTTTCTCTAATTCTTCCTGAATTCCTTCTGTTTGAAGACAGAAACCTCTCCGTCTCTGTGTCTCTGTCTCTCTCTCTGTCTCTCTCTCTCTGTCTGTCTTCTCCCCCCCCCCCCCCCCCCCCCGCCAAGAAGTTAGTAAGCCAGGGCCTGCTATCTAACTTTCTTAGTACAAAACAGCTTTCACATATCTTCGGGAAATGTATGGGAAAATGGCCATAATTTCATAATTAAAATCACATTACATCTGTTCACAAGGAACTTCTCTACAGTCTTTTGGGGTCAGTTTTGTCGGGTCATCTGAGCACTCACAAACTTTCCTTGCAGCTGCTTTGTTTCTCAACAATTGCATCTCATATAGTGGCATTCTCTCAAAGTGCTACTCAGCTGTCTTCAGGTACAGCTTTTGTCTCTCAGCTGCACACTCAGCTCTCCTCTAACCATAAAACCTCTCCTACCAACCAGCCTTTAGCTCACTCCACTGGGCCCTGGCTGTTCCTCAAGCACAGCTGATCTCAGCCCTTGGTACCTGTTCCCTTGCTTGCCGTGAACTTTTTCCTGAGATCCATGTATTCATTCTCACTGCCTCTCAACTTCTTCACACATCAACCTCTCAGAGATGTCCTCTCCCCACCACCTGAGGTAGACAGTCTATACAGTTCCATCAGTGACTCCCATCTCCTGATACTCATCCTCTTGGGTGAAGGTAAGACCTGTGACTTTAATACATGTGAAGATTAAGAACAGAGGTAGAGTTAGATGTCCGGTGATCACTCATGCTGCTCCATTTCTGCAAGATTGAACCTTTCATCTTGATAACCAATGTACTTCCTTACTGGACTTGATGAAGCCAGGTCCATGGGGAAGAAATTGAAGACAAATTCCAGCTGAGAGTTAGCAAAGAAATGAGGCCTCAGTCATGCTGCCTTTGATGGGAATTAAATCTAACAGTATAAGGAACAGAAAGGTCATCCTTCCTTATTCAAGCAATCAGATGAGCTGCAGCCCTGCCCAACATCGTGATTACAGTCTTGTACAAAACCTCAGTGAAGCCATATTCACATTCCAGACCCTCAGAACTAAGATAAATGTGCATTATTTCACATCACTACATGCGTGACAATTTGCCATTCCATTATCAGCAGCTAGTCCAGAACCTACCTATACATAGCAACATCCTCACATTCCTACCTGCTATTCTCTGTCTTCCTTACTCTGCTTCATTTTTCATAATCAAACATAATTTCTGTGTCATATATTTTTAATATTTTATTTATTTATTTTTAATGTGTATGAGTGTATTGCCTGCATATATAGAACTATACCCGTATTGTGCAATGCCCAAGGAGGTCAGAAGAGAAAGTTGGATTCCCTGGACCTGGAGTTATGGACAGTTGTTAGCTGCCATGTGGGTGCTGGGAATCGAACCTGGGTCCTTTGCAAGAGCAGCCAGTGCTCTTAACCACAGAGTCATCTCTCAGCCCCTTGTATCATACATTTTATTGTCTACATTCCACATTAAAAAGTGTAAGAGAAGAACCAATGTTTTGCAGTTATTGAAACTTTTGAAATTTGATAGAGAGAGGTTCTTTAAGGAAACAAAATAACATTGCTATACAAATTTATAGATAAAATTAAGTATTTATTTGCACTGACAAAAGCAATTCTAGGAAAACTTTCAAAAGCTGAAGAATTTAAAAAAATCATTGATTTCCCTAAACACTTGTATAATATTCTTTTTCCTACAGCTTATGGTTATACATTATTCTTGAAAGGCAGTAACAGGACTTCTTTCTTGCTGTTAGCACAGTAAAACAATCATAGTTAAAGAAAGTGCCCTTCCTCCGTACATCTCCTTGTTTGTAATGCCACGTAAATGTTTAGGATTGCCTCCCAACTTCATATATGAATCAAGGCACCTTGAGTTTTCTTTTACAGGGATTAATCCAGAACTCTGAATTATAAAAGTTAGAAATTAGTTTGTGGATGATGCCTTTGTTGTTGAAATGCATTATGTTAGAGTAGAAGAGACAGTAATCTTTTTTAAAAAAATATTTTATTTATTATTTTTATTTTATGTGTATGAGTGTATTGCCTGCATGTATGTTAGTGCACCCGTGTTGTACAATGCTGCAGAGGTCAGAAGAGGGCTTTGGATTTCCCTGGACTGGAGTTAAGGATTGTTCATAGCTGCCATGTGGGTGCTGGGAATCGAACCCGGGTCCTCTGCAAGAGCAGCCAGTGCTCTTAACCGCTGAGTCATCTCTCCAGCCTCAAGACAGTAATCTTAACTGTTTCATATTTAATAAGAATATCAGACTGTGTGGTGCATGGAAAAGGACCTGTACAGAGAGCTCCCGGAACTTAAGCTTTGCTTGTTTTATGACTCATCCCTCTGTGTCCCTAAGAGTAAAGACCGTGCTCACTTTTTTAACCTCCATATTTCCCAGTACTTAGAATAGCCATTGGCTCTGGTTCAGAAGTAATTGTTGAATAAACAGAAGCTGATTATTTCACCCTCGCATTAAACTAAATTACTCATGTAATGGTGTGGGTAGGGGCAACAAAGACCTGTTTAACTAGTAAGTGACTTGGAGTTCTGACTGCTTCAAAGCAAGAGCTGAGCAGATATAGTAACAGCTTGGTCAGTAGATGCATTCATGACTGTATGTTTGATATTGTTATACATAATTAATACCTATATTAATGAATACATATGACATATTCACATGTATATATGTACATTCGAATATACATAGTTTGTTTTCTATTTAGAACTTTAGAAAACATTTAATACTTCTTTTGTGACTCTGGGAGAACAATAAAAAGTTTATTTATATTTGAGGTTGGTGGGGTGGCAGAAGTCTGCCAAAGATAAAAGTATACTATTTTTAATTATTTAGTAACCACATGATTAGAAGAAGCATTTCATTACAGCAACATATTCAATAACAATTTCCAGAGCAAAGATGCATCTCTTTCAATATTAGCTGTAAAATTTGAGGTTCACAGTTAAATTAATAGTTATACAGTATTGAACTCAGTATAACCCTTATAAGACATAAAATTGAATGAGGTTTTAACCTTTAAAAAAAGATCTCCATTTCATTTTAAAATATACTGTTTTGTACAGAAAAGCTCATTTTTAATGCTAACACTTGGATGTTTACACATGCATCTCTAATCTGTATGTATCTGATTATTACTAGTCACAGTCGGTTACTTTCTGAGATCCACCTGAGCATGGACATAAAATCATCGGGTAGATTTCAATGGTAATGTTTTTTTGTTTTGTTTTGTTTTGTTTTAATTAAAAAAACTCCACTTACTGAGCAAGGACAACAGTATAGTGTAGTTTCTAAGAACTTCAGTTCTGAGACTTGAGCAGCTCTGGGAACTCGGGCAAGCACCTCACAGTCTATAGGAGCAGCTCCTTTCTCACTGCAAAGCAGGTTAATATGTGCCTTGCTTACCTTCATCAGATAATACACCTGAAACTCTAACCAAGTGCCAAGCATATGATTGACACTTAGGAAAGTCAGTTTTAACTCTTACTATCACCGTGTGTGCCTGAGGCTAGCACACTTCTTGAGAAATTTAGTAGGCATATGGATTTTTATGAGGCATACCCACTTTCCTCCCGGATAGAAAAAGCATATCCTGAACAAATTTCCATTTAATTTTCTGAAACTGCTGCATCATGAGTAGACAGATGACACATGGGTGCATTTCGCTGATACATACAGAAAAGACATCATGAAACCAAGAAAATAGTATCAGTCCATGGAGCCTCCAGGAAGCCACACTGACAGGAAGTGGGCCACACTGATCCTACTTTGGAATTAAGCAAACAGACTTCAAGCTCTAAGCACCAATCCTTACCCACAACATGCATGGATGGCAATGGGGAATGGTCATAGGTCACATAGCTCTTTTGAACACATACACAACCACAAGCACAGGAAATCTGATTTTCAATAGCATTGTCTTCAGGCTGAAAAGAATCATAATGCAGGTAGAAGGCACCTTCTCCTCACAAAAGCAACTAAGGTTAGAAATTAGTCTTTTGGAAATGACCACATACCATGTACAGATTTAAGCTCTGTATTGTTTGGCTTACGCTATAGCGTGTTCAAAAAAAGTACAGAAGCCAACTGTGCAAAATGATTCTGGACAACTTCTCCTGAATGTAGCAGTGTAGCCTTTTCCCTGACTTTCGGTAAGAACATTCACTGGTGGGGGGAGGCTGCCACATATCCAAGCACTTGGGAGGGAGGGGCTGCCTAAGATCTTCCAGTTCCCCAGTGTCTGACACTCTGGGGGCATATAACAGGCATGCCCTTATTCATGCTCCCTTAAATAAATGAATGATAATAAAAATGACTGAATACAAAGTATATGCTTTCCCTTTTAATATAATTACACGTGATCCTCCTTATGACCAATGAAGTAGAAGGCAATTTGATTGTGACTTATCTAAAGTCACCTAGAACAGTGATAACATTTAGCTTACTCTTCACAGCTACAGCTCTACATGACCATGAACAGTAAATGTGGTCAACGAATGCTTGTTTTCTGCAGCGTTTTTCCTCAAGGAACATTTGGTGATGTCTGGATATGTTTTTGGATGTCACACTGGAGTTCTGTCTAGTGGAATATCCTGTGCTGTACAGACTAGACCCTTTCCACTTCTCCCCTCTAGAAAGAATTACCAAGCCCCAAATGTCAGTACACTAGTGTCTAAACCTCAGTCTAAACAGTGAGCAGTCTCCTAAGCACTGATAAGTTGTTTAAGTCTCTGTGGTGGAATGTTTTTGTATTCTTCCACCAGACAGCAGAGTCTCATTCTCCTGATACTGGATGGGACTTTCTCACTGGATGACTAGATGCAGTTGTATGATTTCCAAGTCAAAGACAGGGAGGGCCATGGATTTCACCAAGCATATAAAAAAAAAAAAATTTGTATTCTTTTTAATTATGTGTTGTGTGTGTGCCTGTGTGTGGGTATGTGCATGTGCGTGTGAGTGCAGGTGCCTTCGGAGGCCAGAGGACATGTTCTTAACCAATGGGCCATCTCTCCAGCCCCCTCAGTATCTTTTTGAGACACTTTGTAAGGCCTGGGAAAGCTGCTGAAAGTTCTTGCAATGTGATGGTAATGAAACCCTTTGGGTCGTTGCTAGGAACTTTGAATGGTTGTTAGGAACTTTGGACCCTAAAAGGATCCAAGATAAGAACAGGGGAGATAAAACCTGTGGTTACCCATGATTGAAGTCTTTGTTTTTCAAAACTTCTATCTGTAAACTTTGCGATCATACATGTAAACCGCTTACTTACAAATATGTTCTATTTGCCTTTTGCTTGCACTCCTCACTATAAATGTCCCCAAAAACTTGAGTGAGGGGCCGGCACCATTTCAAAGTGATCCAGGTTTCAGTTCTCCATTGGCGTAAATTAAAACTCACTCTCTTTCACCTGACTTAGCATCTGCTCTCCTGACTCTCCTGATTTTCCTGTAACAGCTTGACTTTGGAGCCGAAGTCACCACTCATAAGGCAGGCTACCCAGTTAGGTGCACACTGGAGACACTAAAGGGTATGCTGTGAAGAGAGAAAGCTGTCTACCCTCTGTCAGCAGCAGGTGGCCAACATATCCAGCTAGGCCACCCTTAAAATCCAACCTAAGAACTTAGGAGACACAGTAAATTAAGACACTAGGGTGACTGAGCAGATGTCACAGCTATGCGGCAGTGGACCTACAGGCTATTCTTCACAGTGCATTGCTCTGGCAAACAATGTCTTCCATCTCCCCAGGAGGTTTCTGACCCAGGGAAGTGTCACTCTTAAAGTGAAAACAGTTGGAACTGCATGTGGCAAGCTGTTTATCAAGGAAGTTTATCAAGGAAATTTTCAGAGGGTAAACAAAAGGCATCTTGAAAACAAAACACTGCAGGTTTGGGCCCTGGGCTTTGTCATCTCAAAAGCCAGGTATGAAAATGAGGAGGCATGCTAACTAGAGGAACCCTGGCGCTTCCTTCGAGGCCCACATCTGAGGAGGACAGGCATTTCAAAATTGTAGCATGAAAACAATGCTTCTCTGTGAATGAGAGGAATGAGTGCGCCACTTTGTAGCTATCAAATTACAAAAAGTAAGTGAAAATCTACTGCTGGGGGAGTTGATAAATTTCTACATTATACATGGCTATCCTGTTCAATGTGATAAGCCCTGAAACATGCACACACAGACACACAGACACACACACACGCACGCACACACCCCTTTGACATAGTAATGCGCCTTTGAAAAATCATTCAAAAGGAAAGGAAGGGGCAAGAATCTTCTTGCATAGTGGTTTTTATAGCCACATTATGTACAGTAGGGGTTGAGGGAAATCCCACAGGAAGGAACCTAAATATCCAACAATGGGACAATAGTTAACCAGGAGAGGCAGGATACATACTTCGTGCCTGAAGGACGATTGTTTAATATACAGATTTTCTTTGTAAGGTCTTTGTTACACTTAGCCACATTTAGTACAACTTCAGCACTGCATCTGGAGGCTGTTAAAACAGTGAAGTCAACCAAAAGGCAAAGATACAAAAACAAGGTGACTAGAAAATGCCAAGCATGCTTGTTTGTGACAGGAAAGCTGAGACAGAAGGACAGCACACTTCCTTGCTGACCTCAGCTGGGAAAGTGTGCATTGGGCAAATCAAATTTTTTGTTGCTGTATTCATGTCCCACCACAAAAGCTCCCCTAGTGTTGATTCTGGGGTTCTAAATATAGTAGTCTACCCTCTTCCATTGTTTCTTTTTTATAGTTTCATTTCCTACAATGATCTATCATTTAAATATTAAATGGAAAATTTTAGAAATAATTGATAAGTTTTAACTTGCAGGCTATCCCAAGTAGCCTAATGAGATCTCATCCATGCTCCTGAAACAGGAATCACCCCTTTGTCAATCATATCCATACTGTATATGTTGCCTACCTGCTAGTTACTGAGAGACCATCTCAATTATGAGATACTGTATCATGATACTGCAGTGACTGTGTTCAAGTAATCCCTATGCAGCTGCCAGACGCTATGTCACAATGTCTGTAACGATTTCACCTCATCTTATCATATAGGCATTGTAACAACTCACATCATCACAAAAGGGTAAGCTATAGCAACATTACATGTTTTTAAAGGCAAGTACATTCCCATAATTTTATTATAGTATTTTTGTTCTATAATATTGTTGATTGTATAATAATTGTTCTATTTCATTATTAGGTATTGTTATTAAATAACGAATATTTTATTGTGCCTAACTGATTATTTTTTTGAGACAGGATATCGCCATATAACCCAGCTGATCTCAGTACAACATGCATCCCAAGATGGCTCTGAACTCTATTCTCCTGAGTGCTGGGATTATAAGTATACACCATCACACCCAGTTAACTGTGCTTAATTTATAAATTAAACCTTATCATAAGTATGTATGTATAGGGAAAAAGTGGTGTGTATACAGTTTCTGGTGTCCTTGAAACATAACCCCTGAGGATCACAGAGGACTGCAGTATATGTTAGCAACTTGGCAAATTTGTAAATATGGAATTGTGAGAAATGAATGATCAGCTATATGTATGACTTAAGTCCCAGAAAATAAAAGAAAAGATGGGGAAGAAGAAATATTTGAAAACATGTTCTCTGACAAGCTTCATAGGAGAATAAAGAGACTATAAAAATAAGACTGAAAATTGCTGAAATAGAGGTAAATATCACATTTAAATAATAAGTGAAACTGAAAATTGCTTAATTGAAAGCACTTATATGTCATGCCCTCCTAGTGAGAATGATCAAGAATGGTAGTGACAAGTTACTACGGATCTTACATCCAGTAAAAGCTGAGCTAATTATAAGCTCATCTGTGAAAATATAATGAACAAATTTCTAAATAAGAACAACTCATAAAATTAAGGCACAACATTCATCCATCTGGCCCCAGTGCTGCAGCTCAACTCCAAGGCCTCCATGGCTCTGTATCTTGCTTCTGCAGCTGGGCTCAGTTCTAAACCGTGATTCAATTCTGGGATCCTGCATCTTGGCTCTACAGAAGCATCTCTAGCAGCTTCTGACTGTGTTTACTACCTAACCTCTCACAAAGGCTCTATTTGCATGTCTATCAGCCTTCTACCTCCGCCTCCAGAAAAGCATCCTTGAACTCCTTGAGCTCTGCAGTAGCATCTTTAGTCATATTCTGTAACTTACACACACAGATGATAAATACTAGATGATAGATAGATAGATGATAGATAGATAGATAGATAGATAGATAGATAGATAGATAGATGATAGATATAATTACTATGTGGTGTGTGATGTGTGATTTGAAAGTTTATGTCAATAATTAAGATAGGAACAAAAACTCTTGAGTTTTCTAGGAGCCAGCTATCTAAACTACTTGGCAAATTGTAGTCAACAAAACCGAAAACTGATACATCTTGTGAATTTATTGTTACTCAATAAATACTGACATAGTAAGGGGGGGGGCAAGGAGAGATAAACATTACTCTAAAACCATTTCAAATACCTAATCTGTAGTTAAGTAGTTTACATAGCATAAAGAGAAATGATTTTCCCAGAGCCCTTGATCAATAATATAAGAATAAGGTTGGAAAGATTGCTCAGCATTTAAAAAGACTTGCTCCTCTTCCTGAAGACCTAAGTTTGTTTCCTAACACCCATGCAGGGTGGCTCAAGTTGTCAGACTTGAATGCTGGGACTATGGAAGAAGCCACTGCATGCAGTCTTCTGTGCGCTCTGGGGATAGAATTCAAGTTGTCAGGCTTGTGCAGCAAGTGCTTTTACCCACTGAGTCATCTTGCTGGCTCACAGAAACTTTTTTGAGAGACAAGAAAAAGGAGGAAATGGTCCCCATTTTATGATATTAGCTCAGTCTTGATATCAAATTTTAAAAGAATAATATACAAAAATATAATTACAGACTAGACTAATCCCAATTATAAGCATGAATAAAAATCTCTAAATAAAATACAGCAACCCATTAAGAAAATGTTGATCAAGATGAAGGCTTATTAATCTAATAATTATATCTGAAAAGCAATTAATGTGATTTGTTATATTAATGGAGTAAAGAAAAAATTATAAGATCATCAAGGCCCAAAAATAAATTTATAAAAGTCAATTCAATTGTCAATTCAGGTATCTTTTGGCAAACTTACAAAGAAAGAGAACCGTATGACGGGGGGTATTTATAAACAGGTCCACAATAGACAGCATACTGAACAGGCAAATCTTTTCATGTTAAGGACATCTACTATTACCCTTTTTCAATATTCTACACAGCACTTATTACTGTATTGGAAGTCCTATTTAGCTCAATGTGGCAAAAATGGGTTATAAAAAGTAAACAATTTGAGGAAAGAAATAATATATAGTTGATGTGATAATGCATATGGAAAAATCTA
>NW_008338118.1:5546061-5569389 GCF_000622305.1 Nannospalax galili | reverse complement strand
TGAGACAGGGTCTCCCTTGTAGCCCCAGCTACAAGGAACTCACAAAGATCCACCTGCCTCTGCCTCCCAAGTGCCTGGATTAAAGGCGTGCACCACCATGCCCAGCAGAAAACTATTTTAAGAAGTCATTGTTTATAATAAGATAAAAATATTACATTCCTGGAAGTGAACCCAACATATGCTATAAGCTATCTCCACAGAAAACTGGCAATCATTATTGAGCAAATTTTAAAAAGGTCCAAATGAATGGAGAGATTTGTTGGATCTGTGGGTTAGAATAGTTTCTGTGACTATGTCAGCTATCCCCAAATTAATTTGTAGAGTCCATGCAGTGAAAAGTCCAAGACATTTCAGAAGTTAAGGCAATGTATTGGTGTTACCAAACCTATTCTAAAATTTACATTAAAATGTCAAGTCCAAAAGACTCCTGACAGTGAACCAGAGAGGGAAATTCTTCTACTGGATTTAGCATGCATCTACTCTAAGATCTTGGAAAAGACACAGAAACAAGAGCTAGACAAAGGCCTCTGCATCATTTAATTAATGGTAAAGGTGGAATTGCATTATGAAAAATCTTTTCAATAAAGTATTTAGGTCTTTGGTTATCTACATAAAAATGAATACATTTTTTATTTCTACCTCATATCATCAACAAAAATCAATCAATTAGAGGAAAATGTAAACCTATATGAAAATACAAAACAAATATAGTTTTAGGTGATACAAGAGAATATCTTCATGACCTGGAATTACAAAACTCTTTCTTAAACATAATACTCAAACCAAAATGAAAAATACTAAACATAAAATCTGATAAATTTAACTATAGTCATATTGAGAACTTTATCATTATACATCATCAAGAAAATAAAATCTTCCATTTGAAAGGTTATATTTAGGTTACATGTAACTGGTTGAAAAGTACTATAAATCAACAGAAGACACATAACTCTACTGTGAATTTGTATTCGTTTGTGTCTCCTCATAACAGGTATACCTGCTCTGTGAGTGTGTGTGTGTGTGTGTGTGTGTGTGTGTGTGTGTGTGTTTCCAAACTAGGAACAGAATGCACAGAAACTCTGGTCAAAGGCATTGAAAATATTTTCAACAAAAATTGCAGAAGAAAATTTCCCAAATGTAAGGAAAGAGATAACTTGGAAAGTGTAAGAACATAGAATACCATGTAAGACCAGTCTCATTACATCACATGATAATCAAAAAAGTACCTGTACAGAACAAGAAAGGATACTGAAAGCCACAAGAGAGAATGACCAATCACACATAAAGCTATGCCCATCAGAGTACCATCTGATCCTATCCTCCCATCTCCCCCCTGCCTTCAGGGGTGAGTGGTGCAAATCCTGCCATGCCCATCCCTGTGCCTTGGAATCATCTTTAATTCCTCCTACTCTGCCTGCCAGAGACTTGCATAGTACCCTGGTAAGTCATACCCTGCCCACTGCAGTTTGATTCCACTGCACCCTGAACAGCTCCATTTCCTCTCCCCTGGCTTTCTCCCTTTTAGCCTTAGCCTAGGCTGCCTTTTGCTCTTCCCACTTCAGATCTCTGGACTAGCCACCTAACCCAGACCCCACCCACTGTGACCTGATCCTCTGCACCCAGACTAGCTGCATTCTCCAGCTTCAGGGTCCACACCTATTCTACCTAGATAGCTAGACTGTGCTCATGCTGATCCCACCCCAGCCTTAACTCTACCACCCCTGCCTGATATTCCTGCCTGAGCTCTCCTCAGTAGCCTGCCAGAACCCAGCCACCTGATCCCCATAGCCTTGAATTCCCTTTGCCCCAATGGATAGCATTTCAGGAATCAGCCTGGAAACATCTTATCCCACAAATAAAAATTCAAAAGTAAGAACCTGAAGCACACACAACTAACTATTCATACTGAGCAAAAAAAAAAACATGCTATCCCAACAATATAAACAGAACCAAACTTCAAATAAAGAAAGGCAGACTAGAGTCCCACCTGACTTTTCAAGGGAAACTCTGAAAGCCAGGAGGGCATGGACTAATGTTCTACACACTTTTAAAAATCATAAATGTAGCTGGGCGCGGTGGCATATGCCTGTAGTCCCAGCACTTGGGAGGCAGAGGCAGGAGGATCTCTGTGAGTTCAAGGCCAGCCTGGTCTACGTAGTGAGTTCCAGAACAGCTGGGGCTACAGGGAGACCCTGCTTCAAAAAAACAAAAAAATAAAAAATAAAAAAAAATCATAGATGTGAGCTCAGGTTATTATATATAGCAAAACTTTAAGTTGTAATCAAAGGGGAAGAAAAACTTTCCATGATAAAAACAGATTTAAGGAATTTATGACCACTAAGCCAGCTCTACAGAGGATACTGGAAGAATACTTAAGTCTAAAGAGAAGGTTAAACACATCCAGGGGAGCATAGAGAATAAACAAACAATTTCAGGGCAGTTAATGAAAAGAAATCAAGAAAACAACATCATCAAAATGAAATAGCAAGAATTAGTACACATTGTTCAATAATAATTTGAAATATTAATGGTTTCAATTCCCCAATTTTAAAAAGGGCTCACTGGATTCATAGGGCACTTGGACTTTTTTATAACAATAATTAGAAATAGTAATAAAATGACACTATTGCAGTCTGATTATTTGGAGACAAATATTAAGCACTATAGTAAGAAAAGAATTCCTTAATTACAATATTTTCAGTTCTACATTCTATATTTATTAAGGCTATGCATTATATTTTTATTTAAAAAAATAAAGATCCCATAAAAGTATTCTATTTTCCAGGCTAAGCTTTTCTTTTGTTTTCCCTCCCAAGGAGCAATAGTAAGAAATACTTAGAAAATTAAGTCAATTATTGTGAAATATCTATTTTATTTACCAAGCATTCACAGTGTGATTTAGAAAGGATTATGAACTCCAAGATGGTTCCTATTCTAGCAAGCATCCAAAAAGCTATTGCTTAAAGGAACTGCAAGTAACTGGTAAACAGTTTGGAATAAAGCTGTCTGACTGATCTGACCAGAAGCCAGCTTGTGTTCGGTCTGCATCTCTACATGGTATCCATGGAAATGAGATCAGGCCTACACAAAGACAAACAAAGGCCACCTTCAGATGAATCCAGGAGAGTGACAACTGCCAATGTTCAAGGCGTCCACTGGAGCAATTGCTTTGTTCATGCATTTTAACACACAATGAAGTAATCTCAAACACTGACAATACAGTGTCTAACACTCTTATTTCCACTGCTCTG
The DNA here is from genome assembly GCF_000622305.1 of Nannospalax galili. Taxonomy (NCBI): domain Eukaryota; kingdom Metazoa; phylum Chordata; class Mammalia; order Rodentia; family Spalacidae; genus Nannospalax; species Nannospalax galili. The sequence continues at coordinate 5,566,138 of NW_008338118.1, read as the reverse complement.
TTTAAACATTAACCTCATTTTTCTACAGAAGGCCTTTCTGTGATCCAGACTTGTGTATGGCTGGGTAGTAAAAGCTGTCTCCAGTCACTTAAAACAAATAAAAGGAAGAATTGCAGTCATACTGGCAGAGCACAGAATGATAATGCAGGAGTGTCCACTAACAACACTGCAGTTTCTTTTAACTGTTTGGGCAACACAGAGATACAAATATTTCATAGGAAGTAAAATATATTTTAAATAATCAGCAGCGCAATGTTCCATGAGTTGAAAACACTAGCAAAGTATGCAGTTTGTCCTAGTTAGTAAATGTAACTTATCTTCACAAGAATCTGCAGGCACAGACTAGATAAAACACTTGAATATATGCAATCTGAAGTAATTGTAACTCTAACAAAATTAAGAATAGGGCAGGGAGATGGTTAAGTGGGCGAAGTGCTTACTGCAGAAGTATGAGGACCTAAGTTTGGATCCTCAGCACTTGTATGAAATCCAGGTGTGATGGTGCATGTCTATAACCCCAGTACTGGGTTGAGGGGGCAGAGACAGGTGGATTTTGGGAACTTGCTGACCAGCCAGTCTAGCTGCAACCGAACTCCAGGTTTAGTGGAGACCCTGTCTCAAAAATAAGGTGGAAAGTGCTAGAAAAAAAAAAAACACCCCAAATTGACTCTGGCCTCTATACTTATACACACAGGCAAGCACATTTTCACACACTTGTGCACACACGTACCACACAGACATACACAAAACAAATACATATATAAAATTAAAAATAAATATACTTAGTTTATATGTTTTTTTTTTTTCTAATGTTTGTGATTAAGTGAAATTACCCTAAGATGTTTTGGAAAGAATATGAGTCACACGGAAAAGGTTTAAATATTTTTATTAATAAAACCTCTTAAAGCTAACACTAATCTGTGACCTATGATACTGAGTATTTAAAATATTTAAATATTTCTATCATATTACATAGAAATAAAGAATTAAAAGATTAACTGGAGAAACATAAATTTCTAGGCCAGTAAGAACTATTTGTTTTCAGAAAATCTAAGTCAGTGGTGCTAATTGTCCAGCAGAGTTGGAATGGCATTCTATATATTACACCTTAAAGCAGCATTTTAATAACAACTACTTTGAATGTTCTAAAACTAGTGAGAGTGTGTAAGAATGGACCTTGTCCTTCAAGCAGCCACAATGGAAGATGGTAGATGCCTTTTCCTGTCACTCATGTCTTAGTCTCCTTTTTGCTTCCTTTCTTTCCCTTTTTGACTATGTAGACCAATTCTACCTGTCCCTCATCAGTTAATCTGACCTCTCTATTTCGTATCGTAGAACCTGCTTTGCCTTCCTTCTCATCATGGTCATATGAGAGGCTCCTTTTTGCCAGAGCTGTTTTGCTGTTCATCAGTCTTTTCCCTCTCCTTTGTCTCCTTTGTCTCTGCTAAGATCCTCTCCACTGACACTGAAACCCCTCCCCTTCACTCAGTTTCTTTGTGTTGTGGGATTCTGACACCTAAGATGCTGCAACACGGTTTAAAAAATCACCTGTGCATCATGCAGGATTACAAATAGCAGAAATTTTAAAAACTCATTATCAGGGCAGAAGAGATGGCTCAGCAGGCAAGAGCACCAGCTGCTCTTGCAGAGAACCAGGGTTTGGTTCCCAGCACCCACATGGTGACGGACAACTGCCCATAACTCTAGTTCCAGGGAATCTGATGCCCTCTTCTGACCTCCATGGGCATTGCATGACATGGGTGAACTTACATACATGCAGGTAATACACTCATACACATAAAATAAAAGTAATAAATACAATAATTTTAAAATCTCACTATTGTAATTTTAAAAAATATTTTATATTCCAGATCCCCTGGAACTGAAGTTATGGATGGTCGTTAGTCACCATGCAGGTGCTGGAAATTGAACCTAGGTCCTCTGCAAGAGCAGTCAGTGCTCTTGATCGCTGAGTCACCTCTCTAGCCCCTCATTATCATAATATGCAAGTCTCTCCATGTTAGTTCAGTAGTTGAAGCAGCTTCTGTCCTGCCCCATCTCTGCCCTCCCCTCCCCTTTCTAGCTCACTCCTCACTGTCTGTGTTACCTCACTTCCACGTGCTCTTTGCATCTATCTTACCAATTTATGGACAAGGCCTTGTTTAAGCTGCTACACTCATTTGAATTCTGTAAAGATGTCTTTGTTAACCCACAGTTCCTTGTCTGATCCTGTGGTGCCTCTCCTCCTGCAGCCTTCTCCCTACTTCTCCAGCTGCTCTTTCTCTCTCCTTTCAGACTCCTGTTCCTCACCTGACACTGTCAAGTAGCCCAAGTTGTGACTAGAGACCTGCTCTCCTCCCTTTGCCTGACTACTCGGCACCATGTGTTCAATTATTCTCCCGAGGCTATGACTCCTAGCTCTCTCCACATCTCCCTCTGTTGCCTGATTCTAAGGCTACTACACAACACCATCTATTTACTAGAGGGTGAACCTGGATATCTCAAACTCAGTCTGTCCAAACTGATCATCTCTTTCCTACACTTTGTGTCCTTTAGCACTCCTTGCCTCAAGAAATGGCCCTGCATTGTGTTTTCTACATCAGAAATCTAAGCACCTGCCTTATCCTTTGTCTCTCCCTGTGACAACAGTAATTCAGTCACCAAATCTTGTCTGTCCTGGATAGCTTAGGATCAACTTGACACATCTGAGTTGAGGGAGTTTTAACTGGGGAATTGCCTCCATTGGACTGGCCTGTGGCCATGTCTGAGGATATTTTCTTGACTGTTGAGTGTTGTGGGAGGACCCAGCCCACTGTGGATGGTGCCACCTCTGGGCAGATGGGCCTGTGTTGCCTAAGAAAGCAGTCTGAGCAGGGGCCAGAGGAGCAAGCCAATAAGCAGCGTTCCTCCACAGCCTGTGCTCCAGCTCCTGCCTCCAGGTTCCTGCCCTGAGTTCCTACCTTGGGTTCCCTGATGAGCTGTGACCTGGGAGATGGAAGCTAAAATAAACTCTTTCCTCTCCAAGTTGGAATTGGGCAGAGTGTTTTGTCACAGCAATAGAGAAACAAACTAGGACACTGTCGCATCTTCTTACTTCATGGCTTTCAAATCGTTCCTCACCCTCTCGCTACTGCCATTCTCAGAGTTATTGTCCCTGATGTGCTACACTGGTTCTTTCTAGATGCTCATGGTATGGTATCTTATGCACCACCTGGCTGCTTTACTCCCTGCCACTAGGGTGATGTGGCTAGTGAACAAATCTGAGTGTGTCACTTCCCTACTCAAGGCCCTTCAAAGACTTCCCAGTATCCTCCAGATAAGACTCTGGCTCTTTGCATGGTCGGAAGACCTCAAGGCCAAGTGACCCCTGACCTCTCAGCTTCTACTCTCTGTAAACACCTTGAACACATGTTCTCAGTATAATGACCTTATGATTTCAATGTGTCAGTTTTCCTTCAAGAACATATCTGACCTAGGAATCAGGAGATTTATGTTCTTCTTTTAGTAATGTTGCTTTCTATCTTGTCTTCCATAATCCAACTTATATCCACTTATAGTATTGAACTGGACTCCTTGGTCTCCAAGGTCCTCCTTGTCAGATCTAAATTCTAATGATTTTTTCTGTCTCTGTGAAAGCTTTTCCAGAGGTTTGAATTATCAGTGTCATAATGGTATTTCCCCATTCCCTAAACCCAACATTTAGTTCTGTATTACTCATTAACTGTATGCAAGCATATAATGCTTATTATGCCAGAAACTTGTTACAGTTCTAAGTTATATACAACACAGTTAGATTTTGAATTACACAAAAGTTTATGACCATGAGGGGAGTAATTTTTCCTTTTGATAATTTGGAAACTCAAAGACAGCATCAGACACTGATTTTTCTCTCCTCCATCTTTCTGTGATGTTACCCACAGTGTATTTGGTTTTATCCTTCAGCTAACTGGCTGGCATCATGGTTGCAAGATGGTTACCACTGCTCTGAGCCTCACATCTGAATCTCACAAAATGTTCCCTCAGACCAGACTGAAAAGCAAAAATTCTTTTCTCAGAAGTCCCCTGGTATATCACCCCCACGCACCCTTCGCACACCCTGAATCTTCAAGTTGTGTAGAACTAACTTGACCAATATCAGGGGAATGATGAGTTGAAATAAGTTAGGGCTGAGTTTCAGAGTTGAGGCAACTTCCTTTTTCCATATATGGACTTGTTTCCAGATAGACCACAGCCTCTCTACATTGTGGGTCGTGCTTTTTTTCTGATTTGACACAGTGCCTGCCACAGTGCCTTGAGCAGATGAAGTTACATGCTAGTTGATAGAATTCACTGTATGTAACCAGATTAGCAGAGCCCCTGGGGATCATCAGAAAAAGACTGGGAATCATTGTCCCAGTCCTATAACTGTCTCAGGATTTGTGATGTCAGGATTCTTTGCTGTACCTGAAAGAAACAGACAGCACCACCCTGCATACCTTGGCTTTGCTGGTTAAAGGGACAAGCATCCACGGTTCTTCTTCCTTAGTGCTGTGCCGTATCCCTTAGTCCTAGAACAAGCTAAGTAGGTTTGGTAGCAGAGACTAATGCTTAGGGCATTGGCTTTGATATTTACATAATGCTAGACTATTTTCAGCTTTAAATATTTCCCCATTCTCCCTGAAATTCTTCATTTTTTGTGTGTGCATTTATTGCTGTGTATCATTATTTTGCTGGATGTCTAGAATTCCACCATTAGAAGCTTATCTGTGGAGGCTTCTCCCTTTTAATCTGCCCAGAACTGTTAGCCCGTGAAGGAAGGGAGCCCTCACCATCCACTTGGAAGGAATCTATTTAAACTAACAGAGTTGTTGACTCTTGGTGTTGAAATTGGCCTGTCAAATTCTTACCATCTTTCACAAGATGGTAAAGGTAACACTGGAATTTTAATTTGGGAAATCAGGAAGATCGTGATAATATTTAGATATTCACTCATACGCCTGACTACACATCAGAAATTTGTAAAGACTTGTTTTTAAATGTGAATTCCTGAGCCCCTATTCATGAATTTCAGTCAAACAGCGGCTCATGAGCTAGTACATAGCCCAGTTGAGGCAGGCCAGGTGGTGTTGGTAAGCCCTGGAGGAGAAAAGGTGCTTTATCAAAGGGTGGCCTGAGGCCCCTGAGAGGTTGAGAGGAGAGTGGATTGGTTTACAGAAATGAGAGATTACATCATGCTTTCCTTTTTGATACAAAAAAAAAAAACCCAAAAAACAAAAAAACCAAAAACCTGACTTACTTTATAATTATGTTTGGGGTTGTTTCTTCCAGGATTCAAGAATGGTCAGTTGCAAAGAGATGAGACAAAAAGAAGGAAAACAACTTAGTGAAGATCAAGGGACGGTAGTGTGGAAAGCAGTCTAACATCAAACCTGGTATGGTCAGGTATGCTTAGACACAGAACTGTCTGTGTACACACATATATACAGAGAATATATTTATGGGTGTATGTGTATGTGTGTGTTTGAACATATATGGAGTGTGTATACAATTGTGTGTGGATTGAGTATGTGCACGTGCACTTATATGTAGAAGAGGGTAGTGCGAACAAAAAGGTTGGATAGGGAGGCAAGGGAAGATGGTAAAGGATGTTTTGCAAATGCCAAGAAATTTGAACTTTACCCTTCATCAAATGTGGTGGGAAACAGCAGGTGTTTGAAATAAGGGAGTGAACAGAGTCCTGTTTTAGAAGGAAAGCATTGGTGAGATCAAGGGCAATAAACTGGAGCGACAAGAAACAAAACAGGAAAGCCAGGTTTAAAGCTACAGTCATCCAGACACAAGAAGACAAAGACTTGAACTGTGTGATGAATGAAGTTGCATGGGTTGGTGGGAAGGACTGGCAGAACCTGGAGTGTGTGAGGTTGGAAACATTGGAACCAATTCCCAGCTTCCCTGTTGGCATGATAATATTGCCTTTAAGCCATAGCAGACTATGGAAAATCTTAGAGGACAGGCACTGAATTCCATTTAGAAAATGTTGAGTCTGGTATGTTTGTTTGCTTAAAACACGGTCTCCCTGTAGCCACAGCAGGCCTGGAACTTGTTATATAGACCAGGCTGGCCTCCTTGATCTCACTCTTATAGAGATTCACCTGCCTCTACCTCCTGAGCTCTAAGATTAAAGGCGAGTGCCACCACACCTGGTCCCAAGTTTGGTGTGTTTATAGGACATATAGATACAGAAATTTAGTGGTTGGAATTCAGGTGGGGAGTGAGGCTGGGGTTCTTGTCTCCCAGACAGAGCCTGTAGAAGAAAGAGGAGAATCCAGGAAGGAACTCTGTAAACACTAACTAGAAATGGGCCAAGAGTGAGCCCCTGAAGGACATGAGGTGAAGAGGATAGGCAAGTAGGAGAAAAACAGAGAGAACAGAAGCCAGAGCTGGAGAGCATTGCAGGAGGCAATGAAACATTGAAAAGAAGATTTCTTCCCATGAGAGAAATTTGTGGAATAGTTACAGACAGGAGTTCTACTGGGGAGAGCTTTTGAAGACTTGTGTTTGAGAGGGCTGATTGCTCAGAGGCCCTCAGGGCAGATGAAGTGATGCAATTCAGAATCCAGGAGGAAGGACTCCTAGACCTGTGAGCACTCGAATGTGACTTCATTGCTGTTAAGGTTACAGTTGCCTTTCCTCTGTGGGTGTGTACTCCACAGAGAACCTAGGCCTTCTGCAATCTCTTTTTCATCCTCAGCTTGCCATGAACAATGAAAAGTGACAAATATGGAATGAAACTACGAGTACCTCTTCCTCTTAACCACTTGTGAGAAGGCTTATGGAAAGCAAATTTGAGTTAAGTACTATAATGAGATCCCAGAGGGATTTGTTTCTGAAACAATGTGCTAGAGAAATGAAAGATGTATAAACACATACTCATACATATCTTTACGTTGTTAACCTTTGTATGTATTTGCCGCAGAATTGTAGATGCATGTAATCCATAAAATTCATATGTCTGTTTAATAATGATGCATGCTCAAAAATTTTGTCTAGGTAGGGTAAAAAGATTTAAATACTACTAAAGTAGAGATTTCAACTGCATGTCAACCTTAAATAACCAAGACAACAAAAAATCATGCTACTCTCCTAAGAATCTCAATTGCTCTTCCAAATGACAAAACTTTATTATATGATTCCACATAATTAGATGACCAAAATCAAGAGAAACATCTTATTTGAATATGCACATAAGTGGGCCAGGAGAAGAGAATAAATACCTGAAATATTTTTATAGGTGTCATTGTAAATCACTGCTGTCTGCTGGCATTGAGTCGTCCTTATTAACTAACCATTGATGAAAACCTGGGTACCTGACTTCATGCCTTGGGGCAACACATTTCACCAGGGTGTTCCTGACTGCTCCTCCCAGGACAAGCCTCAACATTTCAAAGATTTCAAAATGATGTTGTTTTCGTAGCTTCTTTTAATAATACCGTTAATTAAAGAGAAATGAAAAGTTTGGGCTGGTATTTCTATTAGCTGTTAGGACGCTTGTGAGTTCCAGGGACTCATTTTCCATGTCCATTCAAACTTTGTCTGAAACTCCTAGATTAGAATTGATGGTGTCTCAAATCAACTGGTGTATCCCTAGCATGTAAGTAAATACAGCGGTGCACATGTTAGCTACTTAACACCAAATGATTCCCTGTATGTGCTGGAGGATGTGTGGAGGATGTGGACAGTGACACGGATGTTTTCCCTCTTCTCTCTAACCTACGGGAAAACCCACAGGGTTGACCCAGTCTAGTTTTCCTCCCCCTTAAAGTTCAGCCTCAGTGAAAAACAGCTTAGGAAATACTTGTCCTTTTTGTAAAACTACTTGAAAACTAGTGACCATTTTGTTGTCTTGATAGCTGTTTAGACATCCAGATACAATTAGGATTCTTCCCTCAACTACAATAAAGCTCTTAATCTTGGACACACAGACACACACTAGACTGTGGATAAAAGTGGAAAGCAAGTTCTCCTGCGAATCTCACACTGGTGGGCACCCCCAACTCTCCTTCCCCACTTATGCCAAGGAAGCTAGGCCCTGAAGCTGGAGGTACTGCCCCATCTAATGCGCCCCTTGTGATGCCAAGATCAAGAAAGTGGAAAGACTTGGCTGAAGTTTACATTCTTTGAAAAAGGACATTACAAGAGGAAGGCAGGAGGGAAGGAGAGACTTCCCCTCAGCTAAGTATTTAAGTGTCCCTTGGTTTTTCTGTCTCCTATGAAAAGAAACACCAGTGCTACATCCTGAGATAAGAATAGGGGGCATTATGCACGCCCTTGGGAAGAAAAAATAAGCATTTTGAGGTTTCCTGCATAGCCACCTGGCGTCCTGCTGAGGAGCTAGGTCTGCTGCTGCCCTGCTCCAGAGGATTCAGGGCAAGAACAGCACCTGCCTGATCCTGAGGCACTCGCGGTCTGTGGGCCACACATAAGTGCCTATCCGTGTGTGTGTGCACGCGTGGGTCTCTCTCCAAGCATCTCTAGGTGGTTGTGGAGCCAGGTCCATGTGGATTCATAGCAGACTCCGCCGCATGCACCCTAGCCTCACAAAATCCCTTCCTCCCTGGGGTCCCCAGGACGCCCGCCGGTCCCTCCTGCCTCGGATGTGGAGCGGACTCCAGGCTTACCCCGACTGAGCACCACCAGCCGCAGCAGTGGGAACCGCGCGCCCGCTGCCTGTCCGGGTCCCATCCTGGGTCTGCGCTGGGAACCGGCGATGCTCTAGGAGTGCGCACAATGCCCTTGGCCAAGGGCTTCCGAAAGTCAGAGACTCCCCAGAAGCTGTTGGGAGGACTTCTTTTCCGGCAGGGATGAGAGCAAGGAAAAGTTGCCCGTAGCTCTTCAGCGCGAGGACCCGCCCCGCCCCTCCCACCAGGGCAAACTCCGGATCTGCCCTGCCACGCCCCGCAGAGCCCAGCCCGGCCGCCCTGGCTGCTCCTCCGCAGTTCAGCACCACTGCGAGGACGATCCCGGCACGCCCATTCAGCCCCTCTTCCAGGATGTGCGGAAGGGAAGGTCTGCCTGGCCGCATTTCCTGCCCTGTCCCGGACTGCCCCAGCACATGCCACCCTAGAGCGCCAGTCCGGCCACTCCTACCCCGCCCCTGGCAGCGTGTCTCTTGTCCACAGGGAAAATCCTAGCCTGGCAGGTTCCCTCACGGGATAACCCCTCCGAGCTGGTCGTGACCCTTTGTGGCTTAGCAGTGAAGGAACCCTAAGCGCTGAAGCGCGACTCGTAGGCTGCTGCTTGGAACCCTTTGTGCCTTTCCCGAGTGGGTGGGGAAAGAGACAGAAATAAGTGCAGAATGAGCAGGTTAGAAACTAACTCATTAGAAAGGGTTGCTCTCAAGTTATGATTATCCCAGGGGTACTATTTCTGTACCACAAAGGACTGTGTGTGTCGGAGAGAGAGACAGAGACAGAGAGACAGAGAGAGAGACTGAATTACTGGGTTTGCACGATTTATTTCAAGGCAGGTGAGAAGAGCCAGGAGCCCCAAATTAACTCATAAGTCTTTCTCTATACTCTCTATAACCATCTTCTTCTTTTCATCCAGTTTCAGATCTGGAAAGAAAGCATTCCACTCCAGAGGCTTTTATTTACAAACCCAAGGGATACAATATCCATCTTTTATTTTCCCTATATCGAATTCTCCTGCTGAGGTTCAGCCGCAGATTCTGCACACGTTGCTGAATCTAGGAGTCCGTCCTTCTGTGGAGCAGTCAAGTGTTCAGATAATTCCAAGAACTATTTGTCTGGCTGCTGTTATTAGTCCATTCCAAATCCTTTTGGAGCAAGCACTACAGTGAGCAGGAGAGGATGCCCTGGATTCCTGAAGTGAGCACAGAGCTTTCCAGGTGGGACGGACTTAACCACTTGATAAAAATCAAATGCTTATCTAAGCATTATTTAACCATAGGTAGGGCTGAAATCCTGAATTTTTGTGTGTATATGTATGTACATGTTTGTGTATGCAGGTACATGTGCTTGTATGTTTGTGTGTGTGTGTGCCAGAGGACAACCTTGAGTGTCATTCCTCAGGAACCATCCAACTTTCTTTTGCCAAGACAGGGTCTCTGGCTTGGAGCTTACCAAATGGGTTAACTGGTTAGCCAGCTGAAATCTTGAATTTTGACTGTATGAAATCAATGCTTATCAGATGCTGCAGTTCATGATTAAGACAACTAACTCACAACCTGAATCTGAAATGCATAGCTCCAGGGTACTTCCTGTTCTCCAGTCTGTCTCTTACTAATCATAGCAGACAGTTGAAGGCCTTTCTTCTGACCTGTGTGCTCAGTGCTTACTAAGACTCCAGCTAAGCTCTGAGGTGGCCTCTTCCCTCACTCTGACACACATCTGGACTCCCCCACACTCCTGGTAGGAAAGCAGCCAAGTTTCAGAGAGATGAACACCTGCCTCCTTCCTTCTGACTCACTGAAATATGAGGTCTGTTTGGAACAGACACTTGTTTGGGAGACAGGATGGCTCCTTTAATGTGCTCTGTCTCTGAGTTGTGGAGAGGAAAGTCCATCTTTTGGGGGTTTTGTTCTTAGAAAAGACAAATTAGCACCATGCTGCTGTGAGATGCAGGATAGATCAGGAGCTGCATTTTTCTTTTTCCAGAGCTGGCAAAAATGTTAGAAAACAAAGAGTAAATCCTCACACTAATTAAAATAACAGAAAGCGTTTCTGAGAGAGAAGAATTTGAGCAGTACTGCCTTTACAGGACTCTAGGAGCTGCAGTGCCAGAGTTTAGTTGTTTTGGACCCCACACCCCCAGCAGAAAATAAGAAGCAAAGGCTTTCCAACTGTTTTCTCAGGATACTTTTATGCCAATCCAAAGAATGTTTGGATTCTGTGGATTATTTTTTATTGATGTATACCATAGGCATTAGTTACTGTTCTGTTGCTGTGATAAGATACTGTGGTTGGTTATGGTATTCTATGGAACTTATGGAAAAAAGAGTTTATTTTGGCTTACTATTCCAAAGCGATAAAAGTCCATTATGGAGGGAGACACGGCAGTAAGCGGCAAGCATGGCAACAGGAGCAGAACACTGAGAGTTCAATCTTCAACCGGAAACATGAAACAGAGAGAGCAACTGGAAGTGGGACAAAGCTATGAACTCTCAAAGCCTGACCCCAGTGACATACTTCCTCCATCATAAAGATTCCATTACCTCCCAAACAGCACCACCAATTGGGGACTGAATATTAAAACATTTGAGCCTATGGAGGACATTTCTCATTTAAATCATCACACCATATAAAATATTAAAACACAAGTTTCAGGTACTTATATATTAATTAAAAATATTTTATTTATTATTTTTATTTTATGTGTGTAAGTGTATTGTCTGCACGCATGTAAGTGCATGTAAGTGTATGTTGAGCAATGCCCACAGAGATCATAAGAAGGCATTGGATCCCTTGGAATTAGAGTTACAGATGGTTATAAGATACTGTGGTTGGTTATGGTATTCTATGGAACTTATGGAAAAAAGAGTTTATTTTGGCTTACTATTCCAAAGCGATAAAAGTCCATTATGGAGGGAGACACGGCAGTAAGCGGCAAGCATGGCAACAGGAGCAGAACACTGAGAGTTCAATCTTCAACCGGAAACATGAAACAGAGAGAGCAACTGGAAGTGGGACAAAGCTATGAACTCTCAAAGCCTGACCCCAGTGACATACTTCCTCCATCATAAAGATTCCATTACCTCCCAAACAGCACCACCAATTGGGGACTGAATATTAAAACATTTGAGCCTATGGAGGACATTTCTCATTTAAATCATCACACCATATAAAATATTAAAACACAAGTTTCAGGTACTTATATATTAATTAAAAATATTTTATTTATTATTTTTATTTTATGTGTGTAAGTGTATTGTCTGCACGCATGTAAGTGCATGTAAGTGTATGTTGAGCAATGCCCACAGAGATCATAAGAAGGCATTGGATCCCTTGGAATTAGAGTTACAGATGGTTGTTAGCTGCCATGTGGGTGCTGGGAACCAAACTCAGGTCCTCTGCAAGAGTCGCCAGTGCTATTAACCACTGAGTCATCTGTCCAGCATTATTATATATTAAATTTTAGTAACAGTAACTGTCAGATATCAATATGAATGTCAAATACTTCATAAAAAATCACTATTTTTTCACTATGAAACAACCCATGTGAGTGACATTATTCTACATTTTTGTAAGTCATTCTAATATCTAGCTTTAAAATAGATGTATTGATTCTCCTATCTGCCTCAGGATGCAGTGCTGTTGTTGACTGCATATGTGGAGGTCAGAGGACAATTTTGTGCAGTTGCTTCTTCCCTCCACCTTTATGTGGGTTCTGAGGATTAAATGCAGGTCACCAGGCTTTCACAGCAAGTGCCTTCACCTGTAGAACGATCTCACCAACCCAAATTATCTTCTTTCTGTCATTAATATGTATGTAGTATGGTGTGATAAATTTAGTTATGTATATATTCACATTCTTGAGTAAATTCTGCATCTCTGAAATTTTGCTGTTTATATCACAAGAGTTGGTTTATACATGGAAAATAATAAGTTCCTAATATTTGATTACTACATTGAAATTAATTTCCTTACAGCTTCATATTCTTTTCCTTAGATTTGAAAATGGTAGTGAAATTGAAGTCCTTATGTAAGTTCTGGAAAATTTGAAATGAAGTAACCAAATGTTACTGAATGAATCGAAGACATGAGTGAAGGAAGCCTAGACTTCACTGTACCCGGCTCACCCTCCTGTCTGCAGACAGTAGGCTGAGTCCATGATGTCTAAAACTAAAAGACATGAGTGAAGGAAGCCTAGACTTCACTGTGCCCGGCTCACCCTCCTGTCTGCAGACAGTAGGCTGAGTCCATGATGTCTAAAACTAAAAGAAATACTAGTAAGGTAAAAACAATAATAACAACAACATAATTCCATATTCCCCACATCCCTGCCCTATCCATTTACCTGCAAACTATGTTCACATTTCTACTCTTGCTCTGCAGGGTCAACTGTCATTTGTTTTGGGATGTGTGGCACACTTGCTAAGTAATATGCTGACTCTGCCCACAGGGCTTTCTCAGAGTCTGTTTCTTGCCTCTAGAAATCACTGAATCACATAACCCTGTCTTGTGGCCACACAGCTAGACAACCCGCCAAAGCTGAATCATAGTCTTCCTTCCAGGGATTTGTGCTCCTGACAGATTCTAGAGTTTCCCCTGATTATGTCGAATAGAGATTTGTGTTTACTTGGTAATGTTCTGTGTCCTCCTCTCCTTTACCCTCCCCTTCTTCCTCCTTCTTTTCCTCCTCTCCTCCCCCTCTTGCTCCTCCTCTTCCTTCTTCTTTGGTTTTTATGAGACAGGGTCTCACAATAACCCCAGCTGGTGTAGAACTCACCATGTAGACCAGGCTGCCCTCCATCTCCTAGAGATCTGCCTGCTTCTGCCTCCCAAGTGCTACATCTGCCTCCCAAGTACTGGACACCACCATACCCAGCTCACAGTCATCTTCTTTAATGAGAATATAAAAATCCAATTGGTAGTTATTTATAAAAAATAGAGATACAGAGATAAGAGGCCAAGGAAATGAGACAGGGATGGGATGGGGAGAGAGAGAGAGAGAGAGAGAGAGAGAGAGAGAGAGAGAGAGGATCTTTGTCTTCTGCTTTCCTTTTCCTGTTGTTCTAGAGATCTATATGCCCTTTCTACCTTGCAGTCCATGAAATGCACCTGTGCTCTTGTAAGCTTTCCCTTGAGCTGGTTAGAAGGTTCCTATTCCTTTGTTTTATTAATTTTATTAATAAAATTCTCTGTAGAAAGACTGCCTAGTTATCCATCATTCCCCTTGCCTTCTAACTTTGACTTGCAGAGCCCTTGGCTTCCATGGCCTGACTCTACGCTAGATTCAGTAAGATCTACTTTAACTGAGAAAAGTGCCTTCTTGAGTTTGACACACTCATAAAAACACTCAAGTGATTTTTTTCCTTGAGGTCTTGTGCTGAGAATAAACCATTTTTTTAATCCAGGTAGTTTTAATTTTTTAATATCTTTGCTGAACTAATGACTAATGTATTTGCTCAATAAGAACCACAGAAAACAAGAAGTTTATGTCTTAGAGGATGGAAAAGCTCAATGAAGGGGAAACTTGGCTCATATGTGCTTTAGATTATGTTTTTCAAGGAACCTATTAAATGATGGATGAAGGCAGCTCTCTCTGGAAAACTTGATTTCAATTAGAGATCAGTTATTATTCAAGGAGGGAAAAAAACCATCTTATTTAAATTAGTATAGACAGAACTATAGCTAATTGAAAGAATGTAAAGAAATTCTAGAGATCCCAAAGATCTCAATAACAGATTGTTTGAGGTACCGACAGTAGAGATGGAAAAATATGAACACAATTCATTTTGTACAAGTTTTAAGAATTGTGCAAATTCTTGTCTTTGCCTCTTTGTATACTCCACCCCCCTCTCTGTAGAATGACTGCCTAGTTGATCAACATTCCCCTTGCCTTCTAACTTTGACTTGCAGAGCCCTTGGCTTCCATGGCCTGGCTCTATTCTGGATTCAGTAAGATCTATTTTAACTCCATAAAGTGTCTTCCTCAGTTTGACATACTCGTAAAAACCCTCAAGTTGAATTCCTTGAAGTCTTGGACTGAGAATAAACAATCTTTTATCCACTAGGTAGTTTAATTTCCCCAAGCCAAAAGCCCTTCTTTCTCAGCCGTTTTAACATCCATTTCATGGATGACATTAACTCCTATTTTGTTTGAAGTGATTTTAATTCTACCTTTCAGATTGGAGTTTTTCCTTTCAGATGGAAACACATTTCAAATGTTTAACATCAAAAAACCCAAAGGAATCAATATTTCCATTAGCATTTATTTGATTGACAGACAGTGAGATTTATTTGCACATCAAAAGAATGAGCTCTGTGAAGCTGGGAAAATCTCCGGAGGTTCTAAACTTTTTGCGAGTCAGTAATCTCAGTCTTAATCGCTGTCTAGATCTTTTCTGCTTCTGGGCTCTACCACGCTGTATGGAAAAGCATCAGCTCCCCCGCCTGGCTTGACACACTGGCTTATTTCATAATCATCCAACACTTCTCTAGTCTTCCTTCATAATTTTCTTCTGGACTTTCATCCCTCTTTCCCACAAATTCTCATTTCTACCATAATTCCTCACTTGGATTCAGGTGAGAATCTTGCAATAAATACTTTTTAACTAGTTTGTTCACTCGTATGTTTATTCAGCATCTCTATGTGCAACTTAATGGGCTAAGTAAGCACCATGGTCAGAACCGGTATAGGTTATCCTCAATAGCTATCACCAGTGCCCTTGAAATCTTGTTATAAAATCCTGCCTTTAGGGGTCTTGTTGCAGTTGATATCATAAGCACAGTCTCTTTATGCCCTTCAGGGGACTGAAGAAGCATCTAGACAGTTTCTCTAGATTCACTATGAACCTTTATAAAAATGGTTATCTAGAAGGTGGGGCATGCTTTTTTGAGTATGAGTATAAGATGTATGTACCTATGTTAGAGCAGCAATAAAGGCCCATTAAAGGAAAACTTTTGGTCAAGAGAATGGAATCTCTGGCCCGGTAGAGAGCTAACATTCCAGTTGGGCTGGATCAATCCCCTGGCCAAGGGATCACCCCAGGAATGTGGGTTCCCCTTAAGCTATGTCACATAGATAGATGGAATAATTAATTATTCTTTAAGGAGATACTAAATTTTTCTTTCCCAGAATCCCCACCCCCTAGTGTAGTTCCTAAAGCTGCCGTGAGGTTGCTGTGGGCTCTGCTGGGTCTACTCACTCAGAAAGGTATAACTTTTCCTTTTTCTTTTCTCTGTTTCTCTCTTTTGGATTCTGACCAGAACCTAAGTATGCTTTTCCTGATACTTTGGGCTTCCTTACTCTTTCTCTAATGATCCCTTGCCTACTACGAGGCTGCTTGTCTGCCATGTATCCTACCTCTCTGCCTGCTTAGCCCAAGTGGCATGGCTTTTTTCCTTCTCTCCTCGTCTTATCCTCCACTTGAGATTCACAGCTTGCCTGCCCTGGGGGTTCTCTTTTCAACTTTAATAAATTGTCCTCTAGATTCCCTTTGAGTCCATTCTTAAATTCTTTCATTAGTATGACTAAGACTACCAAGAGGGGACCCTGGGGACTCTCCTAGTAAGTCTGGCAACCACGAAGGGACATGCAAAGGGAATCCCTTTTGTCCAGTAACATGTATGAATGTGTATGTGTGTGTGTGTGTGTGTGTGTGTGTGTAGGTACATGCATGACACAGTGCACATGTGGAGGTCAGAGGACAACCTTGGGTGTTGGTCCTTGTCTTCTGCCTAGTTAAAGCTAGGTCTCTTTGTTGTTCGCTCTTGTGCTGTGTACACCAAACTTGCTGGCTTTCAAATTTCCAGGGTTTCTCCTCTCTGCCTCCCATGTTGCTTTGAGAACACTGGATTACAGATGAGCACTTCTGTGTTTGGTTTTAAGTAGGTTCTAGGGCTTCAAATTCATGTCCTTATGCTCGCATGGTAAATGCTTAACCTGCTGAGCCATCTCCTTAGCTTGGCTTGCAGTATTTTAATACTCTCGTTCTGTAGACAAATGAAGATTTGCTTTCCAGGAGAGCTATGAACATGGCACAAGGTGAAGCTGTAAATTTACTTAAAGCATTGTAATTCTTTTTGTAACTTGATTACACAATTATCAAGCATGAACTTTGTAGATTACAATGTCACTTCCCAAAGTCAAAAGTTGGATATGCTTTTATTTAAGGTTTATATTGCAGGCAAATTGACAGTTTTAAAGCCCTTAAAAGTGTAAATTTTCACATGGCCTGCTGTAATACTGTTCATTTCTTCCTATTGTTGTGGTTCATGAAGTATACATAGGAGCAGTGACTTTCACAATTAATTACTGAATATTTACCAGTCTGTGAGTGTGAGGTTCCATTCATCAAAACACTAATGTGTCTTCCTTTGAATAGTCCCAATTTTATGTGCAGGGTTCTTACATACTGAAGTATTTCCTCTCTCTCTCTCTCTCTCTCTCTCTCTCTCTCCTCACTCTCTCTCTCTGTCCCTGTGCATGTGCACAGAGCTCATAGACTAACCTCAGTTATAGTTGCTCAGGGTCTCTTACTGACTTGGAACCTTGCCATGTAGGCCAGGATAACTGTCTTGTGAGCTTCCAGGGATGACCTGTCTTTTCTGTCTCACTATCACTTGGAATACAGGTGTGAACCTCTACACTTGGGTTTTTACATGGATTCTGGGGATCTGAACTAAGGTCCTCAGTCTTGCTAGGCAGTTGCTTTACCAACAGAGCCATCTTCTCATTGTTCCTGATGTGTTTGAAGATCAGTCCTCACTGCTACTGGGCTTTGTTGGCTGAGGTTCATGTAGGCCTCTACCAACTAAAGTGTGGAGATCCCTGTCCGTATCCATGACCTGTGATGACAACAGACTTCATGATGCTAGGTCTGCTTGCAAGTCTACCTCACAATGAAGAGGTTGCAGTTTGCTCTAAGATTGATATTTTAAAGGGATTCCTAGAAGTCTTGTTTATACCTGGATGTGTGCACACAGCCCCGTGACACTTAGTTGTAGCTATTTCCCATTCCAGAACCATCCTATACACATCCAGGAGAGCATTTGAAAAAAGTTGCCACATTAAACCTGGAAACACAGTTTTCTCTTGACCCTTGATTCCTTTTCTGAATCTAGCTCATACTTTTTCTGTCACATTTCTTTGCAATTTGGCTTCTGTTGCTTTCCATTCTTTATCTTTTCCCTTTCCTAACTGCCTAATTCTACATAACATATTTGACTAAACTCTAGCACTGGACCTAACACAGACTTCTGTTTTTCAGTGTACAATTTCAATAGTGATTATGATTTTTCCCTTTAACAGATGCATTGATAAATAATAGACATACAATAAACTGTACATATCATAGAGCACAATCTGATTAATTTTGTCATTATATGCTTAAACTTTGAATAAACTTTTAAATAATACTAAATATGTTTAAAATCACATAGATAGCTTTTTAGTGTTGTAGTGGGCACAGCATGCATACATATGTGTTAGCATATGTAGTTAAAGGAGGTATTCATAGGAAGCAAGGTGACTAGAGGGTCCAGACAGTCTACCAGTCTGCCCAGCTGGTCTAAGAGACCACACATCCATTTTGAGCTATGATTTATCCAGGGAAGGAACTATTTCCATGAGAGAGTGAGGATGTGAAATACTGATTTGAGGAACAGGAGATTTTCAAGAAGTGAGATTAATTTGAATAAAGCGAAACATCATCTCTAAATCACAAGGGAAAAAAGGATTACAGAGCAAATACGTCAACAATTGGTAAAATGGTACAGTAGACCAACAATAAAGTAAAAGGTAGCAGCAGATTTTGGCAAGGATAAGTGTATTAAGTGGGTTGGTCGGTGCTTCCCTCACTTGTGTAAGTACATTATTAGACTATGAATCAGAGAAGGAACTGACTAACCTGACTACAAGCTGTAAACCAGAAGCAGGTTCAAGTGAGCATTATGAGACAGGAGAAGACAACAGTGACCTGGGCACTGTGCCTCCCAATCTAGCCTGACAATTTGGACCACCAAGGAAGCAAGAGACAAATGAAAATATCATTGCAGAAAATTGATGCATATGAGGCATGTATCAATACTCTAATAAGCATCAGAAGCCCAGAAGGAAAGATTTGGTCAGGTCTTAGGTAATGACCGAGTCATACAACTCTTATTCTAATATTACAATGAACATCCAGCATGCCTCCAGCTGAGAATCCCAGGGCTACACAATTATACTGGATAGATTATATATGGTTGCAAATTCGCCACTGTTTACTTTGGCTCAGAGTCCATTTTCATGCCCATTTTCCAAACTAGAGTATCCTGATATGCAACACTTAGTGGATCTTATTATTTTCTGCAAAAGCTTCCCGAAATGTATAATATTTGGGTTCTAGATTGCAAACATGAACATGATTCTGGAGGCAAAGACAGGTGGCAAAGGTCAGTGTCATTCAGAAAAGTTAGAACAATCAGTCCACGGAGTCACTGTCTGTGTGCTGGTGTATAGTTTAGTTTGAACCCAAACAAATGTTAACTTGTCATTTCTATATAGTTGCAAATATAGATGTATTTGCTGTAAACTTTGACTAAAAGAAAATATGTTTATGTTGACTAAAAATAGTAATACTTGTTAATTCTATTATAATGGGAGTTATAACAAGGCAGTTAAAATGTAAGTAAGTTACTAGAATCTAAAGGAAAATAACCTTTTGGGTGCCTGAAATTATTAGAGAATTTTTGAAACCATACATACCAAAGAGCTCAATCTTTTTTTTGTTTTTCCCATGTGCAATTTAATGTTTCATTTATTTTTGTTTCCTTAATTAAAAAAATTATTGAGAATTTTGTACATGCATATAAGGGGTTTTGATCAAATTCATGCCCACTCCCTCTCCTCCATCTCCTCCCATATCTCCTCATAACTTTTTTCATTTTTTTCTGACAACTTTGTGTACTCTTTTTCTTTCTAATGGGCTCTTTGCTACTCTAATATTACCCCCTCTGAAGAGGTGAGCCTAAAATCTTTTAAGGATTAGATAAAAGCTCCCAAATATTTTCAATATTTTTGGCCTTTGGAACAGAGTATGTTGCTAAGAGGCCCAAGGACATTGTGACTTTTAGCCAAAAAACTGGCTACTTTTCTTTGGGTTCTTAACCCTAACTGCCTAGCCAATTCCTACCTCCTATTCTTATCACACCATCCTCTGAAGAGGTTACCCAGCTTGCAGATAGGGAATTGGGACACAGACCACTCTGGCTTCTTCCATGCTAAATAGGGACACAAGGTAAGGCAATTGGGGTATGCCCTCAGTTGGTGTATCTAAAGGACTCCCAAATTGGATTTCTTCTGTAGGGAGAAAAGAAAGTCTTTGACTGGTGAATAGGGGATGTGAAGGAGAAGTAAAGGCAAGAGTAGTTAT
>NW_008338118.1:5519768-5545765 GCF_000622305.1 Nannospalax galili | reverse complement strand
TATCATTTTAGAACAATAGTGGGTTGTCTCCCTTAGCTACAGGTGGGCACTACAGCATTGCAGACCAAGATTTGAAGTCTTACATCTGAGCAGCACTTTCTGATTAGGAACAAAATCATCAATGAGAAATAATTGTCTAAAAACCAATTATATGAACTTAAGCCTAATGTCTGGGAAGTATAATCTCTTGAACCCTTAAAGAAATGTACTGATCACTTTAATCTTTGATTATAATTTCCTTTTGGGTGTTTAAGACCATAAAGTTGGCCCAAATAAACCAATTTATTTTTACTCTTAAGGTTGTTTGAGGATCTGTTCCTCAGGGGTCACGTGGGCTTGGGAGGAGCCCTTGCAAAGGGCCCAATCTTACATGGTGTTGAGGATGGGGCAGTGACAGACCTATTTGACTTTGGAGAATTCTATGTTCATTACTATTTTAAATTCTTTTTATTCTGGCTTCTCATACAACCTCTGAGCTCTGTGCTCTGAGCTAACATAATGGAACAACTTTGTGAGCTAAGCACTATGATTTCCACTATGTGAGTGAGGAAGTTCCGTTTAAGAGAGTTGAATTCCAGTAACATGACCAAGCCTGAGCAACCAAAAAAATGGCAGGGTAGGAACACAGGTCTAAGCCTCTCTGAGTCCTATTTGCTTTCTATTACATTGTGCAACCAAATTATACTTGAAATCCCTGATTATACTTTTAAAATCTAATTTATATGGAAAAGAATCATCTAAAGGAGGTAATTATGTAACACAGGATCTGAGGGCATTTCTGCCTGGACAATTCAAGACCTGTAAATATGTTCAATCCTAGGCTTGAGCCTCTCTCAAGGACCATATTGTCTCCTAGGATATATGAAATGAAAAAGTCCATGATTCTTCAAATCTGTAACACGATCTCTTCATCCATTACACATATAGGTATCAAAGATAAGATAATAAACTAACAAATATAATCACAAAATATATCTACGCAACAAAATAATACTTAGTCGCAAAAAGGAATGAACAATGGATAAATACAGCCACAGGCTGAATCACAAACATACTATGTTAATGGCATAAATGGCTTACATGTCAGACACCAAAGTTACACACTCCTGAATTCATTGATGACATATTTTAAAAGGCAAAACTAAAGGCACATAAATTATGTATAATTACAGAGGATGGAGACAAGGCAAGAAGTTGAAAAGTTTTAGGAATGATAGAAATATATCTTATTCTGCTGGTGACATAGCTATGTAGATTTCTAAACCTGTAGAACTGAAAAACATAAGCTGTCTTATATAATCATAATGCTAGAATTTGATAAATTCAATTTATAAAGAAAATCTAAATCAAAAGGAAAGGAAGGATGTGAGTAAAGTCTGGGCTGCAGCAGTGCCATCTGGGTAAGGAGCTGTGGTGGATTTTAGGAGGCAATTTAAGGAAACAAAATGCCAATATTAAAGCCATAATGTCTAGAGAAGGAAAAAAGAGAGACTCATTCTTCATATTTAATCACTTACTTAAAAGGCATTTTCAATCTATCTAAGCACATTTTCCTGCCTTGAGAAGAAACTGATAAAAGAGAATGGATGTTTCTTTTTTATAATCAGTAGAAATAGTACTTAGACTTAAGGCAAATGCCTGACTGGAGAACTAAGTAACCCCTGGGGTCTGAAGTCGTCCCTCTTCTTCCTCTGTTATTTCCATCCAAGGATGCCTGTCCAACAATACCGTCAAAGGCAAGTCAATCAGTATTTCCTGGGCAGGTCTGGTCTTCATTCCCATTTTTCCTCTGCCAACCTCTGAGCTCTGTGCAGTAAGACATAGCCCTTTCTTCACATATAGTTTACAGTCAACCTGTAACATATCTGTGAGCGCTTGTTGTAACTAACTGGTTCACGGAAAACAGAGTAAGCGGGAAACAGATTTGCAATGAATCCTGCCCTCAGGAAGCTACCTGACAGCTTGAATGTAAGACATGTTCCCATGGTAAGCCCTCTGCTCCAATGTTGCCCATGCAGGACTGCAGGATTGGGGGTGGGGGAATTCACCAACATTGACTTGCACTTGAATTTGAGGAGAGCCTCATGACTGAATTTATCTCGATGATGACAGATGGACTTCTTTGATTATGGTGTCTGACCTGGCTACTGTGGGTGGGCTAAAGAGGAGAGGGGACCAGAAACACAGAATGGCCGATACAGCATTCATGAGCATGAAATAGTCCTTGGTGCTCCAGAAAAAAACTGGAGGGGAGTTACTGTTAAATATTAGGAGAAGGGAGCCAGAAGGACCCAGAGTGTATGCCATCCAAGGATATTTGTAATTGTTGATTCAAGAACAGTTTAATTTCAAAAGGACTGGGTATAGTATAAATATGTCTGTATTAAATTGAAATGCCATTGAGTGCCATAAAGACTGGGGCTGACTATAATTACGAGTGGACATCAGAAGGAGAGATGATGGACCATGCAGCAGAACTTGCTTGAGAAAGAGACACCCAAACTTCAGAGTTGACAGATTTAACTCAAAGCTTCACATAAAACATTTGCAGAAGAATTGTCAAAAATAGTTTCCTTCTGATAAGTACCTCTTGATATTGAACCAAAGCAAAGGTGACTGCTCCTCTGTTTTCAGACATACTGTCATCTGTTGACTTTCCACATGCATGAAAATACCTGTGAAGCCAGCTTAAATGAAGGAAAGGCATATTTGCTCAGTTTCATAGGCTTCAATCCATGGTAACTTGACCCTTTTGCTTTGGGCCTCTGGTGGCTAGCACATCACAGCAGGAAAATATGGAGGCTTGTTCACCCCAAGAGAAAGAGAGAGAGAAAAGGAACCGTGGTCCCAGCATTCACTACAAAGGACACACACATCCTCAGGGATCTAACCTCCTCTAGCCAGGCTCTGCCTCTTAAGAGTTCCACCACCTTCAGACACCACCCCAGGCTAGACATGAAGCCTTCAATGTATGGGCATTGGGGGACATTTCAACTCCAAACTATAGCTCCTTACTTGCATACTTAATAACTGTCTGTTGAAGCAATAGTTTAACCAATGACTAATATGTTATTTTAATACAGGCACCTCTGCCTTCTCTGGGCATGGCGAGATGACACAATTGCCATTGGGGTGGGCTGCGCCCAATCTGTTACAGGCCTGAAAGTTAAAGAAATGAGGGCTGAGTTTGTTCCTTCTGCCTGACTTGCCTGACTTGCATACTTAATAACTG
This sequence comes from Nannospalax galili, assembly GCF_000622305.1. NCBI lineage: Eukaryota > Metazoa > Chordata > Mammalia > Rodentia > Spalacidae > Nannospalax > Nannospalax galili. The sequence goes on along the minus strand of NW_008338118.1, from coordinate 5,542,533 downwards.
TCTGTTGAAGCAATAGTTTAACCAGTGACTAATATGTTATTTTAATAGAGGGTATAGTTTTCAGACTCTTAAATGAGATGGGTCTTAAAAAGTAAGTCATAACCTGGAGACTGGGAAGATGGTTAAGTCAGTAAAACAAGAATGCAAGGGTGAAAGGCACTACAGAGGCAGAAGGAAGATACCCCCACCTTCATTATAGGAGGCAACATTTCTCCGCAATAGGAGACTCTTACAAGTATTTCTGTCCGTACTGCTATATGTGTAGGGAAGGAGAAGGGATTCTAAGACACTTTCCTTTTCCTTTTCTACATTACAGATGAAATATTTGTTGTTAGTCTAATTCTTTTTATTTTATACATGGTATATACTTCATCTCTTAAATGCTTCATGTTAAGAGACTTTAGATACGTTAAACTCAGTGCGATTTATCTGAGCAAAGAATGATTGACGAGCTGAGAAGCACGCAGAACTAGAGAGCTCTGGGCAGCAGCGTAAGCAGTGACCCTTTGTAGTCCAGATACAGAAACAAAGCAGGGAAATCCCCTGAATGCGGCATCTGAGCACTGCTTTCTTTGGGCACTTGTGAGGGCACCTCTGCCTTCTCTGGGCATGGCGAGATGACACAATTGCCATTGGGGTGGGCTGCGCCCAATCTGTTACAGGCCTGAAAGTTAAAGAAACGAGGGCCGCGTTTGTTCCTTCTGCCTGACAGCTTGCCCAGGGACTTCAGTCTTTTCTTACCACAGGACTGGAATGTGCACTCTTAGTACCCCAGGTTCTCAGGCTTTGAACTGCCCCAGCAGCAGCTGATAAGAACCTGCTCCACCAGTTCTCCTGGTTCTTCAGCTCGCAGAAGAAAGATGATAGAACATCTCTATTTCCATAATCATGAAAAACAGTTTCCTCAGTTCTCTCTCTCCTGTTCTATTATTCTGTTTCTCTGGAGTCCCTGGATGAATACAGATTATCAATGCTTGTATTCATCCAACAATTAATTAATGCTGAGTGTCTGTTGTATGTCAAGTACTACGAAGACGGATGTGAATTTTCTTGTACTTTGTGCTTGCATTTCTCTTCCAATGGATTCCTCTAAGTCCAGGCCCTTGGGAAAAATAAATTTGGAATCTAATATGCTTTAATTTTATTTGACCATCACTACTTACTAGCTGTCAAGGCCAGTTTAGGGGTGCCAAGAGGAGCCGGGAGATTAAAGATTTGTGTAATCCTTGGCAAATGAGATGTGGAGGAGTGTTTTTTTTTTTTCTCTAGGTGAGGACACACAGGCACCTGGGGAGACAATCACTGCATAAGAGTGTGCTCTTGGTCCCAAGGACTTTTTATAGGGAATAATACAAAGGGGGCTTTTTGCTCAAACTGATTATATAACAGATTAAATCACTGTTAACTTCTGAGGTTCCCCAGACATCAGGTGTCAGCCATTTTGTGCTGACTCCTAGTCCTCTGGATGTCTAGCATTAGCCATCTTGGCCCATATCAGAAGTCCATTATCAGCACCTGTGTTGGATAGCTTTAGCATCAACTTGACACACTGGGTTGAAGGGGACTCAACTGGGGAATTGCCTTCATTAGACTTGTCTGTTGCCATGTCTGTGGGGCATCTTCTTGACTGTTGAGTGATGTGGGAGGGTCCAGCCCACTGTGTATGGTGCCACCTTGGGCAGGTGGGCCTATGCTGTATGAGAAAGTAGGTTGAATGAGAGCAAGGGGAGCAAGCCAGTGAGCATGATTTACCCGTGGCCTGTGTTCCAGGTTCCTGCCTTGAGTTCCTACCTTGGGCTCCATGATGAACCTGGGAGATGTAAGAATAAACCCTTTCTGACCCAAGTTGATATTGGTCAGAGTGTTTTGTCACAGTAATGGAGAAAGAAACTAGAACAGCACCATATTGTCTAAACATGAACAGGCCCTCATGGCTTGATTCCTGACATTAGCTATATAAAAGCTTGAACTTTAATTCCCAAGTCCCAGACCATCTGTAAAATAAATAACATTGACACCACCACCCAGTGTTGTTGATATAAATAAAAGGTGTCATTGTGGAGGCTGCTTAACTCAATACCTGGCCTATGCAGTATTGCTTCCCTCCCTTTATTTCATCTCCCCACAGAAAAATGGAAGACAGAACCATTCCCATCGATTTTGTTCAAAATTAGCTTTGTTAATTATTTCTCCATATTATTCCAGTTAAAAGTACAAAGAACTCACTCAGATTGTATCTGTTATGTGGCTCATAGGCTCATGTTTTGAATGCTTGTTCTCCAGCTGGAGGCACTATTTGGGAGTCTGGGGAACTTTAGGGTGTGGGACCTAGCTAGTGCAAGTAGGTCCATAAGGGGAAGTCCTTGAGGTGTGTTATCCCCAACCAGGTCCTGCCTGACTTTGCTTCTTCATCTGCTAAGATGTGAGTATTATAGCTGTTTCCACATGCTCCCCCTACAATGAAATAAGCTATTCTTCCGTGACCTAATACATAATTCCTCCATTAAGCTGTTTCTGTCAGGTATTTGGTCAAAGCAATACCAAAGTAACTAATAAACCATCTAAAAAATAATGTTTATGTATTTATTTAGCTATAGCGTTAGATATATGACCACAAAGATGTATATTCTGCTTAAAGGTAACTTGAACATACCGTATTGTACACAGACTTCTAAAAAATTTTGACATGCTGGCAACATGAGACTACAGTCTTTGCATTATGCATTTATGGGCCATCTTAGATGGTATAGAAACTGATTTTCCATCTGATAGCACACATAGGGATCTTGCAGAATTACCCTTTTAACAGTTTGAATCTGAAATACCCCCCCAACAGACTCATGTTTTTATTTTCAAATGTTTTATTTATTATTATTTTATGTGCATGAGTGTGTTGCCTGCATGTGTGTAAGTGCACCCATGTTGTGCAATGCCTGCAGAGATCAGAAGAAAGTGTAGGATCCCCTGGAACTGGAGTTACAGATTATTGTTATCGTCCATGTGGGTGCTGGAAATCAAACCCAAGTCCTCTGTAAGAGCAGTCAGTACTCTTAAACGCTGAATCTTCTTTCCAGTTCCAAGACTCATGTTTTTTTCTGTGTATATTTTTTACAAACTTTTGTGGATTTCATACAATATATCTTATTTGTATTTAGACACCCCTCCAGTATCTGCACCAACCCCCATAGCCTGCTCACAGGATTTCATGCATTCTGTCATGTACATCAAAGCCTATTGGATCAAGTTTGTGAACCCAGCTGTCTCTCAGTGTGAGTCCATCCACTGGAGCCTGTTCAGCTTATCTAGTGTCACTCCCTTAAAGAAGACCAACTCTCTCTCACCCTTGCAGTGGTGACATCATGCACAAGACCCATGCAAACTCAATCAGATCAAAATCAACATAGAACTGGGGAAATGGGCAGGTGGTCCAACCTTAGCCAAGGAACTCATGGTTTTTTTTGTTTGTTTGTTTGTTTTAATTTTTTAAAAATTATTTATTTAATAACAACATACTTAGAAGAAGCATATCATTACAACACAATTGACATATTCAATAACGGTTTCCTGAGGTAGGATGCATCTCTTTCAAAATTGGCTGTAAATTTTTAGGTTTACAGTTGAATTATTATAGTTATACAATATTGTACTCAGTATAAACATGTTTTTTCTTAACATTATAAATTAGTCCACCCGCAGACAGACTATGTAACTCGATTGAATTCAATTAATCTGTTCACCGTTTCTTTTGCTTCTGACTCCCTTTTGGGGGCTTCCTATCTGAAACACTCCAAGATTAAGATAGCATCTGTTAGTGTCCTCTTGTCCTCTTGTGGCATTGTCTGACTCTGTGGGCCCATTTTAAGGGCATAGACTCATGTTTTGAACACTCATTTAAAATGATGGAAAGGAATGGAAGAGGGTCTGAAAGTGTGTAAAAAGGAATCATTGTGTATGAGAGTAGGATAGAAAAATCTGATAACAAAATGGAAGAAAGAAAGAAAACAGAGAGACTCAGCACTAAAATTGAAAGAGCCTTGTGAATTTCATCGAGGATGTTGGCATCCCAGCATGGCGACCTTCAGCTCTGCTACTTACAGTGCAATGGCCATATCCGATGCTGTTCATTATTATGTGGCTGAGACATTTCTACTTTTGCCTTTGGAATGTGGTTCCAGGCTAAGCTACCTAAATGAATTTATGCCACCCATACTCAGTTGAAAGATACTACCACCAAGGCGAACTAGTTGATTAAAATCAAAAACATAGGACTAAACCTTTAGATATTTTGATGCTACTTTTATTATTTCAAGCCAGGTCTTTCTAGTCAAATGTTAACCCTGTTTTCCTATAGTTAGGAAAAGAATTGGGTCATTCTGACTGGAATCCATGCATATCCTAAGTGCTTCTATACAGGAGTGTAAGGTTTAAGTTTCAGAGTTGAGTCACTCTACAGATTCTGCCCCAATTCAAGTTTCACTTCAGGTGCCAATGGGGCCAATGTAAACACAAGTATATATCTAGGGTTTTTATGTGTCTAGAATAAATCCAGCAGTCTTGGTGGCCCTCAGAAAATTAGAATCTTTCAATGTCGGGCTTTGAAAGCATTTTAAAGTTCGCCTTGTTTGATGTTGCTAGATCTACTCCAGTCGTCTTATGGTTAGTTTGCGTGGTGTGTCCGCTTCCATTCAAGTTACTTATGCTTCTGAGTCTAAATTCTCTTTTACTTTATATTTTTTAATCAGTCTGGAAATATAAGGTTTTTGATTTGGATGTTTAGACCACTCATTTTTATGAAATTATTGATAAGGTTGAAAGCACTCTTGCCATGTTGCTAGCTGCTCACTCTGTCTCTGTCTCTCATTTCTTCTCTTTTGCTTCCTTCACTCTCTTCTTTTTGTTGTTTGTAACACAATGATTGCAGTCTTTTCACTTATTACATCCTTTATGATTATCAATAAAATAAGTTGATTTTGCATGATAACTGGGGGTTGTATTTGCCTATCCTCAGTGAAATGATCTTTCTTTTTCTTCTGTTTGCTCTCTTTCCCACTTCACTTCTTAAAGAAGTAGGTGGATAAGCAATTATTAAATTCATGGGCTATAAAGAAGTCTTGAATACTATCTACACATATAAAATAGTTCTTGATATACAGACAGTGGAGGTGAGTGATTCTCTACATTATTGTCATCTCTAGGGCCAGAGAAGATGTTTGATGACTTTAACCTTATTGATACCAAAGGAAAATTAAATATAAAATTAAAACTTGTATAGATTTGAAGCATGTAATTCCTGGTGTCCACGGTGCATCTTCTTGATTATTGAGTGTTGTGGGAGAGCCCAGCCCACTGTGGGCGCTGCCACCCCTGAGCAGGAGGGCCTGTGTTGCATAAGAGAGCAAGCTGAGCAGGGGCCAGGGGAACAAGCCAGTAAGCAGCATTCCTCCATGGCCTGTGCTCCAGCTCCTGCCTCCAAGTTGCTGCCCTGAGTTCCTACCTTGGGCTCCTTGATGAACTGTGACCTGGTAGATGTAAGATAAATAAACACCCCCCCCCAAAAAAAAATTAGTGTTTTAAAATTATTTACTGTGCTTTAAAGGCTATCTTCATGTGTATGTATCTCTGTCTTTTACCCTAAATTCTTTTTTCAATTTACAAATATATCCTGGGCCGGGGAGATGGCCTGTCAGTACAGACCTGTCAAGCAAGAAGGAAGACTGAGTTTGAATACTCAGTACTCACATACAAAGCTAGTCTTGGTGGCCTTGCACCTGTAGTCCTAGTACCGTGGAGGAAGAGCCAGGAAGATCCCTGGAGGTCCCTGGCCAGGTAGTGTTGCTAAATTGGAGAGTTCTCGGTTCAGTGAGAGATACTGACTCAAAAAATAAGGTGGAGAGTAAGACACCTGATGTTGACTTCTGGCCTCACATTCATTCAGGTACTCAAGCACACATACACAGACACACAAAGAATAAAAAGTTAAAAATAGCTATTTTCAAACAATTCAAATATATCTAATAAAGAAGCAAATAGAAATCAGTTCCACTCTTCTTAATCATCATTTCTATTTGCCTATTAGTCCTATTGACAAGTGTCTATGATTATCATATTATTTTATAATCCCAAAACAAATGCATCACATAGGACAAAGTGGCAAATCTTTTGCTCATTTTCTTTTCTTTTCTTTTTTTCTTTTTTGTTCTTTTTGAGAAAAGGTCTCCCTGTAGCCCCAACTGGCCTGGAACTTGCTACATAGACCAGACTGGTCTTGATCTCACAGGTATCCACCTGCCTCTGCCTTCTGAGTGCTGGGACTAAAGGTGTGTGCCACCACACCTGTTGTGCGTATTTTCTTGATTCACATATAAATCTCATCGTATTTAATGTTTATTTTCTGGAAGCTATCCTCATATTCTTTTTCAGATCTTCCACCGAATTAGCTTCCAGAGGAACACCAAGGCTTTAGGGAACTCCAAGGCTCTGCAGAAAATTAGGCAGATAGCTTACAAATAGCTCCTTTATTACTCAGTCTGTATCTCCTGTAAAATTTTTTCTTCAGTTTCCCCACATCATAATGTGAAGAGGGAAGACTGCACGAGATGAGCATGTGTAATCACTGCCGAAGCTTCTCTGCACATCCTGCTAGCCCTGTGTATTCAATGATTTTGTTCCTTTAAACTATAGATTAAATGAAGAAAGGAATTGTTTTTATTTTTCGGTATTATTTTGTGCCTTAAACTATGAGGTCATACTACTGTCAGGTTGGGTTTTGAATCCAGTATCCCTAACTCAAAATTCTCCAAAGGAGTTCTCTTCTCCAATGTGGGTCATTCAGAGATGTTCTAGTATTTCCCCACTGTCCTGTCTTGGAGACAACCATAAAACAGTTCCTGACCTACTTTGTCTGCTGATAGCAGTCGTAAGAACTTCTTCACTGAGGATGGTTCAGACTTCACAATGGGGAGGAAGGAATGCTAAGACATTATTTGTGTTTTTCCTCGCCAGTGTCTTAGCAATCATGCTATGCAGAGAAGTCTGTAATTTCTGGAAAGGACAAAGTTCAGAGAGCTTCTAAATAGCTGAACAAGCAGTGGGTCCTGGAGGATGCTGTACTCAGGGACGGCGTAGATCTCTACTGCTTCTCCCATATCTTGCTTGCCCTATGTGCTTCTGCATCTGTGTCCAATTCAAAGGGGCACTGTGGGAACCCTGATTTAAGTGGTCGGTCAGGAACATAGGTTGCAAAAGAGCTGGGGCTTGTGACTGGCATCTGGTGCAGCGGTCATCTTGGGCACTGATTTGATATTACCTCCAGGTAGATGGTGGCAGCCGTGGATTGAATTAGAGGGTGCCCAACTTGTTGGTGTCTACTCCTCCAGAACTTGCTGGTAGACAGAAACTCCTACCATTCAAGGTCACAGAAATGATCTGTGTTGAGAGTCTTTAGAAGAAACTGAGCTTCTTTCTATCTTCCGTAGTCTAATCTATTATACAGCAGACAATTTATTATTAATACATCTCATTAGGAGAAGGTATGCAGTTGTATGGATTCTGCGGCTTTTGTCTCAACTTTGCAAGGCAGTCACATTATTGTATCTTCTACAGGAAATGCTACAGACAGACTTAATTTCTTTCTTTCTGTTTTTTTTGTTTCTTCCCTTTAGTGCATTAGAGGAAAAGCTGCTTTTGAGCTAAAAAACATTAAACAAAAAATTAAGAAATGCTCATGCTTTGGAAGAAGTTACATTCATTTTGGACAAAATACATACTTCAAATCACAGTAATCACATTCTTCTTTGAGTCATTTTTTTTTAATTTAACACATAAAACAGGATGCTCATTCACCTTGACGTAAATTACACAGCTGATGCACAAGATAAAATGGAATTATACAAAAATATCAAACCTCTGACCTTAAGTCTGTGTACAGGATATACCACGCATTGGACTTTCAAAGCACTTTTTTACTCTCTCAGCTAACTCTAATTCTATCAGTTTATATGATAGAATGGTAGCAAATTTTATCTTTTTAAAATATGTTATTTATTTTATGTGTGAGTATATTGCCTGCATGTGGGTAAGTGCCTTCATGTTGTGAAATCCCCACAGCAGTCAGAAGAAGTTATTGGACCCCCTGGAACTGGAGTTATAGACCATTGTTAGCCACCATATGGGTGCTGGGAATCAAACCTGGGTCCTCTGTAAGAGCAGTCGGTGCTCTTAACTGCTGAGCCATCTCTCCAGCCCAGCAAATTTCATCTTAAAATGGGTTTAAATTGGGTGAGAAATAAATTACTACACAAAAAAGTTTGTGCTGTTTTGTTCTTAAATATGAGCAAAACATTCTCTCATAATGTTTTTGTAATAAGTCTATACACAGACCCGTAAGTTATTTATTTTGATGAGTTTGGTCTGAGGTAAGTCAGCAGAATGAGCAATGCAATATACTTTGTGTTAGATGATACAGAAATATGTGTTAGAAGCAACTGCGATAGATGTTTCTGGGCAGTAGTTACTAAATGCAATGTTTTTTTCTTTTTAATAAAATGGATACAATTGTACACACAGTCTAGGAAATGCTCTTCCAGCTTCACAGTAGTAACATACAACATGCCATTCCTACAAACCAGTGTTTCCTGATCCTGAAGCCAGAGCTTCTGCTGCCTCCTGAGTGAAGGCAGGAGGAATCTCCGGATTGAAACACTGTCATAAGCTCCTGCATGAAATAGTTTCAGAATGAAGAAGCTTTGAACTATTGCATTAGACAATTACTTTTACTTGAGTGCACTGTGTGTTAAACTCCAGAAAATTGGCCCTGGTTAATCTATAGGTAAGAATACTCTTTTAGTCTTATCAGTGCCAAGGATATGTGTGAGGACTGTGGGAGACACATGGAGTCTCAGGAAGCTTTGGGCATTTTGAGGAATTGGCTGTGCATATAGAAATAGGCAGTTTCATAGCCTTGCCAACCTCCAAGGTACTCCAAGGTGTGCCATGCCAAACACCTGACATTGGATCTTTGTAGCAGCTCCTTCTCTTTAGCTGCTATGTGGAGGGAAGGAAAAATAACATTCACTTTCCTTTTCCCACACCATCTCTCAAAAATCAGTGGTGAAGATGGCCAATGCCAATAGGGAATTGTTTAAGAACATAGTGGGTTTTCATTCTGGCGTCCTTTGGAAGATTTGAAATATGCAAAAGCTGAGCATAATCACAGTGCTGAGTGTCATTGGTCTCTGCTCTATCATTGTGATCCTTGTGATGTGACAAATAAAGGATTTCCAGGTCTTTGTTCACTGACAAAGGCAACATGCCACCACTCAACTTCCTGCAAGGGGCACAAGGTATAGAACAACTTCACTGAGGAAGCCCCAGATCAAAGCAAAGCATCTCTAGGACATGGCAGGGAAGAGAAGGCAGGGAGGGCTGCAAATATGCTCTCATTCTTGGTGCCCAACTTCCTAGCACTGAAATCCTCCAGTTGTGAAAGTCTTGTGTAAATTTCTAAATCCATTAGGTACTGGAGAAAGGTTTTGCTATATGTAAACAGCCATGTACACAAGGAGAGCTGATCTTAAATCAAACAGACAAAGGCACTGATGACAAGTCACCCTTGCATATTTTTAGTGCAATACAATTTCATCAAGTGCTTCTCACATGTGTCTGAGGCAGGAAGTTGGCTTTGCCTGTGAGAACAATGGGGGACTCTGGACTTAAGCTCAGACCCTTATCATGCCAGAAAGATCTCTTTTCATCAGTTAGGAACTGCACTTCTGGGTGACATATACCACAGAAGCCTCTGTATGCTACTTTGTTTTCTTCATGATTGATGGTTAAATCTCTTACTCTGAATTTCTAAATTTGAGGTAAAATTTTAATGTGAGAGTGAAAACACTGATTAATTCACAAGATTACAACGTTGCAACTTAATGCCATACACACACACACACACACACACACACACAACAGTGCTTCCATTTGGGGAACAGTGATATGGATACACTCTTTTCCATTACGTGGTGCTGGAGCTTGAACCTAGGGGTGTGCACATACTAACTGTGCACTCAACCACTGGGCTATATACCCAACCTAGCATATGGCCTTTTGTGATGTGCTTTGGGTTTCCTTTCACAGCAGACTTAATAGGCAGTTGTGGTTTGGAGACTTCTGTATAGATGGAGTTTGGGCACCATGGTCTGATTGGAAGTTAGTGCCCAAAGAACTCATTCTGCAGTTGTGTCTGTGTTCTATGCAACTTATTTGTACACTGTAGTTTAAAAATCACATCAGTGTGAGGATAAAGCCTCCCTTTTTCAGTTTTGAGATGATTCCCTTGGGTGAGGAGGATGAGGATTGTGAAACACTTATGGAGAGTCACTGAAGGCTCAAAGTCCTACAACTTCCCCAGAACTCCATTGAGGACAGTGGCTCATATGTTTGTAAACCTCTTAAGGAAGATGCTGCATCTCTGCAGTCCATTACATGGCATGATGCTGTGCCAGCCCTTTGGAGTGCCACTGAGGAAACTGAAATGGAAATCCTGTCTGAATGATCCATTCAACAAAGTTGGCATTCATAACAAACAGAGCACAAGCTACTCTAGTACAAGCTACTCTAGTAGCCTTCCTGAAAAATCCCTGTTTGAGGAGAATATTGATGGAGGAAAAGAGTGCTTGAGAGCTTTGGTAATAAATGAAGAGAGCATAGGATACCATTTGAACAAATTATTTGCCAGAAGCCACTTTATTAGACAACAGTATGCACCTGGTACACAAGACAGGCTCTGGGCCTGGGTCTTTGGTTTGCTCAGCATTGTGCAGAGCAGGATACACAGTTCGCATAGAACTGATGGTATGTTCGACAAAGATGATGTCATGGAAAGCACACTCCTTGGAAGCCGTGGTTGCCACTCACAGCACGTTAGCTCTGGTCCTACTAAGAACATAGACTAGACTTCCCACAGCCTGTGCTGCAGTGCAGTGCTGCTTATCACCAACCGTTTTGTTTCAGTGCAAATATGTCTGCTTTCCAATTGAGCTGAGATCTTGGGTATTTTTTAAAAAGAAAAAGTAGATACTTGTCTATATAAATATATGCATATTACTCATATATACATTTATAGGTAAAATTCTGGCTGCCTAAGCATCAAATTGTGTAAAAATATCTCTTCCCACAAGCCTCTTTTCAAGTATACTTATGATACAGAAAATATTTAGGGTCTAAATTGCCCACGAGCCTAGTGCTCAGAGGAAAAGTTTAGCAAATTGCATTATTTAAGTTTAAAATGGATAGCAGAAGTTAAAAATATCTGTAAAAGAAGACCTTCCACAATGTTGCACTCAGGCCTCTGAGTTCCTGGAGAAAGTGAAATGGCCTCTTTGTGCCTGCTGAATAGGTCTGGTTTTCACTGTGCGGCACATTTTGTGACTGCTTCTTTCAAGTCCTTCCTTCTTCTGCAAGTCCCTATCGCTTCATTCATATTAAAGGATGGTTATAGTTTTAAATATTGAAACTAAAGACTGAGCATTCTTGCACATCGTATCTTCTGGGATTGGCACGATGGGTATTTTCAGTGCAATTTGAAGTACTGTATTTTTAGGTATGCAGACTCAACACATTGATCTGTATTCTAGCCTACCAACCTTCCTGCTTATGTAGTATGCAGTCCATTGCAGGGGTGTGCTGCAGCCAGGTCATACTAGTTCATAAGAACTGACATACGTTTCTAGGAATTCTACAAGTCAAATAAGGTCACGTTAGACTGTCTGAAAACGGCTATGGAGAGAACATTTAAGTCACAGTAATCAGCAATTTGAATATTTTTCTTTTTGGAGAACAAGTTTTTGAATAAGTTATTAATGTTCTACTGTGAGTTTAATTAAGAAAAAGATTGCATTTATAGTTCGGTTCATAACGGAACCAACAGTGACAAAAACAATCAAAGGTACAAAGGCAGTAAGTGGCAATTCAGTTTAGTCCATAAGCTCATAAAGAATATGAAGTATCACTCATTTTTCTTATTGTTTTAAAATCACACCTAGCATATTTCTCAATCATTTACATGTTGTAGGAACATTTCTATAAAGCTAATTTGGGACATCTTCTGATATTTTGAAAATCAAAGTCTTTGCATTTATAATTTTTAGTTGCTGAAATACTAACTAAACCTAAATATTAATGAAAGAGAACACAGTATAAAAAGTGAAGAAATTAGGCTTTTGTTGCTCACATATGTTTGTGTGCTTTTTTTTTGGGTATACATGTCATTTGGTGGTACTGAAGTATTTTGCATTTAATTGATACATGTACATGTATGTGTGTGAATGCACGTACACATACTTACACAGACCTCAGCAAATTATAACAGCAGAGAAAGGGACTATCTGGTTCCTTAAATATTTTACTGATAACCAAGAATAACTCATGTTAGAAACTGTGGTAGGCAAATGGCTTTGGCAATTCCGTATCTAGCTAAGCAGCTTTTTATCTAGCTAAACAGCTCTTTCCTTTCTTAAGAGCTCAAAATGTCCTCGTTTCTGTCTTCCCTCCTTGGCTTAGTAACATGTATAGTTTAGATACACAAACTCAGTTCACTGTGCATAGTTCAGCATCTGACAGTCGCAGATGTCAAAGATGAATTTAAGTCTATCTGCCGAATTTCATTCTCCAAGAGCTGCTGAGCAGGTGAGTGCTAGAGGTGGGCACCATGGTAACTGAGTAAGAGACACCTGAGTTCTGTTGGGGAAAAGGAGCAGGCAGAAGGAATGGCTTCTGAAGCTGACAGCGACCATGAGAATGAAGGACACGTCTTCTTTCTTCCAGCTTTCTTTCCACTTTCTTCCAGCCAGGGATGACCTTGGCATTGTTAGGTTCACGCCTTAGGCCTTCAGGATCTTAGTTGTAGAGCTGGAGAGCCAAGAGGTAGGCTAAATCTGAGCCTTAAGATAATTCTTTAGAAATAAGTTTTTAAAAATCAAACCAACAGCACTTAACTTCTCTGTTGACTTGCTGTGTTTTGAGGAAAGCAGAGTCCAGCACTTTCTGGGTATTGACAGGTTCAGGTCTTGCAATGGGAAATCAAGTGGAGCAATGGGGTTCTGGCAGGAGTATCTGCAAAGTTTCCAGCAGTAGTTCACACATACAGATATTGTACATTCATTCATTGTTATTCATCTTAGAAATGGAGCAAACTGGCAGCTCATGTTACAGCGGAGTCCAGAGACCTAAAATGATTACTTCAGGAACAAAGAAGTTCATATAAAAGAGTCACGCCTTTCTGTTGGTTTAATTTTTAAACTAGAAATTCTTTAAACTACATTTCTGGGGTTCTACTTAATGTTGTTGAGTTCTTGGTAAAATACAATACAGAAAGGGGATACTTCCTTTTCATAAAAATAAGAAATGTGTTTGGGAAATTAAATACTTCAAAAAATTTAAAAATAAACTCTCACAGCTTGGGGGTTTGAATGAACCCTGTACAAAGTAGTTGAGAAAGCTCCAACTTCATGTAACATCTTAGAAACCGAACAGCTGCCTAGCAAAGATGATTTCAGCTGCCCAGGGCCAATGGATCTTTGCCGCCATGTTCCGTTCAGAATCCATTTGGGCATATCTGCACACAATGTGGCTTTTCATGGCAGAACTCTGTAATGCTACACAAAACTGCGTTAGGTGTCTTTTCATTCTTTCTTTATAAAAGAGTTGTGTTTTAGAGCTCAATATAAAAATTAAACACTTTTGCTTTTTGTAAAAGTTTAAATTAATAGGTTCAGTGCACTTGTTTTTAAATAATGACTCTATTTTGACTGTCTATCCTATATAGAATTTAAGCTCAATTGCACTATTTTCTAATGACATTATTTGCACCTACAGAACCCAAGACAGAGTTAATGAATGTGTTCTCTGTGATTTATTGTATTTTTAGTCCATATTGTATATGGACTCTACAAGGGCATTCTTTTTTTTTTTTCTTTTGAATTGGGAGATCCTTTTCACTCCCTTTCTTTGTTGGCATTTACAAATGCTGTGTCATTTTCAAAGTGTAATCAAGGGAAAAATGCATAATTTAGATTGTGTTGAAAGTAACTACTTCAATGAACATAAAACTCTTTTTTGTGAATTTCTTAAATACTTTGTGTAACATTTTTAACATACAAACATTTGTATTGATGATTCTTCTTTAAAACACTTTGCAATTTTACTTACTCAACAAAAATGAGTAATTATTAAAAATAGTTTTCATCACTTTCTAAAATATATGTTTGGGTACTGTTTTTGAAGCAGGTTTGATCTGTCATTTTCCAAGTAATTAACCCCAGAAGGATGATGGGTTTTATAGAGTCACATGACTATGTCCTTGATATTGTTTATGAATTTCTTGTCACATGTCTGAGGCAAACCTGAGGATAGATCATTGAGTGATTGCTACTGTTTCTCTTGTCAGGCATTTCATTTCTCCATTTTCTTCTTTAGCGGCCTTTTGAAAAATCCAATCTGTTGAGTAAATATAATAAAATTAATTATTTTAATTTAGGTAATAAATACTAGTCTCTTTGGATAGAATCTAATTTAACAATACTGAAAACCTGGGCATACAACTCATTTGGATAACTAAGAGGCATTTTTTAATTGACCATTTAATATTGAATGCTAACTAATGACATTCATCAAATTGCTACTTTACCTTTGGCTTTAATATTGGTTAAATATATCCTGTTAAAAATCATGCATGTGTTAAGCAAACAGCTCTGGAAAATACTTTGTGAGATGAATAAACTTCAGCTGGCCGATACTGTTTCTACTTTGTCATCATCTTTTTTATCCCCTAAGGATATGACAGAGAATTTTTTTCATCAAATAACTGATGATCTCAAGTTGAAGTTATTACAGTCCACAAAGAATGTAACTGCGCAGGGCATAGGAGAGATGTCAGAATTGTCTGGATAACGTGTCAGAACATTTGCACAGAGGCTTTCTAGAAGACTCTTGAAAGACTCCATGCTATTTAATTGTGAAAATAACCATTCATTGCAAGAAAAAAAAAATCACAGAGTTGTGAACGTGAGTCACATTTCATTACTATTAGTCCTGTGGAACATTGATAAATGTTCTCATTTCCATATTTGTTTCATATTATACAGAATAACAAAAATAATATGGAGCTGGATAAGACTTTTGCAGTGACCTAATCTTATTTAAAATTTTATTAAATAGGGGCTGGAGAGATGGCTCAGTGGTTAAGAACACTGGTTGTTCTTGCAGAAGACCCAAGCCCGAATCCCAGCACCCACATGGCAACTGGTGCACTTACCTACATGCAGGCAATACATGCATACACATAAAATTAAATAAATAAATGAAAATTTTAAAAAAGTTTTAAAATTTTATTAAACAAATTAAATCTCATTTTAATAATTTAATCTTATTTAAATCTAATTCTTTTTTTAAAAAGAACCTAAGGATCCTAGGGAAGCATCTTTTTGAATCTGCATGGATAATTTTTTTATTAAATTTGATAGTTGACTAAAATAGATCAAACAAAGGCAGTGAGTTAATTATTTGAAAATGTGTTGCATCCATGTCATTTTCATCAGAAAGTTATGTGAGGTAATAAACACACATATAGTGGTGGTGGGGGGCAGTGTGGGTATGGAAGTCAGAGGTTAAACTTGGATGTCCTTCCTTAGGAGCTATCCACCTTGTATTTTGAAACAGCTTGGGACTCAACCATTAGGCTACCCTGAATGGCCAATGGTCCACAGGGATCTTTATGTTTCCACATAGACATATGGGAATCTTATGTATCCCCAGTGCTGGGATCATAAGCACATGCCACCATACCTAGTGTTTTTTTGTTTTGTTTTGTTTTTTCTTTAAAAAAAACATAGGTACTGGGGGAACTCCCATGCTTGTCAGGCAAGTGCTTTCCTGGCTCAGTTAGTTACCTCCTCAGTCTGAGATACACATCTTATAGTACAATGATTGAGCACTTGAGTGCTTAGAGGGGCCAGACATAAGAAATAAGTATTTCAGAGTTAGAGAAATTCTGGTCAGGGATCTTGTCTTCCCCATGTTAAAATTGCGTTGGTAGCAAATGAGGAAGGGTGATAAAAGAACAAATGTACATGGAGACAGCCATGAATTTGTCTTTTCCTGGACACCAACTCCCCTTCAGGGTCAGCCCTTTTGATCTTTGGCAACTGGAGAAGCGCTGACTTCACAAGCCACTCTGCTCCCCACCAGGGTCCATATGCCTCAGGTCTGTTGAAAGCAAATCAGCAGAGGGCTTCCCAGAATAGGCTCTCCTTCCCCTCACACGCCTCGCTGTTTCTTTTCATCTGGCGTTTGTATTCTTTATCTTGAATATCCGCCTTTGAAACTGAATTTCTGTTATCTAAACTTTTCCACTTGACAAATTTTCTGAAGGTTAGTTTCTGTCTTTTTTTTAAAAGGGAATATGGGGGGCTGGAGAGATGGCTCAGCAGTTAAGAACACTGCTTGTTCTTGCAGAAGACCTGGGTTCGAATCCCAGCACCCACATGGCAGCTGACAACTGTCTATAACTCCAGTCCTAGGGGATCCGATAGCCTCTTCTGACATCCGTGGGCATTGCATGACACGGGTGCACTTACCCAGATGCAGGCAATAGATGCATACACATAAAATAAAAATAATAAATAAAAAAATTAAAAAAATAAAATAAAAGGGAAGATGGGTATTTCATATAGAAAATTAAGAGAATATAATTTATACCCAGCTGCAAACTAGACTGAGACAATCTTAGCTAAGGTTTCAAATAAAAAGGTAAGTTTGAAGCTCCCATATTTTCTTTCAAGTATTTGCTTTTCTGTTTTAACTTCTGCATTTAAATTATCTTCTTTATACTTACCTGGTTCAAAACCCTATGGCAAATGGAATGATTTGCAGGTGATCAATGTATAATATGGAAGAGATGTTGAATAAATAAACTAATACCAGTATTTAAAGACTGAAAAGTGCTGAGGTACTACAATATCTCCCCTACCCCCCGCATCAACAAGCCCCAACTGGATCCTGAAACATGACAGTACAAAGCCCCATATAGGCTGATTTTTCTTCTATGTGCATATGTTGATAAAGTTTATGTAGGTTAGTTACAGTAAGATAGTAACAATAATAAATAATCAAATAGAACCATTATAACATTGTGTTGTAATAAAAGTATGTGAACATGCTTTTTTCTTAAAGCATCTTATTGTATTATATTTTTATCTATTTATTCATTTTTTAAATTTTTGTGGTCTTTTGAGACAGGGTCTCCCTGTAGCCCCAGCTGTCCTGGAACTTGCTATGTAGACCAGGTTGGCCTGGATCTCACAGAAATTTGCCTGCCTTTGTCTCCTGAGCACTGAAACTAAAGGCATGAACTACCACGCCTGGCCTGTATTATATTTTTAAATTACAGCTGACTAGATATTAGAACTGTTCATAGAGAAACTGTGAATAAGAGGGAACTACCCTATCCCTTTTCAGTAAATTATACTGGATGAGGAACAGGCTGTAAGATGAATGACTCATCAGTGGTAGGCCACTGTGGATCAGGTTAGGAGAAGCATGTTCTGCTTTCCTATAATTTCCTGTGGACTCTGTGATTCTGTTTTATTGGTTATACTGAATCAGACCAAGGACTGCCTCCCATTCTAAAACCAAATATTTTATATATTTCAAAGAACTCATGACCTTTTGCCGATACTGTACAGCAATGCAATCTATTAAAAAAGACATAGGCTTTAGAGATCAATTGTTGATTGAATCTGATTGTTTATTGGTTGATAATCTTGGGAGATTTCTTAGCTAGTTTACCTTTGTTTTAATGTCTATGAATGTAAAACACAGTTACAAAACATGGTTGCAAAAGTTGTTCTAAGGACAGACAGGTGGCAGTTAATGATGTTAGCACAGGACTCAAAACCTTATTCTGAACGTTACTAGCTTTGTGGCCCTGGGAAACATGCAAAACTTCTTTGTACATCTGTTTCCTCATTTACAAACTGAGGTTCATAACAGTGAGACTGCTTGAAGGAAGGGCGCCTCACACAGTTTCTCGTCTACAGTAAG
The DNA here is from genome assembly GCF_000622305.1 of Nannospalax galili. NCBI lineage: Eukaryota > Metazoa > Chordata > Mammalia > Rodentia > Spalacidae > Nannospalax > Nannospalax galili. Next base: position 5,524,440 of record NW_008338118.1, on the reverse strand, counting down.
CAACTACTAAGAGTTGGTCAGAGTTCCAACTCTACCTTAAAATCAAAGTTCTGATTGTGAGCCCTCTCACTAAGGTGTCTGAACTAACTCAATGTACTTGCCAAGACAGCCCAAAATTTGTTAAATGACCTTTTGGGGGTGGTAAAAAGAAGATCTTATAAGCCATAAGTATGTATCAACAGAACATATACTAGAAAAGTATGTTTACTTTTACATTTATGCTTTTTCAGACCAGATATGAAAAACCAGGTGGATGAAACTTCCTTTTTGCTTGTTTATTTTAAACAGAGGTATGAGGCCAGGGAGAACCCGTCCAAATATCAGTTCTGGCTTTCCTCTTATCTTTCCTAATAGTTTTAAGATCATTCAGACAAGTCAATGCTTGCACTAGAAGACCATTCTGGGAGGAATCATCAGGAGCAGTTTGTATTAGAGGTACTGCTAAGGAAAAGAAAACATGGCCTGCATTTCAGGCACTAGGGATAAACTAGGCCTTGGATACCACGGTGTGGCAAAGCCAGGTATTACAGTGAGCACTTCAGAGGAAGAACAGATTCCAAATGTGAATTCTGTCTTGCTGATTTTGCTGGGGAAAGATCATGGATTCTATTTATGGAATTCAATAACAACTTGTTCATATTCTCCTTCAAGGAAATCTCCCAAAGAGGAAGTTCACCATTATGGAAGAGTCAGAAAGGATGGTAACAGCTGTAATTCCAGGAAAGAAAACTGCTATATAAACTATTTGGCTTAATAATCCTGTTGTACATGTATTAAAAAATGAATATGTGGTCACATCTATATTTTAATATAAACAGTTTAACCAAACAGTGGGTAAAACATAGGAATATGTTATGCTAGAATAAATTTTAACTTCATATTTAATTGGAAAAAAGCATTAAATTTTCTTTACTTTTTTAAAAAGTTAAAATTTAACTTTTCTATGGAATTTTATTCTCTATTCAACTCCTCCTAAAAGCTATCATAACATTTTGTCTGAAAAATGATAAAGACGTTTAATAATTCTTACATTTTTCATCTTAAGCAAAATGTCTCTATAAATATCCAGATTAAACTGACAGAAAATAAGTTACCACTCAGTGTTACAAAAGGATTTGACATAGAAGTCTATGAACTTTAAAATTTTCCTTTTATCGACCAATTAGTAAATTATTTATTCCTTACACAGCCACACAATCATTGCATAAAATATGATGTATTTGTTTATGCACTAAAGAAGCATTTGCTCTTTAAGACACAGAGCGGTGTGGCTAGTGCAAGGTTAACTTCAATCATGAATCTATCCCTTGTATGTCCTTAAGTTGATATAGGAATACAAACTTTACTTTTGCTATAAAATGAGGTTTTGGTTTTTCTTAATTATAAAAGTCAGTACATATACATATTTAACTTTGAAACATTAACTGTTCCTCGATAATCCTTACTTTCGAAGAGCTCTTCCAGGAATTTTGGATATATGTATCCCCAAATATGTCTAAGTTACAGTTTTTTCCTTTAAAAATGAGACATTGTGTAGTATTAAATTGTATCTTGGTTATCACTTCAGTGTAATAATACTATATTCCAAAGCATTGATAGAGCATTTATTTCACTTGCTGTTGGCAGTTGGAATAAAGACAGCGGGGAAGGTGGTGCTTACCTTCCACAGTGCTAGGATGAGCAGCATTAACAGCAGTAGTCCAGCAAAGGCACTCAGGAGGATTACCCACAAGGGCACTCTGCCTGGGATCCCATCTTTGGATATTTGAATAGCCAGCTGAAAATTATTAAACAAGGTTGTTAATACTGATAACCACCTCGTAGAACTCCCAGAATACCCAGTTCTTGTAAGCTATGCTTTTCTAGCAATATGTGTAATTAATCTCATTTATATGCAAAGAAAACATTAGGTTTACATTTGAAAATGCCTTTCATTTAATGTAAATATCTAACTATATCAAATTTATATTACCAAAAAATTAATCTTTCAGAACTCTGTGCAAAAAGAGCAAACTGTCAGTGAATCAGGATGCTGAGGGTAGGAATGGATTTCTAACTCAGAGAAAACCGAAGCAGTCTATGTTTTGAAGATTAATTATTAAACTTTGTTTTTTATCACAATAGCATCAATTGAGGCTGGGATGTGACAGTTGTTAAAATAAAAACTTGAATAGGTCTCCTTGTTCTAATTAAAATATATTACAATTCTAATATTATAAAAATATACCTTTCATACAAATGCATGCAAAACACACATATCCTCATGAGCATAAATACATGTGTCTATGTAGATCCACTCCAATGTGATGTTCATGTTCCCACACTGTCTGTTCCAGGTGACTGATCTCAGTGACCTATATGTTGAGTTTTAACCAAAATACAATTATGAAATGGAGTTCTTTCAGTGTTCTTGTTAGTCATGCTCTCTTGGGGTGGTACCAAACTTCAGTGAAACTGTTACGATCTTTGTCACATCCATTGCTATTGGAAAAGAATTAATTTAGGGTATTTATGACCAATAATGGTTTAAGTTTCTGTATTTGTCTTTAACTTGATTTTAATTTCTTAATCTAAAAGGGGCATTGGGTAGGAAAGGAAACTTCTAACAGGAGATATTTTCTTATAGTGGATAATGATCAGTACTCCTCAATCACTCCTGTGGGCCACAGCTAATGCATCAGAAACAAAATTGGCAAGAACAGAGAGAAACACAGACTCCTACTATTAATGCAGACTTGGAACACATCTAAAACAATTCCCCGAACTTATTGACATCAAACTGGAGTCCAGATAAGATTTGTGACTACTACAAGATTACACAGTTGCAAAATGGTTGCTTTTAGTAATTTTGTTGATATAGATTTATTTTCCTTTAGGATCGAATGTAGTTTTAACTATTTCCAGGGAAACTTTAAAGTAGCATTTAGGAGAAACAAAACTACATATTTAAAACTTCAACAATATTTTTGGGAATCAAAAGCACTTTGTTCTAATGGAATCCATATGACATTTTCCAGATTTCGGTGATTTGTCTTTCTTGTATGTGGTGGAGTTTTAGGTTTGCATTTACAAGTGAAGCATTCTTTATAATGTAGTGAGCCATTATGTAGATGTATTTTTTTAAGGTGTGTTCTTATCTGAGACCACTGACACTAGAATAGTTTGAAATAGGAAGTTTTACAAGATCATTTTGTAATGTAGCAGTTTCCTCTAAGACATTCCATCTTGGAGGGAAGCTCATTAAGACAGGGGATGTTCTAAGGGAAGGTGCAACATTCCATCCTGAAGGGATGCTCCTCAGCTACAGAAAGTAAAGAAAGCAATAGCTTCAGGAAGTCCCTGAAACTGAGCAGATTCCCTAGACTCCTCCCTCCCCAAGCATATAGAAGCCCTACAGACTGCTGAGAGAGACTCGCAACAGCTGAGCTGCCTGAAAGAGGCAGATCAGCCAGGCTACCAAGAAGCAGAAAGGACCAGCCAAATTGCCTAGAAAAGGCCCTCTCCAACCTTTTGAGCTGCCTGAAGATTATGCAATGTTCTCCAGGTTTCTTGCTTTTATGAGCTGCTGCCCATGCTGGGGTGGGCTTTGGGTGCAGCTGTCTTTGAGCTGGTTCTGCTCCTATAGGTAACCCCTCATCCATATTCCTGTAACCCCCCAAAACTCCTAGGTATACCAAAGTGGACTTTGGTGGGATCCTTACTTTGGTCAGTGGTGGTTCCTGACATTTGTTCACATTTCCCAGAAACTGTGTCCTAAACACATCTGAACATTAGAGAGATTCCAAAGAGAATTTTACATCTCACAAGGTGTGGCTCACATGATGGGATATTTAAATTCTCCCAGGCCAACATGAGAAACTATGTTTATGTAAGTAGTTAAAGTAAAAAATTTCACATGCATTTCTGCACAATGCACAGGCATTTTCTGTCAGCAGTTATTAAAAGTTTGCTGTTCAGATGTCAGCTGCATTTTATAATATTGGTTTATAAGGAGGAAGGTTACAAGAGCCTTATTTATTAACAAGAAGAAAATGAAAGCATTCAGTTACTGTGATAGTTAGAAGCAATAAAGACAGAGTGTCAAGCTAATTGTAAATATCGTGATTCTCCTAGTTTCTAAGGAAGAAGAGTAAGCCTGGAATCACATTAGAAGCTAATTTAAACTAAAGCAAATAGCATCTGACACTGAGCATCAAATCATAAAATATCACTTAGACGAGTTTGGGAGTGAAATGCGTTTTCAGAACTTGAAGCTGTACTTACCTCTCGCTTTTGGTTGCTGCTGCTTAAAATCAAAGATGAGTTTTCACTCTGAAGTTCTCCCCTTATAGTAAGATTCAAACTGGAAAAATGTGCCTGAAAAGCAGGCAGGGTTTGTTAGTAACATGCTATGTTAATTAAGACAAGAAGTAGTCATGTCTGAGGAGGACACATATTAAACCCGAGATTTTTCTGAGATTAATATCACTGGTTTTGTTAACTTCTAAATGGAACCAGTAGCATCAGCTGATGGCTGAGTGCCGTTCTGTTTCCTGTGTGCCCCTGCATCCCAAATTGTCATTTAGATCCTTGTGACAGGATGGGAAAAATTCAGAATAATTTATACTCTCAGTTTTTTCTTGGAAAAACCACCTTTTATGTATCTAGGCATGAGGTAGCTATATTAGGACAA
>NW_008338118.1:5507127-5519703 GCF_000622305.1 Nannospalax galili | reverse complement strand
GTGACAAAAATATTATCTCAATATGATCAAACCTAAAAGTTGCAATTTCATATGACCAACGAAATATTTCTTAAGAGAGAAACAGGTAATGCAAAATAGAATAAACTGCATTTTAAAGCAGGTTACACTGAGACTGATGTGACTTTGTTGAGTATTAAGAAGTGTTCTTCAAAACATACTTGCATAGAATGAAAGTCTGAAAAATCACAAGAATGTAACATATTCTAGCTCTCTCCTTTGTCATTAAGGACTGTCACTCTGTAATTCTTTGACCCTTAACTGGGTTCCAAACTATGAAGAGAAGCATAAACTTCAGTACTGGAGAGATATTTCTTTCTTATGATTCAAAGATTAAGGATGAGAGAGACTGAGAACACAGAGAACTTTGGATATAGCTTAATTATTAACAGACTGGGAAGATGAGACCTACACAGGTGGTTAGGTAGAGCTGGGTCTTAGATCATATTCTCAGAGACATCCATTTTATCTTGTTTCCATGATAGCACTGTGATTTGCACACACATACTAGATATTGAACAAACATGTTGATTTGACTCAATAACTGCATATAACAAAGCAACCACTTACTTTTATAAAAGTTGGTTTCCACAAGATGAGTGAGACATTAACTTGGCTCACGTCAGAAGGAATGAGATTACATGTGATGGTAGCAAATTTACAGGTACTGCAATCCTGTTTGAATGTCAGAGGTATATGTTAGTATTCCTGCCATCTGACCAAAGGTGCCATAGCAGAATACTTCAGATGATAATTCTAAGTTGATATTGGATTTATTCCACTTGGAAAGCATAAGGTAAAAATAGGATTTAACTCACCTGAATTGTGCCTCGTTTGAGGTCTTCAGATTTTGATATTGTAATTTTCTTCCCAGAGTTGATACCAAAAGGATCTTCAAGACTCTGGGGTCTGCAATTTGCATTCTAAGAAAGGAAAATATTTCCTTATCAGACAATGCCAAAAGTCAAAGGGAAAATGGTTAATTCATGCAATACATGAAAAATCTATGAATGATGGGTATTGGCATATATTAAAGATCCATTTATAAGTGTGCAGGATGGAAGAGGCTATAAAGAATCATCCAGGTACTCCTACCCCTAGATTTCAATAATAATAACAATAATAATTGCTGTTACCATAATGGAGGAGAAAGGATGCTAAAAGAACTCACTATTTCATGAGTAGCATAATAACATTTTTTAAAGGTTGGCTTATAAAGTTCCATTACATATATAATATAGATATATAAAGTCCATATATATATACAGTTCTTAATTAGCTAACACACACACACACACACACACACACACACACACACACATCCATACATGTTTAAGTTCTACTGAGGAAAAAGAAAGATCATCTGTTCCTCAATTTGATGGCCGTTTTCGTGGACTAGAGGGGAATTCCAGACACTTGTTTTTAACCTTGTCCCTAGTAAAACATTTAAGTGATTATAAGACAAATACTACTGTTGCTGTTTTTAAATTTCTGAGAATACTTTAATTTTTATAAACTGTGTGAGGAGCTGGAGAGATGGCTCAGCAGTTAAGAGCACTGGCTGCTCTTGCAGAGGACCTGGATGATTCCCAGCACCCACATAGTGGATAACAACTATTGGTAATTCTAGTTTCAGGGTATCCAGTGTCCTCTTCTGACTTCAAAGGGCTTTACACAACATGGGTGCACTTACATACATGCAAGCAATATAGTCATACACATAAATTAAAAATAATAAACAAAATATTTAAAGAACTGCATGAAAGAAAGGCATATTGTCAAATCCTGATATCATGCATGTACTAATTTAATCCTTATTGAGGTTTTCTGTGTTTTAAACACTAAACCATAATAATTAAATGCCATATTGTCTATTTAGAGTCACAAATACAAAGGGGCCACGATATTGTCACTATTTGTGTTGTGTTAGCAGCATTCTGTTATTTTATGTACAATTATGAATATTTAGGATAAATTGAGAAGCAAGTGTAACAAACATTTCAGGTACATATCAATTATTAATTAGCTAAGATCTATTGGCTTGAATAGTGATTCCAAAAAGATATGGCAACTGCTAACAACTTTAACCTGTAAATGTGACCTTATTTGGAAATGGAGTAAAATTAAATTAAGGCTTTACAAACAAAGACAGCTTGGATTTCAGGATGGCCTTAAACCCAGTGGTGAGCATACATAAACACACTGAGACAGAACCACACAAGAAACACAGGAAGAAGGCCATGTGAAGACAGAGGCAGAGAATGAGACAAGGGATATGTGGAGATGCCAGTAAGCACCAGAGGCTGGGTGAGAAAGCATGGGGCAGAAGGAATCTCTAGCATCAATGCCTTGATTCTGGCCTCAGAACCATTAAAGAATCAACTGCTTTTTTTTTTTTTTTTGGTCTTTTTGAGACAGGGTCTCCCTGTAGCCCCAGCTGACCTGGAACTCGCTATGTAGACCAGGCTGGCCTCAAACTCACAGAGATCTGCCTGCCTCTGCCTCACAAGTGCTGGGATTAAAGGCATGCACCACCATGCCTGGACCCATCAACTACCCTTTTTAATCACTCATCATTGATAATATGCTACAGGTGCCCTAGAGATCAAACTCACAATCCTATATAACCAATGAACATTACCATTCATTTTCTTTTTTAAAATTTTAAAAATTTTAATTTATTTTTTAAACATGTTATTTATCATTTATTATTTTATGTATATGCATGTATTGCCTGCATGTAGGCAAGTGCACCCGTGTCATGCAATGCCCGCAGAGGATAGAAGAGGCCGTCGGATCCCCTGGAACAGGAATTACAGACAGTTGTTAGCCTCCATGTGGGTGTTGGGATTTGAACCCAGATCTTCTGCAAGAACAGCCAGTGTTCTTAATTGCTGAGCCATCTCTCCAGCCTCTCCATGTTACTTTAGTAGGACCCTATCACAAGTGGCACACAAACAAAAGGCTTAAATGGCAGGTAAAGAAGGGCTAAAAACTAGGCTAGAGAAATGGCACAGGGGATAAGCAGGGCTTGTTGCCAAGCCTGATGACCCAAGTCCTATTCCCAGGACCCACATGGTGTAAGGAGAGAACAGACTACTGCAAGTTGTCCTCTGACTTCCACACATGCATTGTAACACCCTCCCCCCATACATACCAAATAAATAAGTGAATATACTGTGAAAATTTTAAAGTGAAGGTAACAGTAATGACACGATGGTAAAGCACACTTGACTTACATCAGAAGATGACCATCCAATTGGGTACAGCACAGGATAACCATCTGATGTCAAATTGGGGAATGAAATTGACAGCTGAAGTTCTGGCATTGGGAAATGTCCCCTTTTTCTAATCTACAGGGAAAAAAATAGACATATAACAATTTCTTGCTCTTTCAGTAGCATCCTTTCTATCTTAAGTAGGCTTTTGGTCAATTTTTTTTTCTTTTCAAGTGTGTGTGTGTGTGTGTGTGTGTGTGTGCATTTATGTAGGCATGTTCACATGTGTGTGGGTGTACATGTGGATCTGCACTGTGCCTATGGAAGCCTGAAGTTGATACCTAGATTCTTCCTTGACAGCTATATCACCTTATTATTAGAGGTGGCGTCTCTCAGTTAAACCCAGAACTTATCAATAAGGCTAGTCTTGCTAGCCAGCATGCGTTGAAGATCCCGTTTCTGCCTTCTGAGCTGAGGTTAAGAGTGAGCCTCTACGCCACACAGCAGTTATACTGTGGAGTTAACTGAACTTCAATCCTCTTGCTTGGCAAGTGCTTTAACCACTGAGCCCTCTCCCCAAGCCCCAGGACTTTGATGGATTAAATTATATAAAATTTGTAATCATCCAGATGAATATGATTAATGATGCTATATGGGAATTGGATTAAGATTAAGCCAGCAAGAAAGTATGGATGCTTATCAATGGTCATATGAAGTAGCTATAATTATACTGTTTCTTCATCCTTCACTCCAGGATGATACTGGGATTAATAATGCTACTAATATTAATAATAATGGGATCAGTAGAAAATTAGAATTGAAAAGTATCTCTATTATTCTGCTCTTGCTATGTACACCATCCTTTCTAATATCCTGTGTGTGTGTGTGTGTGTGTGTGTGTGTGTGTGTGTGTGTTGAGACATGGTCTCTCACTGCAGTAGACATTCACCATTTGGCTAGGCTGACTGACAGCAAGCTCTCAGCATCCATCTCTGCTCCAGTGCTGTGTTGTAAAAGGCACAAGCAGCCATGCTCAACTGTTTTACATAGGAGCTGGGGATTCAAACTCAGGCCCTCATGCTCACAGAGCAAGTGCTGTAATTCACTGATCCATCTCTCCAGCCTTCATCCAGGGGTTTAAGGGGCAGAAATTATTTACCTGATCCACACAAAACAATTTAGAAGTTTTTTTGTTGCTTTAACCTAGTTTGTCAAAATACCCAAAGCTGTGACTCCTCTAGTTTCAGCTAGATGGGACCTAACACCAGTGTTCGGGGAAACCAAGCACCCATCCGTTTCCTTTCGCTATTCTATCCCAAGCCAGGGCTGCTCTCTCACTGGCTGTTGGTAATCCAGCCTGATAAGCAGATTGACTTCCATCTCAGTCTCTGTTTATCTTGATCCTTTAATCCAGAATCTCCACTTAGTGTCCCAGTATGGCATGACTGATGAGTGGCGCCTACAGGGAATGGTGGGCAGCATGAGGCCCAGAAGGAGACTCACTGTCCAGAAACCCTTTGCCTCTTAGAGGAAGCAGCAGAATTGGGAACACTAGGTGTAGAGGCCCTCCCAGCTACCATACAAACATGATCTGCAGGCCCTATGCCTTTCAGTGGCCTCTGTGGGCAATTTACTTAGCTGTGTAGGAGCTCTTTGAACTTTACAGACAGATGCCAGGAAACCTACTGCTTGTCTAGGGAAGGATCCTGTTTCCAGAGCATCTCAGATCTGCAGTAGTTCCCCAATGGCTGCTGAAAATTAAGTCCATTAATCCCGGAACTATGGAAATTCCTGACCAACTGTGCCTGGCCTCTTAAATGTAAATTTGGTCCTCCACCATCTTATGGTAATACGTCCTAGGCTTGCCTGGCATAGCCTCTCATCTGTTTCTGATATTCAGTCAACAACCACATATTCTGATATTACCTTTTTTCTTATTAAGAAGCATTCCTTATAAAAACACTAGAAAATACTGAAAATAAGCAGAAAACAAAAGTCTCCTACAAGTTAATCCTCTTAATAACATTTTATTGGATGCTAATAACATTTATAATAACATTTTATTGGATTTATTTGTCTTTAGTATTTGCATGTATTATTTCACTAGATTTTTATCGCACACACAAAAATCCCTCAATTTTGTGTGTTTATAAAGTCTACATCCATCATTTTAATTGTGTGCTTTTTTTCCTCTCTCAGTAATATTAACTGCTAAGTAGGTGTTACCTAAGTTGAAACTCATGACAGTCTGCAATAGAGCTTAGGAAAAGTTTGCTATGAAGGATTTAAAATGAAAAATAATGTAGTGGAAAACATCATTGAAGTGGGCAGGGAGTGTAGTGCCAACATCAGGAACTGACAGTATAATGCATGTGAAAGAAAGCAGTCAGCAGAAGGCACACTATTCACTTAATAAAGGAAGATGTTCCCATGAGAAGTTTGAAATAATCAGTTTTTGAAATTATCATGATTCCCTTAAAGATGATTTTTTTAGTCATTCTAGAAAGAATACAAAGTCTATTGCTCACATTGGTGGTATCTATTTGGTGCCACAGTCAATTTTCTCCCTAAGAAGTTCTTCTAAGTTAGTACGTCTTACTATAAGGAAATTAGAGACTGTGACTTTTAAAAATGACTCAAAGTATAATTATCAGTTTACACTTGATGTTAGCAAAAGACTGAGAAATGGTATAATTATCAATTTGTGTAAAATATTCTACAATAGCAATATAACAAACATAAAATGTGTTCCAGCACTTGGCCCTCTTATCCTAGCATATTTTTCTTTGAAAACACCTTAATTTGTAAACTTATAAATAACCTCATTAGAATACTAACTTAGAGATAATTTCTTACCATGTAGAAGACATTAATTTCATTTCCGATGTCCTCAGTGGAATTAATAACTTCAGGTACAGTCTCATTGGTTGCAATTGAAATGTGGTGCTCACTTGCAGAACTTAGAAGAATTAATTTGAAAAATAAAAATAAAAGATAAAAACAAAAAGTTTAACTTTTATTCGACGTCATTCATTTCTTTCTCCACATCATGTAATTCTACAAAAATACTCACAGGAGTTCAAATCAGAAGGCTATTCTTCCACCCAGAAACCTCAATCAAATATTTGAGGATGGTAAGGATTATATACTATGGTTCAAATATCATTGTTGCTTACTTGAGACTAAAATACTAAATTATATGTAACTTTTAAAATAAAATTTTATTCATTAACAAGTGAAGAGTTTCCATAAATTCACTAGTACTTACATTAAGAGAAAAACATCAAGTTAAATTTGATATCTTTTGTAGTGATGAATTGTAACTAGGTTTTTAAAAATGTTTATATTTATACAATCTAAAAATCCTATATTTATTGCTAAACTGAAAAGTTCAGCCTTTACACAAATTTCATGGTCTTTGGATGACACTTATTAGAACTAGTAACATAGCTTAAAGTAGCACTTCAGTCAAGAGAAAAGACATAAAAAATTATAAATGTGTGCCAAAAATTGACTTGAATTAAGTGGAAAATTGGAAAGTCTTTGTGCTGACAGATGCAGATACAGCAAACCAGATAACAGACATCAAAGACTGAAAAGTGTAAGCAAATCTACGTGTGCATCCTGTAATCTTCATTTTCTGGTTTCTTATTATTAAAGAGAAAGTGCCATCAAAAACAAATGACAAGATTATTAGACTAAACTGAACTCGTCACTGATTCTCGTATATGTATATATATGTATATGTATATGTATATATAGCACATACTTATTTAGCAAAAGCTTGGAATTCTGCTGAAGTAAGAGAATTTGTAACAAGGGTATTGTAGAATGGAAGTTTGCCAATGTGATTGGTGTTTGGATAGATAAGACGGACAGAATGGAAAGAATGGTTTATGAATAATGGAAGAAATAAATGGCTGACCAATGAGAAATGGTTTAATCCTGTTTGCTCAAAATGGATGGTTGGATTCCATCCCAAGAGATGAAATATGCTGCACACCTATCATAAAACATTGCATTTTGTCAAGGACTTTGGCTTGCATTTAGGAGGTTAAGATCTATCATTAGCGTCATATTCTGTTATTTAGTAAACACAGGTTTTTAAATGCTAGGGTGCATAAGGATTGTATAGAAGACTTATTTAACATGGATGTTGAACACCATCCCAGAGTTTCGGACTCAGCAGGTCTGGGGGAAGGTTGGAGAATGGGACCCTCTAAGTTCCCAGGCAATGGTGAGTCTCTGTCTTGGCCAGGGACCACAGTTGGAGAACCGTTCAGCTATCAGAAAGGTATCAATGAATGAAGCTGTCTTCCTCCTACCTGTAAAACTGTAGTCCAACTTCATATTTTATTGGGATAGAAATATTTACTTCATTATCAAAAAGAGATTCAGGCGGCTCTTCACTGTCACTGGAAAACAGCACATTCAGACTAATCATTAAAATTGACTATTTAACAGCATCTTTAAGCATTCAAAAGAGAAGATTATATTGACAAATTAATAAGAATACAAAATAGAGAAATTTTGTTTCATATATTTTAACCAGGTAAGGAAAGAAACTAGAGATGGGGATTGTTAAAATTCCTAAGTTGATACTGATGTATAGCTAGAGTTGACAATCACACATATTTAGCCCCATATTTCCTAAAATTCTGTGAGATAGTAAGAATTCCCAGATTTCATTATTAAAATACCCAGATTCCTGGATTTCTGTGGATATAATAGGTATGAGTTGTGGCATAATGATTTGTGTTTTGAACAAAACACTGATCACCTTAGGTCAAATTTATCATGTATGTGAGGACCTTATACAGATACCCAACTAGGCTTACTCAGCTAAGGGTAAATCTAAAATATTTTTATTTTTCCCTTAACAATCTTTCAGACTGAGTAAACAGAATCCATGTTATTTCAAAATGTATCTATTGCCTTGGTTTTCGTTATAATTTTCACAATATATGTAATTTAATTATATTTGAACACATATATGCATCATATAACACATAAGTAAATCAACTTATTTAATTTCTGTCTTGATTTTTCATATATAAAACAGTTATTTTATCATTAAATGATTACTGATAATTAAATGAACAATTAGCATAAATCACTCAATATTGTTCCTAGAATATAAGAAATACTTTATATGTGTTGGATTTAATAATTACTACTCTACATAATTCTCCACAAACTGACTAAATATCTGGCAAACTGTTTCACAGGACAGACGTTGGGTGCCTTTAATGGCTTTGCTTGTTCCCCAGCACATACACAGGCTTGGAATAAACAACAGTGCAGTGAAGGAGGCAACATGTCACCTTGAGTTATGAGAATAAAAGTGATAGAGCTCTTAGTATGAATGTTCTGACCCCTCTGTCTTATCTTCTCTCAGTGCAGACAAATTATTCTTCCTAAAAAAGCAGCTCTGTACATAGCTTCAGTCCTCAAAAGCTTTCTGACTCCTGAAGGCCTGTTCTACTAAGAAAATAGTTCATGTTGCCATTCAGTATCTACATGATACAGCAGGGTGCATACTTCATGTTTATTACCAGTCTGTACTCCATGTATTCTTTATAGTTCAGTAAAAATTGGTAGCCCAGCATTCCTCCAGCAGGTTAACTGGTCTACCTCTGAGGTTTTGCTGACGCTCTGTATTTTGCCTGAAAATGTTCTATTTGCTCCTAATCACAAGGCTCTATGTGCCACACTGTCCATTTTTAAAGTTCTTTCTCAATTAAATTTTCTTGATATTGCTTGCTTATGTTCTTATTGACAAGTAGATACAATGTCATCCTCCAATCACTAATGCTCTCATACATGGTTTATTTTATATATTGGGTTGTCTTTACTACCGTGTAATAATACTTTTTATATTAGTCTCTACTCCCCCCTGTAGTATTCACCCCATGAGAAGGTTCATGCACTTAGTAATTTTTACAAGCTATACAGTGACTAATTCAATATACTTTACACAGTAGATATCAAATAAATAGTTGCTGCCTTAAACTGAATGGAATATGCTGAATTAACTCATCCATTCATTTTTTTTGTCAATTTATTCTCCATCTATTTAATGATTTCTATCTGTAGGGGTCATTCTAGGTATTGGAAATAAAACAACCAACAAAAGCTATAACTTGATCTCATTGGACAAGTTCCAGTAGAAAATTACAGTTAGAAGAAAGTTAATCCCTATTTCATCTTCCTTATTAACCTTTTGCAACTTTTATTGCATGAGTTCTATGATAACTTTCAGAAGCCTTGAATGATTTGAATAAAGTGTGGCAAACTATAAAAGGGTATTGCTAAACTTTAAGTCCATATAATGATTCAGTTGACCTTGATGGGCAGCTATTAAAAGTTTTTAAATTAGCAAATCCTATTAACTTTCAATGCAGTCTGGCAGGTATAAGTGCTGTGTAATTACGATGTGGTCTACAGCAGGTATCATCAACAATTTAACCCAGTTGATTGAATTATTTCTATTGAAGAATTGCTTTGTTTTACCGCTTTGTGAAGCACAGTGCTTCATGCATGTCTGCTTCTGCCGATCTCATGCAAGCTGCAAGAAGCTACCAGTGACTCTACAAGGTAAAACATTCTAATTTCATGAAAAAACTGATACACATACATGCAAACATACATATTCACACATATATAAACCAACCTTGTTACACTTAAGTGAATGATTGCATTATCCATGAGACATGATGTATTAAACTGGAATAATATTTTGAAAGTTACCTATGAAATTAAATAGATATCTTATTAACAAATGAAGAAAAAATTAACTTTGATTAAAATATTTAGTTTGTGTAAGTGCATTATCTAAACTGAAATTATGAAGTTACTTAAAAACATCTTATGAAGTACAACCTTATCATATTTGAAAATATACACAAGAGGATACAATAAGCACATGTATTTTTAAAGGTAAATATGTAATTTACTTTACATATTGCTATAGTATAAATGCTTGATTCCATTAAAAGCTTATGTGTCCAAACTTAATCACCACGGTTATGATATTAGGAAATGAGACTTTTTGGCAGGTCACGACGACCATATGAATGGGATTAGTGTTCTTACAAAGGAGGCATCAGAAGGCTGCCTCCTCCTCTCACTACTTTAGGATGCAGAGAGAAGACACCATGTTTTAACTGAAAAGCATGCCTTTTCTAGACACTGCTCTGACATTGTTTTGATTTTGGGTTTTTCTATACTAAGGCTCATGGAATATAGCAGAACGGGAGTGGGGGCACAGAGAGAAAACTAGTGCATCCCTTAACTCTCACCCATGAAGCTTCTTTTTAAAACAGAATGTGATACACACAGAAGGCCAAGACTGGCCAAGTTTTAAAGAATGAGAGACTGTAGAGTGTTTGTCCCTGGATAAGACTCCTATATTAAACGTCTCCCATCCAGAGTTCAGGGATCATTGAGGAAGAGGGGGTGGAAAGATCGTAAGAGCCAGGGCTGGCTTATGAACATAGGGAAGCAGAGGCTTTCAGGCCATTGGAAGCTTGTTCATGTGAACTTATGGAAGGGTGGCTTAGAGCACATGTGAACTTGTAGAAGGGTGGCTTGGAGCACAGGACCCATGGCTAACTCAATCAGACAAGGGAAATGGGTGGCAGGCTGGCCCTAGTCTGGGAACTTTTAGGGACTGATTACTACTGGATGAGGGAGAGTAGGTCTTACTTATGATCTCTAGATAGGCTGACTAGACTTCAGTGGATGAAGTTTCATTGAACATCTGGGTACAAATGCTTGATTAGATAGGATTTAACATGTATGGTGGAATACATGAGGCTCGGTGGAGGGGCACAGATGGGGAAGGGAGTCTATATTTGATGAAGAACTGTTGTATGAAATGTACAAAAGCTCAATAAAAATTTTTTAAAAATTTTAGACAAAAACAAAAATTTCAAATCACATATCTGATAAGAGACTTGAATGTAGACTGTTTGAAGAAACTCCTGCAGTTTAATAATACTAAAGACAGTCCAGTTCAAAAATGGGCCAAGAGCCCTAATTATACATGGTCTCCTGGATTGGGGAGGACTAAAGTATACAATCTGGGGAAGGCTAGGAAGAGAAGGCTTGACCCATGCTGGGTAAAGGCTTTCCAGTGTGCATACCCTCAGGTCATACATACACCTCAGCAACCCCTCAGTTATCTCAGTAAGTAAATGCAGTAAATTCATTGGTTCTCCAGGAAAACTTTAGTCAAACATTGGCTTGACACTAGAACCTTAGAAGGGAATAAGCATTGATTAGCATCCCATGAAAAGAATTCTCTCAAAAGATGGAAAATTTATTTGTTAATGCTATTATGTCTCATAATTATTAAATAAAAGAAAATGAGAATGTAAAAGATGTTAAAAGGATATGGGAATGGAGATATTTTTCAAAATAGAAAAAAATGAGAAAGCCTAAGCAAGTGATGAAGGTCTGTGTATGTTTGTTATGATATATAAAGGATGAGACAAAATCATATTCACATAATCTTAAAATTTCTAAGGTCATAGTTTAGTCAACTAGTTTAAGGAACAAAATATATACCTAATCAAGGTTTATCTGAAATATTTGCTTTTTACCCAAGCTTTATCTACATAGCACATAGTAGTTAAAAGTACCAGACTGGTGTAACTAAACTTATTGGATGTTTAACAGCCATACTTTGAGGCCTATGGTAATCTGGTCAGAGGGCCTTAAAGGACAGTTTTTGCCCCTTGCCCTCTGAGGTAGACTAAGTTCCAGGGGATTGTGGAACATCTCTCAAAATGTCCTGTAACTGCAGTGAGTCACCTTTCCTCTTGTTCAGGAAGGACATGGAGACCCCACAAGATAGACTTATTGTTACATAGGGGGAACTGGTAAAAGAAAGGAGCCAGGGGCTCCTCCCAAGCCCATGAGACCCCTGAGGAACAGAGCCTCAAAGGACCTTAAGTGTAAAAATAAATTGATTTATTTGGGTCAACTGTATGGTTTTAAACACCCAAAAGGAAAGTGTAACCAAAGAGTAAAGTCATCAGTATATTTCTTTGAGTTCAAGGTATTACACTTCCCAGACATTAGGCTTAAGTCTATAGAAAAAGTTCTTTAGACAATTATTTCTCATTGATGATTTTGTTCCTAATCAGAAAGTGCTGCTTAGATGTAAGAATTCGAATCTTGGTCTGCAATACTGTAGTCCCTACCTGTAGCTAAGGAAGACAACCAACTATTGTTCTAAAATGATGGATGAATTTGTTTAGTCCCCCGGTCTAGAAGCCTTTGAGAGGGAACTGACACTGATTCTAACCACTCCAACAGCTATCAAAATGCCTGA
>NW_008338118.1:5467056-5507053 GCF_000622305.1 Nannospalax galili | reverse complement strand
TCCAATGGACTCTCATATGAACATTTGAAAATTGCTCTGTTCTGACTTTTTTCTGGTTCCCTGTCTAGAACTTGTGATGCTAATTACTCTTGCCTTTATTTCTCCTTCACATCTCCTATTTACCAGTCAAGGACTTCCTTTTCCCCCTATAGATAAGAATTACGCTATTTGGGAGTCTTTTAGATAGACCCACTGAAGGGGTACCCCAATTACCTTACCCTGCATCCCTGTTCAGTATGAAAGAAGCCAGAGAAGTCTGTGACCCAATTCCCTATCTGCAAGTTGGGTAACCTCTTCACAGGATGGTGTGATAATAGGACCTAGGAATTGGCTAGACAGTTAGGGTAAAAAGACCCCAAAGAAAAGTAGCCAGTTTTTTGGCTAAAAGTCACAATGTCCTTGGGCCTCTTAGCAACATACTCTCTTCCAAAGGCTAAAAATGTTGTACCTTTTTTCAGGGTATCTTATCAGAGCAACTGAAATGAAACTTAAAACACATGTCATTGCTACACAAAGTTAGGTACAAAGATGAATGAAATGTCAATCAAAATCCCATGAAAGAAACTTTGTATAGATAGAAAAAAGTGATGGGGAGATATGGGGGGAGTTGGAGAGGAGGGAGGGGGCATGGATTTGATCAAAACACCTTATATGCATGTATGAGAGTCTCAATAAATTATTTTTTTTTAAAAATGTTGCATCAGTTAAAAAAAATGGGCCAAGAGTGGGACATGATGGCTCATGCACTTAGTAATCCTAGCACTTAGGAGCCAAGGCAGGAGGATTACTCTAAGTTCATGTCAACGCAGACCATATAGTAAGGTTCAACATTGGGGTACAAAGTGAGAGTCTTTCTCAAACAGCAAAGAACAACAACAGCAACAATACAAACAAAAAATGATATGAACAGCTATTTCTCCAGAGCTGTGTGTGTTTATGTGTGTGGCTGGACTGTATATATATTGGTCAAAATATCATCATTAGCCATCCACTAGGGAACTACACTAGGGAACTCCAAATCTAAATTGTACTAAGGCATAACTTCACACCCACCAGAGTGACTGTAATAATAAATTTAACAATTAGCAGTATGGAAGAATTAGAGCCCTAATTCACTGCTGGTTAGAATGTAAAATGATGCAACCATTTATCCACTACAAATTTAGTTGTGGTGTTTGAATATGACTTATGCAATACTTGACTTTTGATTCTTAATCTTATTGAGCTCCTAAAGCAAAATAACTTAGATCTGATAATTCATAAACATCAGATATTTCTTTCCTTCAGTTCTGGAATCTGAGAATTTCAAGACCAAAGCACCAGCAGACTGAATATCTGATGGTAGCTTGCTCTCTGGAGAGTTTGTCTATGTGACCTCATATGGTGGGAGGGGTGAGCAAGCTCTCTTGGACCTCTTTTGTGAAGCCACAAATCCCAAAGACACCACTTCTTAATACTATCATACTTAATACCATCATATGGGGATTACATTTTTGAAAATGGATTTTAGGGAGACATAAAAATTCATGCTCTAGCAGATTTCAAGCTGCAAGCATTTTGAACTCAATACTTCTCATCTGTATCTCTGTGAATTACCATTTTAAGGATTTACATATGTGGCTTTGAGCGCATCGCTGACTTCACCCAGTGGCTACATATGTTTTATGCAATCTCCTCACCATTTCTCCTGTTCTCAGGAAAGGATATCCAACTTTACATGTGATATTTCGATTGGACTCGCAACTATCTTTTTGGATCCCCTAAAACAGAAAATAAGCAGAATCAGGGCAGAAAAGCAGGTAAAACATTTGAATTTGTTGTTTTTTGAATTTTCCCAGCCGTGCACTGGCAAGTGCATCAGCAAGATCGTCTCTCTGGTTAGTTGGGAGGGTTGCAGCACCCAGGTACTGCGTGTTCCATAACTCATGGAGATCTGAACACATCGCTTGACAGTGACTGAAGGACAAAGCAGGCCTTGCCTTCTTGCAGAAATACTCAGGTGGGAAACAGGATCACTAACAGCACCTGTAAGAGACTGCAGTGGTGGAAGAACTAACACACACATGGTGGACTGAGAGTGCATTATACAAGTCCAGGAGTACAGTCATGGATAAGAGCAGGGCTCTAACCTGCGGCCACCAGGACACACTCCTGACTCCACCTAGCACATAATGTAGCTCAAGAAAGAGTGGCCTTCATGATTGCTGTTGTTTATTGTTAATACAAGTAAGAGGACCTCCTTGACTGAACAGCAGTGTGCTCTGGGCTTGCTGTCTGGTTACTGCTCTGCCTCTATGCCAAGGCCATTAAGTCAACTGGAGAGGATACAGGCAATGTATTTTAACACAGTTCCCATTTAGAGAAATGTCAGCAATAACAAATGTTTCCCAACATTGTTTTATATTTGTGTTTCATGTTCATACAATCACTCCATTTTCGTAATTGATATTTTGTGTACAAAATATGTTGTAGTAACAAATGACCTCCTTATGATCCATCTTAGTTGTCATGTCTCTAAATGATATGACAAATGGAAAGAAATAACAGCAGCAATTTGAATTTATGGAAGCTAGACAACAGTGTTTTAATATTACATATTTGTGTGTGTGTGTGTGTGTGTGTGTGTGTGTGTGTGTGTGTATGTGTATTACAGTGCTGGGAATTAAACTCAGGGTCTTGCTAAGCAAGTTCTATACCACTGAACTACATTAGCCCTAAATGTATTATTTTTAACATGAATTAAAATGTTCATATAAATCATGAATTATTCACATTAATATGAATAAAATTATTTTATCTAAATTGTTAATTCATGTACATATATATTGAATTTTAACTTAAGGGTATTTTTTTGGAGGTCAGAATTAAAAGCAAAGTTCAAATTTGGAATATGAACAACGGATACAGCATTCTATGCAGGTTTTTTTTTCATTAATAAAAAGTCTGTTACACAGACATATTGTTAAACTATTTTGTTATAAATAAGACATATCATCTAACAGAAATCTCTTGCCAAAGTAAGGATTTGCTCATAAAAAGAGAGAAAAAGTATTGTTATTTTTCTAAATGGAAACTTTTTTTTTTTTAAAACCACAGAAGTTATTCTCTGAGTTTTGGTTAAACGTTTTAGCTTTATCATATTTTTTCTTTCAATCTCAATTTCAGTGACTTAATTATTCTGTGAAAAATACAATTTTGAACAATCAGCTATCTTTTTTTTAATAATAACTTCAAGAGAGACATCCCACCCCAAAGAAATAAGCAAAAGCTTTTACAAACAAAAGCTTGGAACTATGACATTAATGTATACTAATTTTCAGCAAAATGCTTTCTACCCCTCTAAAATAAATATTATGAAAATAATTGGGTCTGCAGTATGAAAAGTAGTTGAATAAATCATTGTTAAGAGAATAAATAAGTGAAAACTGCAAATTTACCTCAATTCCTGAAAAAATTAGATTTGGAGAATATTGTACTATCGTCCTGGTGTTGTAGGCACTGTCCTTTTTGTTTTTGACTATGAGGCTGACATTGAGTTTGTCATTCTGAGACCTGACAATCAGCAGGTTCTTTTCTGTGGTGGACACATCCAGGGTAAGGTCTGAGATACATTTCTCCTTATTTCCACAATCTTTGGCAAATGGAATCTGAAACAGTCACAGGAATGTGGTTTTCAAAATGTGGCTAAGCATCATCGAAAATTATTCATTAATCTGTGTGACTGAAATGGCAGAGACCAAAGTAAGGGAACTCACCCAGAAAACTATACTTTTGAGATCTTAAGGAATTCAATACCCACTTCCGAATTTATGGGAGAAAGAGTAAACTTTGACTTATAGATTTAATTTTCTAGCCCTTTAAAGAAGGCACACTTTTCATGAGTATTTTACACTAGTGTAAAGCTTTCTATTAAAAAGAACCAGATACTGAGGAAGCCCATCAAGGGGTGGGAAAATGTTCAAGCCACATGTCTAGGAACTTTGCTTGATTCTTCTTTTTACCACCCCCCTGTGCAATCCATCATCGAGTGTGTGGTTTCTACTCTCTTCTCCATATCTCCCAAGTCTCCTGTCACCTGCCCATCTTCTCCCTGAGTTGAAGCAGTACCCTCCACTCACATCTAACACCTACTTGTTTCCTTTTGGTCATTCTACATATTATGGCAGATCTAATCTTTGAACAACACTATCTGGTCCCGTCACTGAGCCAAACTAAATCAGTCAGCTGCATTGCACTGTCATGTTTAATGTTTACACTTTGGGCAGCAGCACAACACCCCAAGGGGTTTCCTTTTGCCTTTGCCTCCAGCCTTGTGCTCCATCCCTTTCACCTTTGCTCTTTGGTTTCAGCTGCATTAATGAGTATTGTTAAGCTTCTTTAATGGTTTAGAACCTTCACATATACCACCCCTCCATACTGGAACTAGGACAGAAAAATCACCTTTTCAGGACTTAAATTCCACAACTGCAGGGGGCTTTCCTGACTCTGAAGACTAGGTGGAGATGTCTGCAGAACCCTGAAATCCTTCAACAGCATACCATTTAATTATTGCTTAAAACCCACCCAATTGTCAAGGTAAGACTGTTTGAGCTCCATGCCTGGTATATACACGACAGTAAATATACTTGAAAGGTCAAAAGGTCATGGAAGACGGGTATATGGGGAAAACTAATTCCCCATTCCTAATGATTCTCTCCATGTTGGCCATCTGGCAATACTCTTCTCCCTCTCTATCCCCTAACTCTCAGACATGGGACAGTGAACTCTGAATTTGGGAGCAGGACTGAGGTCACACAACTGAGTCCCTTTCTATCTCTTGTTTGGGGCAGCAGTTTACCCACAGGAAGCACACATGCTGTTCTTCTCCATATCACAAGCTTCGCACAGCAGCCCTCCATGAAGAAGGCCAGAGCTGGATTTGTACTGCTGCTGTGGTTAGCTGTGGTCCAAGTCCGAGGTCTACAAGCAGATTTTTTATTGCTAAGCCCTGCCTTGCAACCTAGCACTTATTAGAACAAAGGGGTCTTTCAATTGGTCATTGACAGTTTCCTTAAACTGTAGCCAAAGAAAGGTAGAAGGATTAGGAATAGTCAAGAACTACCAAACTATACACAATTGATTTAGAATTATGTGTCTATGTGGTTTTAATTTTTTTATACATTCACATGTAGGCATTCTATTTTTTTTTTTTAATCTGACTTACATGTTCATGGACTGAGTTTGGTAGAGCATCATCAAGAACAGGTCCATTTTCTGAATCAGTAAGATTAAAATCTAAAGTTATCCTCACGGAGTCCTGAAAGTCATGCTTGTCCTAGAAGTGGAAACATAAAATCTGTCACTGGCAACATAACTACTGGATGTTCTGCCTTTATTGTGGCATCCTTCTGCCTCTGTGGTTTACTGGAACATTCTGGAGCACCTAATCTGACATAACACGTTGGCTGACTTTTGCTTTGCTGAAGTGGTATAGCCTTTCTGCTTGACAAGGGACACGGGTGGAAAGCAGAGGCTTCAGAATGCGACAGACCACTCACCTACAGCTCTGCAGAGGGATGTGCCTGCTGGGATTTGCCTCCTTGAGCTACTTGCGAGAAAAAGCATTGTTTCTCTTGAGACCTCAGATGAGTAATCAGTATGTAATGCTTCTGGGAAACAGTCCCAATTTCAGAAGGACAAACTGTCTTCAAATTCAGTTATATTTCACTTACACTCATACTGCACACGCACACGCACACGCACACACACATACACACACACAACACACACACACATATAGTATCTCCAGCCCTATGAAATTTTATAATATATGCTGATATGTAAATGGTGTGACTTTAATTAATATTTTTCCTATATTGTCAGTGACAGCCATTATTCAGTGTCCAAAATTATGGGCTTTATGCACATTACTGTGAACTGATTCAGTAGTCCTCTAAAATGGATAGCTATGATGATTTTTATTTTAAACTGAACCTCTGAGACTAAATGACTTTACCACAGTCACTTAGGGAAGCTGAATACAAATTCTACCCCAGTTAACGCCAGAACAAATGTTAAAATGTCTATTAAAATCCAAAGGAATTTTGGATTGTTTGAAATTAGTTTGTTCCCTTCCATTCCAGTCCCTGGACAGAGCTGATATGCTGACCTTGTCGCAGAGCTGCACTCACTTTTAGCAGATCCATCTGATGTTCATCAACTTTTATACAAGTTCTAACTATTTAATTCTCAGTTCTGAAGAACTAAGCAGGAGGATGATTGTATTTTTATTTTTTCTGAAGATAGAGCTTAATCATAATAAAGTTTATATATATATAATAAATATACATCATAGAGGATATCAACATGATAGTCATAGAGAAAAAATGCATGTGGCAAACCAGGTTGTATATTGTCTTTCATATTTCTGTCTCTGAGTAGGACCTGCAAACTTAGCATATGAACACAGCACTAAGTCAGAGTAGTGGGAAAATCAGCTTGTTTCCTTTAAAACTCCAAGGAAATATTCAAGTTTCTAAGTCTCAATCTTGGTTACTAAAGATGGTGTTTTGTCATTCCTATCATTTTTAAAAAAGTTTTACAAATTACCATCATGTATGCTTTCAGAAAATGTTTAAGATACTGCTACTCTCAGGAACATTTTGCACATATACAATGCCCATCAAAATGCATTTGCAATGGCTCAAACTGGCTCACTAGCAATCTCTAGAGATTAATAATGTGATCTCTGAGCCTCTCTCATCCACTAAACAGAAACTGAAGTAGTTCAAGGCCCGAGAAGACAGAAAATAGCAGATTTCACCCCTCAGTCTAAAGTCAATTCATAAAACATGTAGTTCAACGGGCTCCAGTAAGTATCTGGCCTGATAGGTTGCCTTCCGGGCCATTAATGACTCACCACACACATTTGACAGATGAGACCCACAGATGTTAATTGATGCTTTCAAATTTAAATAAGGAATGAGATTTAGGGGTATGGCTCAGTTGGCAGAGTGTTTGTCCAACATGCACAAGGCACTGGGTTTGATTTCCAGCATCTCATAAAACTGAACACGGAGATGCCTGCCTGTAACTCCAACACTCAGGAGGTAGAGGCAGAAAGATCTTAAGTTCAAGATCATCCTCAGCTACGTAGAAAGTTAGAGGCCAACCTGGGATACATGAGACCATGAGTCAAATAAAATTAAACAAAAAGAACAAATGAGTGAGTGAAAGACATTAGTTAAGTGAGCAAGGTGTCTTGTGAAGTGGTACCCCACGCACTGTACTATTCCATAATCTGTAGATATGATATACACAGACTTTAAACATAGTTTTAGGAAATGTATTAGAAATGAGAAAATCAGACCTGTTGATTTCCCTATGAGTGAAAAAAGGTTTATTTTTATGACGTGTACTTTGAAATAAAGCACTTGGTCTATACTATATTCTCTGTACTATGTTCTACGCTACATTCTCAATTGGAAATAAGGCAGCTGTAATACATGATTTACTTGCCAACATGTAGAAGGAGTGCCTAATGCATTCGGATTCTTGAACTGTAATGTTTCTTTGAATCCTTCTCTCTTGAGTTCCAGAGAAAAAACTCCGTGATATCTGTCTGAGTGAATCTAGGGTGACGCGGTACTGCATATCTACAAAAATGGAAGAAAATGTGACAGAAATATTTATTTGGAGATGACTTTCACATGATTCAACTCATTAAATTAGGATCCTAGAAATATCTCTTGAGCAGTCAGTGAATAAAAAGTTTATTATTGAGCAGACCCATATTGCTACCATACAGTGAAGGTGGTAGTGAACAGAGCCTTGAGGAACTCTGCAGAGTTGCTTTGAATTGACTATATATTTAACATTTAAACACAGGCATGCACACATGGACACACAGATGAACTCTAATTTATTGACTAGGTGTTTCTAGATTTTTGCTTAAAATAAGTTCTTATAGTTTAGAAATGTTGGGAAACAACCTGGAATATTGATTAATTTCACATGTATTTTGACAGAGATTAAAATGATCAATAACTATTTTTACTTTTTTTGTAGAAACATGCCAACTTACATTATATTTAAAACACTATTAAATTCAACAAAACAAGCATACCACAATAAGAAAAATGTAAAGCCCTGTACTTTAGACGAAGCTACAAATGTCTTTAATTGCTTCATTAAGAAAAAGTTAAGTAAGATTGAAATAACGTCGCATATGAAAGTCCAAATCAGTACTTACCACTTCTGCAATTCATTTACCATCTAGTCAGAGGACTATTTCAGAGCATTATAATATGCACAAATAGAGAAAATTAAGAAAACTTAATCATAAGGGTTAGTGGTTTTTCTTACTCATATTAGGTTGGCAGATTGAATTTCTCTTTTGAAGCCACTGGCTCTCATAACTTCACTCCAACATATTTCAACATCATTGAAAACTGTCTTAGAAAGAACAGAGCATAGGGCAGAAGGGGATATACATGTTGACCTGACACGCCTGAGGACCCCACACAGAATCTGACTGAAAAATGAGCCGTATCTCAGAGGAAAGAGACCCTTATCAGGTTGGGATTGAGGATGAAGCATTCAGGTCATCTTCAATACCAGTCTTTCTGACGAGGGGGCAGGAGAAGGGAGAGGATTCTTTTTCGAACTCATTTGGAGACCATTTCTAATTATATACCTATATATTTATATATCTATCTCTATAGATATATATTAGGAGAGCCATAGGAAAACTATGGAATTTTGAGGCCATTGCATACAAGCATGTCTTTTCTGCTGCAAATTTTCCTGGGTTCCACAAGGTATTCTTTCTAGAGGAAAAGGGTTTTCAAGGTTCATCACACTCGCTGGGCAAATGCAGTAAGTGGTTCACTATGCTTGGAAGAATTCACATCCTGGAGCCAACACATTTTCCTTTGCCCCAAAGTTCTTGTAATCACTGTACTTACCAGCTTTGTAAATTAAGTCTTCTTTAGACTTTAATTTTGCATAAAAACATATGGTAGCATTTATGCACACAGTTTCTTTCCCATCCACACGGCAGTTTTTCTTTTGAATATTCACTTTATTGGGTTCAAAATTCATGGTCACTTTAACTACAGCCACATCTCTGGCCCTGCAAACACATAAACAATGAGATTACTCACACATTTTACATTTAACTTGCTAGGTCAATGTGAGTTCATCAAAGGAGATTCTCCTTTATATTTCATGAGTTCTCAAGACTATGTTCTTTAATGAATTTTTGATACAGACCAGATTGTGAGATTTTATCATATGTCCTAGGAGTCCCCGGTTGTTTAGAATCACCTCAGGCATTTGGTTCAAAGACCAAAGACTAAGTTTTGCTTGCTAGTAATAGAAAAGTGGAACCAAGTGGCCAGGTGAAACTCAGAATTAGAATTATATTTGGGGATCTCTGAGAGAGTTTTCAATTTGGAAATGGTTCAAAGGCACCTAGAATACTAGTCAGTCCTTGTTGACTTTCATCCACACTGTAATACTTGTCTGTTCTTGTGGATTTAACCTTGTTTATGTTTCTGGGAAGAAGAATTATATTTGAGACATTGTGATTATGTACTATTTCATTTCACTTTTTTAAAACAGTATTTTATTTGTTGTTTTTATTTGATGTTCATGAGTGTGTCGCATGCGTGTATGTTGTGCAACGCCTGCAGAGGTCAGAAAGTGTTGGATTCCCTGGAACTGGAGTTACAGACGGTTGTTAGCTGTCATGTAGGTGCTCGGAATTGAACCCGGATTTGTCCTCTGTAAGAGTAGCCAGTGCTCTTAACTGCTAAGCCTTCTCTCCAGTCCCTCATGTCACTCTTAAATAAATTGTAATAATAAGAGACACAGTAGTCCTCCACACCTTATCTATGGTTTTTTTTCATAGTTTCAGTTACCTGTGGTTAACCACAGTGCAAAAGTATTAAAAGATAAACTCTATGAAGAAAATATTCATGTTTTAGATTGTGTGATGCTTGGAGTAGGATGATAAAATCTTGCATTTTCCTGTTATCCACCTAGGATGTAACCATCCATTCTCCAAAGTGTCCATTCTATATATACTACCTGCCCATTGGACATTCAGTAGCCATTATGGAATCTCAGTTCTATATAAAGCTTTATACTGCTTGAAGTTTCACACATCCACTGATAGTCTTGGAAGGCATTAAAAAAAACAAAAACAACTATTGTCTAGGGGGCTGGAGAGACGGCTTAGTGGTTAAGAGCACTGGCTGCTCTTGCAGAGGGACTTGGATTTGGTTCCCAGCATCGATATGGTGGCAAACAACTGTCTGTACCTCTAGTTCTAGGGAATCCAACGCCCTCTTCTGACCTTCATGGGCACTGCACAATATGCATACACTTACATACATGCAGACGATACACTCATAAACATAAAGTAAATAAATAAAAATAAAAAACCCTATTACTTTATTTTACATATGAGATAACTGAAGCTTTGTAAAGGTCAAAACTGTGAAGAGGCAAAAAACTAGGATTAAACCCAAACCGTTTTAACTGTAAACCTCAGTGACTGCACTGATCCAAATAAGAGCAAAGTTCTTAGCTAGGGATAATGTGAGGAAGCCACTGCCTTATAACCAAGTCAGAATAATTGTTGGATGCCTATACTTGATTTCTACCTTTGACCAGAACTGCCTCTATGTAACTAGATGGCCTCTGAATACTGAAGTCTCTACTCATGCTTTTGTATTTAAAATAAATTAGTTTTCATTTTTCTTCAAAAATAATTTACTGACAGAAAACATGAAAATCACAGAAATAGACCAAGAAAAAGATAAGTGATTTATAATTCTGTCACTCAACAGTGATCATCCTTAACATTTAGTACCCTTAATATTTTTATTTCTGTGCAGAGGAATAGAGATAAGTTCATATACAAGCATACATATACTATATATGCACGTATACAAACACACATAGAAAAGTGCATGTTACATGTATATTGTAAAACATAAGGAAAAGCTTTCTAAGTTTATATTTTTCTGAGAACATAATTTAGTGACAGTCTGCTGTAAAGGCATATGCACATACCATACTGTATTTATTCACCTCTCATTAGCTATTTAGCACTTTAAAAAAATTTTCTTACATGGATATATGTGTGTGTGTGTGTGTGTGTGTGTGTGTGTGTTTGTGTTTATGTGTGTGCATGTGGAGGCCAGAGGCTGATGTTGTGTGTCTTCTTCTCCTCTCCTACCCCCTCTTTTTTTTTTTAAAGACACAGACTATTATTGAACCTAGAGCTCATCAATTTGTCTAGGCTAGTTGGCCTGTGAGCCCCAGTGATTCTCCTGTGCCTACTGCCCCAGCACTAGTGTCACAGGGACACATTACCATGCCTGGCTTTATGTGGGTGGTAGGGATTCAAACACAGGTTTTTGGCTTGCATGGCAAGCATTTTACTGACTGAGCCATCTCCCTAGTCCATCTTGTTGTATAAAAAGTGGTTCTTAAATATAGTCCTGTGATGGCTCTAAACATCATACATTTTAAAGCATATTTCTATGCTATACCTTTAAATTGTTTTAGGAATTAAATCCTTCCTTAGTAAGTATGACTATTTTATGGTTCTGAATCCTTGACAAATACTTTCTTAGTTCTAGCTAGTTTATCTTTCATCAGAATGAATGTGTCTGTCTAGTTTCCTGTTTAGTAATATGGTTCCCCAAGCATGAGAGTGACTTGACTAATGTCTACTCCACATATCTTGTCTTTCCCAACTGCATCTATATGGAAGCATGGCTGTCTGGTCTGCATAACTGGGTCTGCATAATTGGGATCTTGCTGTCTGCTCTCTCATTGTCTCTACTCAACACCTGCCTTCTGTATCCTGTTTCAATCCCTCCTTCAGTACTGTGAAAGCTTGGTCATTGTGCCCCAGTAGCCTGGTTTGCTGTGTTCTACTGTCATTGAAGCCTGGGTTATAAAAGGGACTACATCCATTTTTGTGATTCAGGGAAGCAAACGAAGTCCATTATTTACAAAACCTTGGGCACAACTCAAGATTAGGAATATTTTACTATTTATATGTATCTTCTAAACAACCACCTCCAGTATAGCTTTCTCCAAAGAGAACATCTGTTCTAGGGTCAAGTATTCAGCAGATAACCAAATTGAGAGTTCATTCTACTCATTAGTATACTATAGCTTTTTTTGTTCTTAAGATTCATTGACACCACAATCAATTAAATAATTTGTGTCTTGCCAGTGCAGCATAAGAGGAAATAAGCATTTGCTACGACAAGAGTTCCGATCATACTATAAGCTCTGGAACCGTATAGGAAATACTACCAAAGTAATCAGATACCATAAAATACATACCAGAAAAGGGCAGCACCGCCAAGGCCCCCAATAGTCACATCAGTCAGACCATCATCATTTAAATCCATTTCTCCATGGATAGACTGGCCAAAAAATTTCAGTTTCTTGCCATCTCCACCTGATGGAATTCGCTGTAAAAATCCCAACAGACAGTTTGATGTCAGAAGAGCCTATTCAAAATAGCTTCATATAAATATGAGAATTTGGACTGCTTAATATGAAGTTAAAACTAAAGGTCTTTTGGGAAACAAGAGACCCCTCAGTGGAAACAAGAGGAAAGAGTTTAATTTTCACAAAGAAAATTGTTCTTCTTATAGTGCTGACTCCAGAAAGAGGGGAGATAATTATATAATGCCATCTTGACTAATGCTCGAGGGAAACCCAAGTAACTGCTCTACTTTCTAGTTCCTTTTCAGTTCTAGTAAACGGAGATATTCAAAGGTACTGGAAACTTTGAAAATGTCATATAAGCAAGAAAGAGACTAGATCATTGTTACGGGGTTAATATGGGGTTCACTGAACTTTGTAGCTGGGCATAAAAAACAAATTACATCAAATACATTCTCTAATGTGCAATCTTCTTTACTGTGTCAAAAATTATCCTAAAAGACCCAACTCCATCTATCTATCCACGTGGAAGGAAGGCGCAGTGAAGGAGGTCTGAAGGCTGATCTGCACACCTTACCTCACATGAAGCGTGTGCTTTCTCTACTTCTGGACTTGGTGTTTGTGCAAGCAGATACTATTTTAGTATAACCTGCTGGCAAGGTGGCAGGACTGAAAGACCCTCGCCAAACTCAGGGTATCTGTATCCTTCTACACTTTTTTAAAAATAGCACAAAATATAAAATCCAAAAAATAAGAAGCAAACCAAATAGAAACACTTAGTATACTTAAACTTATTTGTCTCATTGATGAGTATTTTCATAATTTTTTTTGGCAAACAAATCAGGAGATAATCTGCTCATTGGTTCTGAAGCTGATACTGCTTGATTCAGGATCATCCTGTGCTTCTGGGTCCCATGGAAATGGGTAAGCTCATCTTTGCCTGTTCCTTGGGAAAGCATTTTCCACTAAGAAAACAGATGTAACTAATATTGTTTTGTTATTTTTCCTTAAAGCTGCATCTTGATTTACCACTGTTTTACAAAATGAATCACTTAGGACAACCTATTCTACTAACAACTAAAAATCGGGGTTGGAGAGATAGCTCAGTGGCTAAGAGCACTAACTGCTCTAGCAGAGGACCGGGGTTCAATTCCCAGCACCCGATTGGCAGGTAATAATCATCTGTAATTCCAGTTCCAGGGGGATCTGATGCACTCTTCTGGTGTCCATGGGTATTGCACAACACTGGTGCATTTATACATCTGTAGGCAATATGCTCATACACATAAACATAATAAATAATTAAGAAAAAACAATTAAAAATCTTTCTTTGCTTCATATGCTGTTCCTCAAGCTTGCAGGATAAAACTGCAGGAATAAAGCATCAGAATACAAGAATCCTAGTTGTGTTCTTCATGGATTCCTCATGCCCTGGTTGTTAATATTGCCTGCCACTACTTAAGTATATAATGTCAGGAAGAATTTTTAACAGAAACAAATCATTTATCAAGTGGACAGGAGTACTGTTACTAATATAAGCCTTTACTTTGTTCACTATTATTGTCATTATGACTTTTTGAAAAGTAAAGCACAATGGTACAATACATGAGTAGATTTTGAGAATTTTGTTGACCACTTAAATAAAGGAGGCCCTTGAAAGGTAAACAGTAATGGCCAATGTTCTGGTTTCTTCTCACAGCTTGTTTGCTGGACAAAGTTGAGGCAAGTTTTGAAATATAAGCTTTTTCTAACAGAAACCCAAATTCTTTTGATGAAAATATGCCAGTTTAGTTCATAAATATAAATTTTATTTATTAACAACATGGGTACTAAATATAAAAACCATAATATGATCTCTTTTATTGGCTAAATCATACTGTTATTGTCCTCCTACTCTTTTAGGATTAAACACACTGCTATAAGGTGTTCTGTTTTGTTTTGCTTTTTACTGTTTCAAGAAATCAGGTCCAAGAGTCAGACAACCACAGAAAAGAAGCCAGATAGCAGTATAAAATGCTAGGCAATTCCTCGATGAACCTAGGAGGAAATTACATTTAGTTTCCCAAGAAAATTAGAAAAAAGAAATAGGTAAGTTATGAAGACAGGTAATGCTTTGAACTCATTTGGCCGGAAAGGGCGAGAGCCTGAAGGCAGCTATAGCCTCTTACTTGTGCGTAGTCTTTCTTGATGGTCTTGCCGCTGCCGTGATAGATGTACACCGCACCGGCGTGGTCATCTTCCAGTGGGGCTCCGATCACGATGTCATTAAATCCATCAACATTGAGGTCTTTTACAGCAGCGATTGCTGTCCCAAAACGAGCCCCACACGGCTCGTTCTTGTTTTCTTTTGTGCATGATTTGCCCTTCAGAGACGAGCAGCAGGTCTGCTTAATTGGTTCCAGGCTCATTTGATATTCAAACCTTGTCTGGAGTGAAGATAAACAGATACTTAAACATTTCTATCCCTACCACAGCAGAGTAGGTTTGTTTTCTAAGTACATGCTAAACCAGCCCTATTTAAAAATAACACTTATACATCAGTGGCAAAATCTATAAAATATCTGAGGAAGTGTACTATTTAGAGCAAAGTTAGGAACGGCAAAGGAACCTAAGAAAGCATGCTGAAAATTTCAACATCTCTTCTTGATACAGTTGAGTATGTGATCAACAAAGTGTTTTCCATTCATAGAACTGAAATTGTACATCCTCAGTCTGTGCCCTTGCCCATCTTTACCCAACGCTCTGCTTCCTTCTTCATTGTCAACCCAAGACCGAGAAAATTTGCTCTGATCAAAGAGCAAACTTGTGAAAGCTGCCTAGGATGGAGGGAAACTTAGAAACTGCCAGCAAAGAACATACTTTCTTGGAAAAAAGAGAAAAATAAGAATGCCCCCCAAAAAAGACACACAGGAGGGGAAGTGAAAAAAGACAAGAAAGTCATGCAATTTATGATCTAAAATAATACATATAAAAATCTAAGAATTAAAAATAAAAAAGCCACTGTCCTGTCTATAAATAGCAAAATATCCTGTTACTGAGGAAGGCAAGAACTATCTCACTCAACAAATGATGTTTAAAGTCAGGAATGAAACAGAATTTCCTCCCAGGCCAGGAAAGTGTTCCAAAGACCCCAGTGGCTCCTGGGAAGGGCCTGGTGTCCCTGCTGTGAAGATGCCTCTGCCTATAACATGGTGTCCCTGGTTGCCCCTACCTCTAGGCCAGAGCTGCTTAATGAGTTTATTAACCAGGTGTGTTTATTAACCAGGTGAGTGGCATTTATATTTGTCTTATTTATCCTGTATTTTCTGGTTAAAAAAAACAAACAGAAAACAATTCTATAGCAACAACAAAACCAAACAAAAAATACTTCACATTTTCAAGCAAAACATACTTAAGGTTTAACACTTTACTCATATTCTAAATGTTCATCTTGAAACTGTAGGATTGGCCAGGTAAATGGGCCCTGGAACTTCTTTGCTCAATTTTTCCCAAAGAAGTGAAAAAGTTAAAGCTGCATTAATAGGAACTGAAGGGAAAGAAGATATTTTTCTGGATTCCACCAAACTCAGATACCATTACCTGATTCATAGCGTACACATACACTTTTCCCTGTTCCTCTTTCTCTGTTCCCATGTACATGGGGGCTCCAACGAGAAGCAGGTCAGTGTTAGAATCTTTATCGATGTCAATTGTTGTTAAGACACTACCGAAGTAGGAGCCAATCTAGGCACAAGAACACAAAAGACAAAAACACAAGTGCTGATGAAACCTCAGAAATTCTGGAGGAAGCTGAAGTCTATATTTCTATAAATTCTCACAGTCCAGAAGATGGGAAAGGTGGCTGGTAAAGGTAATAAACCACAGAAACTGGTGCCAGCCGAGTGCTCTCTAGATCGAAGACTGAGTTACTCCCAACTTTGAAGATGAAAAGCAGTGACAGATTTCATCACCTGGAAATAGCAGAGGCAATTCTTTATATTACACTATGACAGCTCTTTCTGCTCTACACATCAGATCAGTATTCCTACAGTGATCGTTAAGGCAGAAATAAAAAAAAAATGAGTTTAAGAGAAGGCATTGTGGATGGTCTTAGCAATGTGTTAATTTAGTAATATGAAAATATGAAACAAGTCCATGAGAGGAGCTAAATATTCCTGGAACACTGCAGCTTATGTCACACCACTATCTCTGATGACTGCCTGTTCAACAAATGGCTAAGTTGTGTTCCAGCAGTTATGAGAGACAGAAAAACATGAAACAAAAACTTATGAGTTATATATATATTAGTAATGAGTTGGGCATTCATTATTAATGTCTGTGGTCCTCTGGAGCTCAGTGTGAATTCATGTTTGCCTAGGGCCATAGTTCTCCACTTCCTCATGTCTCATGCCCAATAGCTTTACCAATTAGAGCTTGAGTTTACTGTTAGAGGAAGTGTATAAACACCAGAACTGCTTGAGTGCTAATCATAGAGCTGCCTTTCAGTTGCTCAGGCTTGAAACTGAAGTCACTCATGTTTTAAATCATTCATAACATTATCCTTATGATCTTACAATAATGGTGACAACATGAACAAGATAAAAATTTTTTTTTAAAAAAAAAAAAAAAAAAAAAAAAAGCATTCCCCTATACTTGCAGGCAACTACAGAATGATAACGGATCTAAGATGTCAACAACAAAAAGGCATTTCCTCTTTTTCAGTTCCGTTTCACTTACATCTACTTTACTACTTCCTTTTCCATTTCTCAGTGTTGATATATCATTTAAGGTTCTTCTAACAACATCTTTGAGTTACAATGATAGCCAGTTTATTGTTCATTCAATTTCTGAGTGTGTGACTAAATTAATAAAACCCTTTCACTTGGTATATGTGAGCCTGACCCCTAGAGTACTCTGAGATTCTTCTGGGAATCTGCTGAGGATACTATAACTGCATGGCTCAGCAATGTTGATGCAGGTGAAAACTTCTGGTTAGACAGCAGCATGGAGGCTGTGTGGAATTGGAAGAAGTGAACTCTTTGTACCTGATGGGATGACATCTTGGGGCTTCTCAGATTGTAGAGACTCATGTAACTAGCATGCCCTTTGCAGAGCCCTGTAAGCTATGTCTATATTTTTGTAAAGGACACTGCTTATTGTGGGGCTGGGGCCTTTAGCACTAAATGTCTCCTGATGCCTGGGCTGCAGCCAGAACTCCTGCAGAGAAGGAAGGCTGACTCAGCCTTGGGTGCCTAGTCTACCTATTTACCAAAGCCTAAGCAGGCATCTTTGGAAATGGCAGAATAAAGCTAATGAATTCTCATTGTGGAATAGTTGGAAAACCCAGAAAACCGAAAAAAGGGACAACATTTACTCTAGTTATTACTTAAAATTGAACCCAAAATAGTATAATTAGATATTTCTTTGTGTAAAATATTATATTTACCTACTGCATGTATAATTTCCTAGATAACTTTTAATATGTCATGATATCTTTAAAGAATTTTCCAATTTTACATGTTGTACATAATTTCCCATTACCTATAGGACAAAATTCAGTATTTTCAGTTGGCCATTTAGAACTTCACACAATTTTGTCTTTCACTTCTCTTTCTACTTATCTATATTCTATCTTTCATTTTATTTTCAGTACAAATTCTGTTATTAAGACCTTTTGCACCAATCAGCTTAATGTTTGTGTCTTCTGAATATGTTGCCCATGCCACTGGCCCTTTTATGCATTTTTGTGTTTTAGATCTCTTTCTTGCATCTACTGAATACAGATGAACCCAACATCTATTATTTGTAAATATCTACATCTACATCTTTCTTTCTGAAATGTTCATGATTTCTAAGATGTGACTACTTCACATCCCTTCAAAGAATCTAATAGAGGGTCCTGTTCACACTGGATTTTGAAGAAGCGGGTTTTAAAAGGCTTAGGTCAGCAGTTTCATGGAACATGCATGGATGATGTAGAACAATACTTTTAAAGTTTACCTGCTCTCCACCGAGTGTCTGGAGAATCTTGATATTCCCATCTTCCATCCTATAGATGATGACTTGGCCTGTGTGATTGTACCGAGGCTGTCCAGCAACATAGAGCACATCTCCAGGGACAGTAGCAGAGTTTACTGTGTAGCCTAACCAAAGAGAGAGTCGAGATAGTTATGTAATAGATTATGAATCACTTTAAACAGTTTTTTTTAAGTTTATAAAAATTATCATTTTATAGTTTGTGTTGATGGGAAGCTTTTAATGTGTTCATTGAGTATCACAACTGAATTGCTCTGAAATGGTATTTTTCCCCAAACTCAGTATTTCATTGTTCAAAGATAAATCTAACAGTGATGACAGAAAGAGAGGAAGAGGATACATACAAGCATTCAAGCGCGCGCGCACACGCACACACACACACACACACACACACACACACACACTTCTTAAAACCCTTGATTCACCATTTTGGAATAAATCAATTATATTTAATTTAGGTGCACATGTCTATAATATTGAAACTAATAGTTTTATATACTTGGGATTACAGAAACCATAAACGCTTCCTACATTGCTAGCAAGGTTTTTTTTTTTTTTTTTTTTTTTTCTTTTTGAAGCAGGGTCTCCCTGTAGCCCCAGCTGTCCTGGAACTCACTATGTAGACCAGGATGGCCTTGAACTCACAGAGATCCGCCTGCCTCTGCCTCCCAAGTGCTGGGACTACAGGCGTGCGCCACCACGCCCAGCTCTGCTAGCAAGGTTTTATAACAATAATTTTATATGGCTGAAGGTTATTTTCCTTAGTTTGATCATGAATGTGTTACATTTACTTCCTGACCATTACTGATA
The DNA here is from genome assembly GCF_000622305.1 of Nannospalax galili. Classification (NCBI taxonomy): domain Eukaryota; kingdom Metazoa; phylum Chordata; class Mammalia; order Rodentia; family Spalacidae; genus Nannospalax; species Nannospalax galili. Next base: position 5,487,769 of record NW_008338118.1, on the reverse strand, counting down.
GGATACTGGAGTTTATATTTTTTTAAAAAAACTTGATATTATGCCTAAAATATGCTTACAAAGGCATATTTGAGCACTTAATTTTTCTTCTTTTAATATTTTTGACAAATTTAATATGATAGATAACTGGATCAAGTTTTTAATGGTTCTTACATTTCAAGCAAATTGTTTCCAGAACATTTTACTAGATTTATTCTATGAACAATTATATGAGAAACAACTAGCTTCATCAAACTTTTTCAGGCATTGTGTTTCATTACTATTATTTAAATTTGTGAATGTTTTGATAGGTGTTACACATTGTATAACAGTAGAATTTGTGATTTTAATTTATATTTGTTTGATTAAAAGTGATTGTTCCCATATATCTAACCATTCTACTTTTCAACTGAGTTTCCATTCTCTGTAAAATGCTACCTTTTCTTCTGCTTTAACTTTCATTTACATTATTTTATGTTGAATTTTCACATGAGTCATGAGCTTCTTTTTTTATTTTTGAGAATTTCACACATGAGTACTGGATTTGTATTGTTTCCATCTCTCTCAGTCCCCTTCCAACTCCTCCTATGCCCCTCAATTCCTTCCTAATTACTTGTTTTCTACTTTATTATTGTTACATATATATACATTTTATGATATACATACAGACACACAGACAGACAGACAGACAGACAGACACACACACACACACACTCACTACATTGAGTTCATTTAGTGGTGCTCCTGTGTACCTGAGATTTTTCTTGTTTTTATTTTATTTTTATTTTTGGGGGAATGACTTCTGGGAATGCCTCCTGTCTTACCTAACCTTATAACTAAAGTTAGTTTTGTGTTTTGAGATTATTTAACACTATCTGTTCAATCTATAATTGGCTTATTTAAATGTAGATAACCTTTAGGAAAAGAATATAAACAATCTTTCTATGCTTTGGGCTGCTCTTGTAATCAACTGTTACAAGTTAAGCTAAGCATATAGATTCAGTCTTAAACTATGCTCCTTATTTCTCGCTCATGGCCCTTCCTTGCCCTCTAGCTGAGAATAGTGGTGTGTGTGTGTGTGTGTGTGTGTGTGTGTGTGTGTGTGTGTGTATGTGTGTGTGTGTGTTGTGAAAATATCATTGCTGAAACCAACCATGTTAGAAGCAATGCATTAACCACAGTATATATTTAAGTATATATGTGAGCTTGAGTTAATGCATCTGTTTGTGGTTTTGTATGCTGTTTTGGATCAGTAGAGGTCAGAAAAGGTAAAGACTTCCCTGGCAAGGTTCTTCATTCCTCTTCCATATCATGCTAGATGTATTGTTTACATAAATAAAGGAAGTGCATCTTTGTTTGGAGGAACCATTCCGAGAAAAATCAGAAAGAAACAATTCTAAGAAAAGACTGGCCTCACTCTTGGTTTAAATGACTCCTGGAATTCAGCCTTTCTTGAACCAGGCACTACTATACTGTTGCATTCGTTATATTTTTCTTCTGTGCAAATTCCACTTCTGCCTTAAGAACAACTCATTTTATTTTAGTCAGGAAGTGATGGGGGAGCTCATGCATAGGTCAATCTGACTATAGCTCTGTGACTACACAGAGCTGGTACATCATGGGTGCTCTGTTCATCTGGCTGTGCTCAGTAACCCCTAAAGTTTGGCATCCCCTTCTGTATTTGTACACATGTGTAGTAAATTTTCAGCACCTTTGCTGGACATCTACCCTCTGTCCAAGGCCTTGGGCACACCTATAACTTCATCACTGCAATGATGGAAGGATCCATAATGCATAAAGTCACCATATTTGGTGGCTTTTCAGGCATTCATAGCCTTGATTCACTTGGAAATTTCATGGATGTTCTTAAAGTTTACAGGAAGATTTGAGCATTTTTGATTTATATGATTTTGAGGGGAGTCTGGATCAAATGCATAGCAATTCATCCTGAGAAATCACTTCAGGCCAACTAGGCAAAGAGCTTGAAATGTAACTTTAAGTCAGACTATTATTTTTTGAGTGAAAAAAATAGTTTTATATTCTGTAACTGTAAAGATCAGAAGTAAATTAAAGGGTAACACTCCATGTAGGCTTCAGCTCTCCAGAAGAAAGCAATTTCCTAATAACTAGAAGTTGTAGTAAACTAGAAAACTAGCAGATTAGTTTTCAAAATGCCATATAGAACAATTCTAGATATGAAAAAGATCATATTGGTAGCTTAAGTAGCAAGTACGGGGTAAAAATTCTACTTTTTCCCAAAAAGTTTTAAAAGGAGCGGAGGTTTTTATGCCAAAATGTGTTTACTTTTATAAGTGCTAAGGGAACAGATTCCATCAGGCATATTTTCTCCTATGATTATTTTTCTAACATTTTCATTTCGTCACCCTTCTTTGAAGATTTTTATTGTTATACATGATAGAATGTGAAATATCCTTTCCAAACATATATTTTCAATTACTAATTACACTATTGCTTAAAAACAAGTAAAACCTTTAGGTTCATGCTTATGCATTCATAAATGGAAGAGTGCACGATGCAAGGGCTGACTTCCTTCATGCGCTCTAAGAACTAAAGAATAATGTGGGACAAGTGGGAGGGTGTCAGAACATGTTGGTTATTACCACTCTCTAATTCTCAGAGCTGTGAATTCAAATATATAAGTGATCTTTTAAAGAACAGGTTAAAGCCAGGGTGTGGTGGTGTGCACCTTTAATCCCAGCATACCAGAGGCAGAGGCAGGAGGATCTCTGTGAATTCAAGGATAGCCTGGTCTACATAGTGGGTTCCTGGCCTGTCAGGGCTACCAAGTAAGACCGTGGCACACACACAAAAAGATAATAGATAAATAAAATATTAGTTAAAATTAAGTTTGAGCCATATAGTCGTGCAATTACTTAGTTAATGAACCTTGATAATTGCATTTGATAATATTGAATGGGGCACTGTAGTGTAGAAACCACTAGTTACAGTAGCTTCATTGAGGTTTAGGTGTTTAAGGACAGTAAGAGGAAAAGAAAAGAGAGCTGAGTAAAGCCTAATTTTAAGGTGAGGCAAATAATTATAAAGTTCCGGTTTGATAGTGCTTTCTGAAAAAACAAAGTGCAAAACAGAAGAGAACATGGTGACGTAGTCTTTGGATGGGCTTATGAAGGATGAGTGCTGTTCAGTCTCACAATTCATTTCTTGGAAGAAGTGTGAGTTTTGGGGATGGAATGGGAAGCATGACCTATTTTGATTCAGTGTCTCTTTAGAGGCTGTCTGTGGCATGATAATACATCAGACTGTATTCTCACCATTAAACTCACTGGGCTAAGCACATAGTGAGACAGGTTATAGGGTGATAGGAAGATGGGTGGGTGACTATATCCCTACACAGATGCTCAAGCTTCTGTTCACCTTTTTCTTCTGATTACTAATTAGCATAAGATATTTTGACAGAGCATCAACCTCTGACTTTGCCTCCTTTCTAAGATTTTCTATGGTATCATTAGTTGCATTCTACCTAGATGTCAGAATCACATATTCAGTCTCTTTTTAATTTGTAATCTCCATGAAGAAATATTTTGAAAGTTCCATTTCAAATATGGAATAACATAGTTTTTTTTTGGTGGGGGGGTTGGAAAAGCGCCAGGTACCTTCCCCTCTTCCGGATGCATTTCTATCATAAATGACATCTTACTTATATTAGAATATCATTTGGCCAATGCTTTATATGTGACATGTGACTAAGTTAATGAAATGATTTCTGACATGGAAAATACATTAATGCACTATAGACAGCATATGCAAAATTCTTTTTTCCTAAGCACAGAGGAGCCATATATATGCATATATATATAGTGAACTTGTACTTTTAAAATTTTGCGATTTTCATACAATATAATTCAATGGTACCGAGATGCCCTTCCCCATCTACACCTCCTCTTACTGCCCCTGCCCAATTTAACGCACTTTTTCATATATATATATATATATATATATATATTAAGGCCTATAGGGTCTAATGTGTTTCCTCAAATGTCCTTCAGTGTGGGTTCATCCACTGGAGCCTGGTTAACCTACTAAGAGTCACATCCTTAAAAGAGACTGTCTTTCTCCCTCCTAGCAGCCATCAGTTGCCAATGGTTCCTTAGGTGGGGTTGAGGTTTCTTACCCACTTTCGCATGTCTCTGCTGGGATTTTGTCTGGTTTGAACTTGCCTGGGACTTGTGCATACTGTCACCATTGATGTGAGTTCATATGGAACTTGTACATTTTTTTGTTTCCAGATTCAATTATTTGTAACTGACAAGAGGAGCCATTTAAGAAATTAAGGCTGTTTTAATATTTTCTTATTTGCAGAAGTCTCTTTAACTTTTAAATTCTCTAAGTCTGCATTAATCAACCATTAACTCAATCTTTTTGGGAACAACAAATTTAGGAACCAAAGACATTAAGGCATTTAATCACATACTTATACTCAGAACACCACACTGTTAAATTAACAATTAGAATGTGACCATCGTAAGAGTAGCAGCCAAGTTATACACATTTGTGCACTTCATTCAGTCTTTAATTTTATAAATACTTAATACTTGATAGTAATAGTGTTAATGCCAGCAACTGTTGTATATAATAGACCTATATTAATAGGCTACAGCTACTGTGACAAATTATTTCAAAGTTGGCTTACAGCACCCATCACAATGTCCTTTATTACAAATCTGTAAGTTAGAAGCCTGGAACAGCTTTCCCTGGTCTCAAATCACAAGCAGGTAAGGCTGTTGTCCCTCTGGAGACTACAGGGAAGAACATATTTCCTTGTCTTCTGCAGCTTTTAGAAGCCTCTAGAGATCACACAGATTCCCTGTCCAATCTCAAAAGTGAACAATGTTACATCTCTCTGAACAGCTGCCATATGTCTGTCTCCCTCTAAACAGGAAAGGTTTTCTGATTTCATCATTTGATTATGCTGGGCTATGGCAAGATACTTAGGATCCTTAATGTAATCACACCTGCAAAGTTCTTTATATTCTGCAAGGTAACATATTAGTAAGTTCAGGGATCAGGGCATGAGCAATGCATTTGTTTCTTAGGCTAGAGTCTCAGAAGTGACTTCTAGGGTCAATATGGTGTGAGCCTTCTTATGACAATGCAAATATATCATCAACTATCTTTCATAAGGAGTTATATTAATTTACATGCCATCCATTGTATATATATATATATATATATATATATATATATATATGAAGATTAATTTTCTATAATTGTTCTATCTAGGATAGGTTAAATCTATCAAAAAAATTTTTTTGAGACAAGGTCTCACTGTTTAGCACTGGCTGGCCTGGAACTTATTTGTGGACCAGGATGTGCTGGAACTCACAAAGATTCACCAGCCTCTGCCTCCTGAGTATGTTGGGGTTGAAGGTGTACACCACTATACTCAGCTTCCAAAGAATTTCACATACAATAATCTCAAACAATCTTAGAATATGAAGAACTTTAGAAGGCATCTAAGCTGACTCCTGCCCTGTTGCTCGTGCGCTGTGCTTTGGTACGTAGCATACTGAGAGAAACTGCTTGCTTCTTTATTTCTCATCAAAAAACAAACCCCCAAACCCACCAAAACAAAAAACATGCACCACTGATCTGCCTCTTCCATCTTGCTTCTTTTAATTTGTAGCTCATTTTTTTTTGTTTGTTTGCTTGTTTTTGGTTCTTTTTTGAGACAGAGTCTCCCTGTAGCCCCCACTGGCCTGGAACTCACTATGTAGACCAGGCTGGCCCCTGCCTCCCTGTCCCCTCCCCGCCAAGTGCTGGGATTAAAGGTGTGCACCATTATGCCTGGTTGGCACATCACAGGCACTTGTATTTGTGAGTGTTTTCCTAATTGACCCAGAATCAGGCATTTGGATACAGTGAAATAAACACTGCTGTAAGAATAAGGTGACCTAGACAGGAAGCACAGAGCTGCTGTGGTAACTGCAGTGGAATCATTCTATCCTTCCATTGATTAATTCAGAAATCAGATTACACACTTTCTAATGTCTTTCACTACTAAAGCTTGATATGAAGTTTAAGCCCAGCCCCAGCATATTACATGACAATCTCAAACTTTTCAAAGACACACAGTGTACAATTTGTTTTCCTGTCTTGTTAAGTTTTAGAGGGAGATGGGCTTGTATCAAGGAATCACTTTCAATTCCAGATCTGTAGTCTCTAAATAATCTCTTACCGGCACACCCTGGTTTTCCTTTTGACTTTGAGAGGTTTGGTACTTAAAGAATAGAATATTTATGTTTTTCTGGTAGAGGTAGAATGTGGTAAGACTTCTATGAAGAAGACCAGACTTTCATTGATCTGCCTCGATATGCTATAAGGGGTTTGCTCAGTCTTTGCTGCTTATTGTTGCAGAGTCAATTGAAACCCAAGCCTTTTAAGTCCTGCTGCCTCTGCAGCATTCACAGTTGTCCTTGAGCAAGAAGATATGTGGAGGCACACTTTCATGCCAGGCATGACTGTGAATGCCTTTAATCCCGCACACAGCACAGGCAGGCAGATCTCTTTGAGTTCAAGGCCACCCTAGTCTACACAGCCAAGTTCCAGGCCAGTCAGGGCTACAAAGATTTCAAAAAAAAGACCTGGCATTTTCCTCACAAAATAGAAAGCAAAAAGATGCTCCTCCAGGACAGAAAGATCTTACGAAACCACGCTAGCATGCTAAAATGGGAACACTTCAAGGCTAAGGTATGTCTTTGCTTTATCACTATATCATCAACAACAAAGATAATGCCTGAGGCAAAAGAGGAGAGGAGGAAAAACATGTCCAGGTTAAGATCGATTGGGATGTTCTGAATGAAATGCACAAAAATTTAATTTAAAAAAATAAAAAAGAAAGTTGGGAACTTATGCTTGGAAAGCCCTTTCCATTCAAGGCTGGCCCACCAGGCTGTTTCCTATCTTCCAGTGATGAGAGGCTTCTGGCATCCTGAAGGAGCTCCAAGCCTGGTAAAATCCTGAATAAGCTGGAACCAGATACACATCTCATGTCCTCCTTCCTCGTATGTCTTCAGCATACAAGACAGTGCTGAGCTTAAGTTCACCATATTACTGATGGTGAACAAAGTTATTAGAGAAGAGCTACATGGCAAAACGATTTAAAATTTTCTCTTTCAAAATTAGGACTTAAGTAGAAAAGTCAAGAGTAAAAACTATTTCAGAGAATAAGTAGGCAATATGCAGGTTTTTCTGTCCTCATTTCCTGTCTACCAGGTCCACAGTTCTTCTTGAATTTAAATGAAATATCAGAAAGAGGGAGAGCTCACAGACAGCACATATCAGTTTCTACCATCCTTGCTCTAGGTAGAGATCTCAGCAAGCACTGAGGAAAACGACTACAAGGTTCTGTGACTTTGACTCACTAGGGCTGTACAAGGTCTGAATCCTTTCCTGGAGCCTTTAAAATACTCTTTAAAATGATCTTACTATATGGTTTAAAGCTATAGAAACTTGAGGAAATTATGTTAGAGACACAACATTGTAAACATTTCTCTTAAAAAGCTTCTGTCAGTTACATCTAAACCTTACCTAAATAAGAAGCAAGTGGTTCGTTCATTTTGGCAGACTTGGCTTGAAAGGTTGTGTTTTGAGGGATGACTATTTGGTTAGCTTTTTGCATGACGACTGTTCCATTCCAGTCATAGGCCCCCACTGCTCCAAGCATGACCCAGTCCTAACGTGTGAGGACAGAAATCAACAACACTTAATCAAAAAATGGCAAACATTTATATGGCTTTAATAATGTGATTGGAGCTGCTCAGTGTTTTATCTAAATTAACTCATATAATCCTCCCAATAACTTCCTACACAACAAGCCAATATTACAATCCCCATTTAATTGAAGAGGAAATTGAGGCACAGTGAGTAACTCCCACACTGAAACGTCAATATTCCTGTATTACAACTATGTCTTTTTGTCCACAAATTATAAATGATACATTTTTAATCTTGCTTTTCTATATTTTTCTGCATACCAAAAAAAATCTATGTTTTAGTCTGCTAAGGAATTCTAGCAAGATCTGTGAATACCTTGACACTGAGAAAAATAGTCCATATTTTAAACAAATATATTAAGTATTTCATTTCATCAGATTCATAGTTACCTACAGCAGAGCTCAGATCGTCTGGTTCACAGCTATTACACAGTAGACTGTAGTGAGCTGTGTGAAAATGTTTTCTTAATAAGAAGCTTGTGAGATGCCATTTAGAATTAGAAGTCACCACCCTAGCATGTGGAGCTGCTTGTGCCATGACCTGCAAGTTGTGCTTATGGAATTGTTGGCTGGGCATTGCTCAGGGGATACAAATTTTGCAAAAAAAAAGATATTTGTTTCTACCATGTTATCAACATACCTGTGAATAATGAGCACTGAAGCCCGTCTGAGACATTTCCATTTCAAATGAAGCGGCAGATTGGTCAGCTGTAGCTGTAACACAGGAAAAATGTCACTGTAAGTGGCTAACACCTCCTTTCAGGCTGCTCTTGACCTGCTGGGCACAGAAAGGTGGTGGAATCTGGGGCCCTATCCTGCAGAACCCTTTTACATCTCAGGGTACTTTCAGTGGTACATTTATCAGCCAAAACTCCTAGGTGGGGCTGAGTGTAAAGCAGAGGTTATTGTAAAGGACTCTTGTATCAGATTCTTGCTCATTGGCCTCCCATTCTTGCTGGAGGAACCTCCACTCTAACACTGCCACAGGATATGACTCTATAGTGCTCTGGGTCCACGTGGTGGAAGTTGAATTACTGCAGTAGCTGTCTTGTCTTCGTGACCTGGGAATGCTACCTAGGCTAAATTTATTTTAGCTTTACAGAGTTGAAACCTTTCACTCCTATATTTAAAGTGGTTCTCAAATGCACCAGTGCCACTTGTGTCCCAGGCCATAGATCCTCTCCCAACACCTCTGTTTGATATGAGATGAAGGAGTCCAGTTTGCATCTGCTCTAATGCTGGTTGTGGGTTTCTTTCCCAGATGAGGAGCAGACTCTTTTACATGGCTCCAGCCCACATCCCATCTGATCCCATATTTTAAAAAGACCTTGTACCATTTCAAGGCCCATTGTTGAACTGCAAACAGTTTAGGGCACTGTATGGAAGTGTATGAGTCTCAGAATATTTACAAATCAGAAGCCACAGTTTCCTGGGGGAAAAAGAGGGAGTATTAATTTACTTGCTTCCAGGGAGTTACTGGTTTATTTATCCTTAAAAAAAATTAAAACATATAATTTCAACCAAGTCAGCCTGACTTGTTGAGGCATGAGATTCATTAAATATGTGGAATTAACCATATTTACTATATATTTACTGTCGTTGAGTTTGTTATAGAATTGGGTTAAGTGACAATAAACCAGGAATTTGAAGGTATCATTTTAATCTCTTGTACAAATTGCTCTTTTAATGACTGAGACATATTTCACCTTTAATTTAAACATGTGTTCTCAATACACAATGATTTAAGTAGCATAGTTTTGCAGGACTGACAGCAGAACACAGACGTGAACCCTAGCAACCTCCACCCAACTGCTGCCGTGGTTCAGCTAGAACACGACATTCAGTTTGCTACATTAGCATCATGGTAGGAGCTTGTTGCCGCTGAACTCCTTTCTGTTATCATGTCCCTGAAGTACTCAACCAGTCTCACCCCTGCACAGCTTCTAGCTAGGAGTTTCAACATTTCTTTCGAAGTTTGACAGGAAAGGGAGGCTCAGGGCTGGAGAGATGGCTCAGCGGTTAAGAACACTGACTGTTCTTGTAGAAGACCTGGATTCAAATCCCAGCACCCACACGGCAGCTAACAACTGTTCGAAACTCCAGTTTCAGGGGATCCGACAGCCTCTTCTGTCCTCCACCGACATTGCATGACACGGGTGCTCTTACCTACATGCAGGGAATACACGCATACACATAAAATAAAAATAATAAATAAAATATTGAAAAAAAAGAAAAGGGAGACTCAGACCATTTCCTGATAGAAGTTCTTCCTGTGCTTGACTTACTAGGTGGCATCATCCTTGGCAAGTCAGACTTTTATAATTGCAGCTATTTATCATCTAAAATAAATGTTGACAGGAAGTGGAGATTTCCCATGTAACAGGGGAAAAGGCCCTTTCTGATCATCTTAGGAAACTAAGAAATAGTGTACCCAAAGCACTACTTTAAATTTTTTTTATTTATTTTTATTTTATGTGTATAAGTGGCTGCCTTTATGTACATGTACTCATGCATGCAATGCCCATGGAAACTAGAAAAGGGTGTTGGAGTCCCTGGAACCAGAGTTACAGACAATGGTTCAGCACCATGTGGGTGCTGGGAATCAAACCCGGGTCCTTTGCAAGAGCAGTATGTGCTCTTAACTGTTGAGCTATCTCTCAGGCCCCCAAAGCACTGCTTCTTAATACCAGCACCAGGGAACCTTGAGCAGGAGGATCAAGACCAGCTAGACTTTGCCTCAAAAGCAAAAATAAAATCAGAAACAAAACAGACAACCTGCACTACTTTTAGTTAGCCTTAATAGTGCAACAATAAAGAGCTGGAAAGATATTTTAATCTTCAGAGCTACTTATAAAACAATTTTATTTTTAACATAGAGATTTCTTAAAGCATTGGACATGCTGGTGTAGAAATTTAACCTATGTTGTGGTTAGGTTAGAAATAGCCTAAAAACATCATTTCAGGCAAATTGAGCTACCTCTCCCACAATGTGGGCTTCATTAGGCCAGTTTTGGGTTGTATCTGCTTACTTAAGAAAATATTTAGAAATAATATTAATATGTTTAAGGATCTAGTGTTAACAGTAATTAAAAAAAACACTTTACAGGTTGTTTCTTGGCCTTTGCTATTAAAGATTAAAAGAAAAGAATAACACAGAAGACCTTGTCTATTAAAGCTAGACAAGCTCCTGGGCAGGCCTATTGCTAAATGACATCCCAATAGCTGTTGAAAGACCAAAGCCTTATAACAATGACTTGTACTTAGGACACAGGACAGCTGAGCCCTTCAGAAGCAGCTGTGACTTTAGACTGATAAAGATTTGAGTGTTCTGTCTCTAGACAGGCAGAAAGGGAGCCAGACAAATTCCATCTGACTGGAGTGCCAGTCTTCATGCTAAGAGTAAACCAGCTTCCTAAGCCCTGACTATGACTCAGATTTCTGAAGCCAGCAGGGTGAGTAAAGCCAATATTGTTTTCATTGAGAAAGGATCAGGCAAGTGAGAAGAGATGGGAAACTATCACAGTGCACTGTACATCGTAGCACATATCATGATTAGCTCTGAGCTTGCTTTTATTTTTATATACATATATGTGTGTGCACTGGGGGTTGCAAAGTTAAAAGTTTATTATAATGGGTTACTAAATAAAGATTGAAAATCATCGCTTTATACTATTTTCTTGGGCTGGGGATACAGCTAAGTGGTAGTTGCCTGGCATATGCAAGGTCCTGGGTTCAATACCTAGAAGTACACACACAGACACACAGAGCCTGTTTGCCTTGCATAACAATTCTGAAGACATTTTGTTGGGAAATATTTAGTTTCAAAGCAGTTTGTTATTTGGCCTCTCGCAGAGGAGGAAGTAGCACGTCTCAATATCCCCAGCAGCCCTTTGCCACTGAAAAGTCAAAGAAGAATCTACAGAGGTGACGTGGTTAGACAAGCATAGCAAACGAAAGTTTTTCTATCACAAGGTTTGAGGTAAAGCTCAATGAAGATCCTTAAAATGCACAAAGAGCAAATTACAGAGGAAAGAAATGGACAGAGAAATGACTGCACCAGCACGCTGTTATGCAGCCCTATTGAAAGAGTCGAGTGGGAAGACAATGTCAAGCCAGTGCTTCCTGCTGTCAACCTGGCCCTGGAAAAGGGGTAAGGCACGCAGGAGCATTTTTGTTCTTGCACGTCTGTGCTGAACACTGTGTTTCGAGCAATGCCATCAGCCCTGCCATGTCTTCACAAAGAAAGCTTCTAGCAGACACAGTTCTCTGAAATAGCTCAATGACAGATTCATATAAAAGGAAATTGTTTCATGATGGCTACTGTGCACAGCAAAAATGAATGTCATGTGCTAGGAATAATGCCCCAAGCCAACACATTGAGTTTGAATTTTAGAAAGAACATGCAAGATTAAGAGAAATAGTCATACCTTCCAAGGCAAATATTCTTTCTCCCAGAGCTTTAACAATAGTGACCAGGGCCAATTCATCTGAGACATTGAAGAAGTGCTTTTCAGTGGGTTTACTTGCAATTGATTTTATTTCCTCCACGAATTTTTCAGTGCTCAGATTTCCTCGGTTATAGTGGCCAAGAATCTAAGACATGACAAAAATGGCAAGAACATATTTTAACTTCTGTATGTTAAATAAGAATCTCAAGTATATTTTCAGTAAGCAAGAGCATTCACAATACCTCACCACAGTGTAATTTTTATGTACTTCTGCATTTGTGTAAGAAGAGCTGAGAGATGGTTTCCCCAATATTACTCTTAAACTGCAGTTGGGGTAAGAAAATTAAAAGAGTGTTTTTTTTTTCTTTTGCATTCATGTGTCTCTAACATTTATAGCTTTGAAATCTGACGGTTCAAAAGGCATGCTATGGTTTCTGAATGTCTGTGATATTATTCCAGCTAGTGACAAAGGCAGCTGCTGGCACAGCTCAAGGAAGCTATATGGTTAGACATGTATGTATGTGTGTATGTAACTGAATACACATATGTGCTCACACATACTTACTTTCAGTGACTCATGAGAATTTTGTACATATTTTAGATAGATGTCTGTTGTGTTTGGCAAATGTTTTCTTTGACTCTGTGGGTTTCTTTTTTTTTCTTAAGAGAAGTTAAAAAAGTTTTAAATAAAATTTTTTATTGAATTTCTGTGTATTTCATACAGAACATCTTAGTCAACCTTAATCACCTTCATACCCCCTTCTCCACTGACACCCTCCCATAGCCTCCTACCCCACTGGAATTTATACATTCTGTCATTTGTATTAAGGCCTATCATGTCAAATTAGTGTCCCCAGATGTCCTTCGGTACAAGTTCATTCATTGGACTCTACGCAGCCTATCTAGGGTCCCTCCCTTGAAGAAGATCAGCTCTTCCTAACCTATCAGTAATCACCTGCCAATAATTCTTCAACTAAGATTGGGGCTTGTTGCCCATCTCCACAGTTCTGTGCTGGGGTTTCATCTGCTTGAGTTTGCATGGGTCTTGTGCATGCTGACACCACTGCTGTAGGCTCATGTGATTAAGGTCCCAGGAGCCTGTAAGATTCTATTTCCATCTGGTCCTGCACCTCCTCCCTGGCTCTTACAATCTTTCCATCCCCTCTTTCACAATGGTCCCTGAGCCCTGGGTCAATAAAGTTTAATAAAAGAGTCTTGTCTAAGGAGAAGTTTTAAATTTTGATGAAGTCAAACTAATCACCATTTTAAAGTTTTGCCTGTTTAATTTTAATATGAAAATAGCTATGTTTATGAAAAATAAAAAATATGCAAGTTTAAAAACAAAAAGTTGAAAATTCTCAATTTGTGAGGGTATGACCTAATTCTTTATTTTAAAATTGTATCACTATGTGATCACTAAGAAAGAAATTTAAAAATTTTGTACAACAATCTATTATTTTTTATTTCTCTGTTAGGAGATTGGCTAGTTCCTACTTCTTTTTGGGCTTTTTGAGACAGGGTCACCCTGTATCCCCAGCTGTCCTGGAACTCACTATGTAGACCAGGCTGGCCTTGAACTCACAGAGATCTGCCTGCCTCTGTCTCCCGAGTGCTGGGACTAAAGGCGTGTGCCACCATGCCCAGCTATTTAAAATTTTTAAAAAAATATTTTATTTATTATTTTTAGTTTATGTGTATGTGTGTATTGCCTGCATGTAGGCAAGTGTACCCGTGTAGTGTAGAAGACAGGAGAGGCTGTCAGAGCCCCTGGAACTGGAGTTACGGACAGTTGTTAGCTGCCATGTGGGTGCTGGGATTTGAACCTGGGTCTTCTGCAAGAACAGTCAGTGTTCTTAACTGCTAAGCTGTCTCTCCAGCCTCCAATATATTTAAATTTTTAAATAATGAAATTGTCACTTTTGTTATAAAACATGTTTAGTTTTTATCTCATTATAAGCGACATTTGAAAATTATTTAGCATTTTTAAGTATTCATGCCACCTTTATTATAACACAAACTGAGAACAACTTAAATATCTATAAATAATGATGTGGAAATGACATATTCATAAAATGGATATTATTATAAGAAGCACATACGCAGTGTCTTGTATAATCATCTTGAGGCCAAAGCAAAATACAAAAGAATACATAATGTATGATCATTTATGCAAAATTCAAGAATCAATAACCTATATAAAGTATGGTAGTGGTTGCAAAAGGAAGTGTTACTACAGACAGAAGGAAGCACAACGGAACTTTCTGGGGGTGACAGGTTGTTCCATATTTACTGGTGTGTTTGTTTTGTTCTCTTTATACACACTTATCACATTAACATGTTTTCAGTGCCTATAAATGTTACCTCAGCTTTTAAAAAGAACTGAATCATACGAATGCAATGTAACCGCTTTAATTGTAAAAGTTCCAAACTACTATATCGAACATACCAACCTGTATATAAAGTTTAAAAACAGCAGAAAAATGATTAAATTCAGTTTTCATACACATGCACATTGATGCCAAAAGAATAACTTTAGTGGAAAGAGTGAAGGATTATGCACATGAAATCTGGACTGGTGATTACCCAGGTATATCAATGTATAATTTAAAGTTATTAAAATGGTAGGATATGAAATTATATTTTGATTAAGAAAGGTACAGATATTCACTTGCAGAAAATGAGAAAAAGCTAAAATTATTCCTTAGAGAGTTACTGTTTACGATCTACAGCAGACTTATTTGTATAATAAAATGAGGAATGGTTGAGGGTAACAACTAAATCACTCTGATGTATACTAGGTGCTAATGTGAGAATCCAAGTCCTGTCTGCTCTAGTCAGCCAGGTGCGTGGTGGCTTTGAGAAATGCATTTGCCCCTTTCCCTGGGAAATCAGCGACTAGAACAAAGGAAATGCCACATCTCAACACTAGAGTACTGCAACCCAACTCCTTGCTCTTCACTCTAAGACGCCAGCAAAGTCACTCCATCCTTAGCTCCTTCACATGTAAAATGTGCTTACAAGAAGTGATACACTTACAGCTTTGAACAAC
Source organism: Nannospalax galili (assembly GCF_000622305.1). Lineage (NCBI taxonomy): Eukaryota > Metazoa > Chordata > Mammalia > Rodentia > Spalacidae > Nannospalax > Nannospalax galili. The sequence continues at coordinate 5,472,539 of NW_008338118.1, read as the reverse complement.
TGTCCCGTACCTTAGAAGCAGGTAGATAATTAAAAACTGGAGCTTGCACTAAGGTATCCTGCATACCACTTGGGTTCTCTTTTTGACTTTGGAATTTACTCTCTGCTATGTTGTCCAGACACTGGATAGTAAGGTCAAACCAGGTGTTTACAAATCAGTCTGGAAAGCAAAAATTAAATTCTTGGCTACTTTCCTGAAAAGCAAGTGCCAAATGCTGGAAGCGATTGACATTTGAACAGAGACCACTGGCACGCTCTCTTACTTTAGCTGTGTGATAGAGGAAAGTTAGTGGAAGACGCAGTAGAGAGCTGCTTTGGCAGGGAAGGAAAACTCATAGGCCACTGCTTTCAGGGCACCGAGAGAAGCCCCTATCTCAATTAAAAACTGCTGGCAAGATGCTTTTCTTTTCATATTTTATTTTTATATGTGTGAGTATATTGCCTGTATGCATGTAAGTGCACCCATGTCATGCAGTACCTGTGGAGGTCAGAAGAGGGACAGTTGTCATCTGCCATGTGGGTGCTGGGAACCGAACCTGGGTCCTCTGCAAGATCGGTCTTCAGTGTTCTTAACTACTGAGCCATCTCTCTAGCTTGGGGAGGTGGCTGACTCCAGAGAAAAAGAGGAAAGCCAGGAGAGTCTCCAAGTTCTAAAGGTAACATTATATCCTTTCCAAACACACAGTGAGACTTCTTTTTCCTTTTTGTTAGTTTAATTCTTTGTGTTTCTTTTAGATTCATTTAAATGCTCAATTATGCAGATTCCTTTGAGTTACTCAGAGACTTACCTAATTCATTCTACAGATCATGTGACATTCTAGGATGAAAAAATCACCATCTCTTTGCTTTGGTTCCTATTTAGCATATTCTAGATTAACTATTGAATTGACACATTAACTTCTATTTAATTTATAAGCTGATGCAATTCCAAATACACACAAAACAAATTTAATGGCTAAGTTTTAGGACCTGCATGACCAAGGCTGTTAATAGTGAAACAAAAGTTACCCAGACTTTAAGAAGTACATGTGACAGAACAGAGACAAGTGGATTGAACTCACTAGGAAAAAAGCCCCAGTAACGTGTTTTTCCTTTTTAATTTTTAAAACTTTTATTTATTTATTTAATGTGTATGTGCATGTATGTAAGTGCAGCTATGTCATAAAGTGCCTGGAGGCCAGACGAAGGTGTCAGGTCCCCTGAGCTGGAGTTACAGACAATTGTAGCCACCATATGGGTGCTGGGATTCAAACCCAGGTCCTCTGAGAGACCAGCCAGTGCTCTTAACTGCTGAGCCACCTCTCCAGGCCCCTCCCCACCCCCAGTAACATGCTTAAAGAATAAAAATAAAGTGGTTGAGCACAATGATGAAATGTATACTTAGAGAAAAATGTGAGAACAAAAGATCCCATGAGTTACTGTGACTTGCGTATCAGTTTGAACTATTTTACACCACAGATAAATGATACAAATGAATCTATTTTTATCTTGTGCCCACCGGTCTGGTAGCTTGTAAAATGTTTTCTATGAAAATGAAAGAAAATACATCTAAATTTCTCCAGCTTTATTCAGCTCAGATCTGTCAAGTCCAAGCATTTGGAATTCTGCTAAAATGTATCTGAAAGGAACATTCAGAACAAGTAAGGTATGCAATTCATTTACATGCAGCATGGTCTTTATCTGAAAAAAAAAAAACAAAACAAATGGAATTCTAATATGCTTGCTGATGTCTTGTTCTCATTTGAATGCAGTGATATATAGTTCACAGCCATTAGCATCTAAAAGCAGAATCTGACTATCTAAGGAGGCCTAGTGGACGATGTGTTGCATCCTCCAGTGATGGAAGTAGAGAGACCATGGCATGGACAACCTCAAAGCCAACTCAGGACCCTCTCCAAATCTGAAAATTTAACAGGAAATGTTTGCAGTTTTAGCACAAGGAATTTATATTGTCCCTACTTGGTCCTTTGGGGAAGCTGCTTCCTGTCAAAACACAGTCCTGCGGGGTAGGATGGTGTGCACATTTAATCTCAGCACTCAGGAGGCAGGGGGATCTCTGTGAGGCCAGCCTGATCTACAGGCCAGCTTTTTTTTTTTTTTTTTACAAAAAAAAAAAAAAAAAAAAAAAAAAAAAAAAAAAAACCCAAACTAAACCAAAAAACAAAACAAAACAAACAAACAAACAAAAAAACCCAAAACCAAACAAACCAAAACTACATTTCTGTGTTGTTCAGGATCAAACAGTGGGGAAAAAAATTTAAAAAATGGAGTAGAAGGAACAGTTCAAGCAGTAACTAAGAACTTCAGGTTCCATGAATATGGGCTCCCTGACCATGTGTGCCAAGTGCATGTCTGCCATGCACCTGCATGCCTTGAACATGTGTACCATGAATGCACCCTGTGTGATCCCTGAAGCCTTTCTGTGTTAATGTACAAGTGAGAGGAAACAAAATTGTCTTATTATTCAATTTGGCCCCAAATAATATCCTTTTAAATAAATGTAGTATACTAGGGGAAAGAAATAGATATTAGGAAAAATACAAAAATAATTGTTAGGTGAAATTTTCTTATGTATTTTTATCTATACCACTTCCAAAAGCAGTTTGATAACACGGCACTCCATGATAACTAATGGGATTTGGAAATCTCTGACCAGATGAGAGGAAATGCGTGAATATCCAATAGGGCCCCAACAAAGCAATACAGTGTGTTAAAAACCAGGAAATACTTACTGTGTCTTCAGACATGACATAGAGCATAGTATTCATTTAAAATTAAAAGGTTGTTTATTGATGTTTGCTTTCCTGTGAAGTTCTCGTAATACTGATGGTGAGCATGTATGCTGCATATTAAAGTCTCCCACCAGGGAGGCAAATAATCTATGACTGAACTGTATCTGCAGCATCAATGCTGTTAATTCCAATGACAGCTAATACTGTCCATGGCCTGTATCTGTGGTACTTAGAATACCAACTGTATTCTCCAGGGGAAGCAGAACAAATGTGATCATCTCTGATACTCAGATGCCTGGAATCACGGGGCAAGTTTAGGCTTTGCACACTGAGGAAAGGCACTAGCCATAGGCTAAATGTCATCATTTGGACAGTTTTTCTGAATGAAGGCCAAAACATTTAAAGCTATTCCCAACCACAGAAAAGACCAAAAGAGTTACATTGTAGTAACAGAAGGGGTAATAAAGAATTTGATAATAATTGGAAAATTTTATAGAAGTAATTATAAGGAAAATGAGAGAAAAAATGAAAATTTTTTTATATCTTATACTCCAAATAAAATGGGAAAATGTTGCAGTTAGAAATTATCACTTTTTATAACCAAATCACCTTGGTTTGTTTGGTTCATCTAATCAAAAGAGATTTTGAGATTCCACTGACCTTCACGGAGAACCATGTATCATGCAATTCTCTCCCATTTTAATCAGTGAGTCATTATCAAATTGTTTTTGGAAGTAATACAAATAAAAATAAATAAGAAAATTTCACTTAAAAATTATTTGTTATTTTTCCTAATATATATTTCTTTTCTACCAGTGCCTTGCCCCTGGGAAGCTGTGAATCATTCCCTGGAACTTTTTTCTATGGATAAATTTCTCTTTTCCTCCCTTCTTACAATGTTCATGTGTCTGAAAGGACGGAAGCAAATGTCATGGATTGGATACTGACCAGCAATTTTTTTACTGTTTATTTTATTTTACTTTATTTTATATTTTATGTGTATGTGTGTATTGCTTGCATGTAGGTAAGTGTACCCATGTAGTGCAGAAGACAGAAGAGGCTGTCAGAGCCCCTGGAACTGGAGTTACAGACAGTTGTTAGCTGCCATGTGGGTGCTGGGATTCAAACCTGGGTCTTCTGCAAAAACAGTTAGTGTTCTTAACCACTGAGCCATCTCTCCAGCCCCCTCTCCCAGCTCTTAAAAAAGTTAATTAAATCAATTTTGTTGAGTGAAAAATCAATTCATTTAGGAAGAGAGAGAAGATTGTCCCCAAACTGAAGTCACATGAAGTGGAGATTGAAAGGGTGAGCAAGAAATGCCAGGCATAGTCTACTGGGGATTCTCTGAAGGTTTCTGAGCAAGGAGGCAGCACAGTTTATCTCCATGATCCCTTGAAGCTGCTAAACATCATGGTTTTATTATCTTGTGGTTGTGAACGCCTTAAGTTAAGGATCAGAGAGTAAAACTGTTTATTGAGTGCCTTGCCAGTCACTGTGCTATATGCAACAATCATCACTGACGGTTTATCTTGTTGAGAGAGACAGACTGACAGAAATATCTTCCTGTTTGACATACAAAGTTACTGAAGCTCAGATTATTAAGAACCTGTCCACTTGTCACAGAGCCTATCTACAGCAGAGGCAGAATCTGCACAGAAGTGTTACTAACACTGGAACATAGTATCCTCTGCCCTTCTCCACACCCAGCCTTCTATTCCCTACTATTTCACAACCTGGGATGCCTTAAGTAGACTGGCCAATGGGGCCACGAAAATACTGAGGTCATTTTCTGAGTCTAGTGTCAAATTTCAGGAAGAATTATTAATTATATATAAATATAAACAAATATATTAATATATGTTTATTACCTAGTATATGATGCCTATCTCATGATAGACATACAAAATTTTACAAAACATCTCTACTTACAGCTATGGAAAATCGCTGAATGTTTTCATCTTCACAGTCTTGGATGACCTGTTTCAGTCGATAGTTGTCATGTGATTCTCCATCAGTCACAATAACCATGACTTTCTTAACTCCCCTCCGGGCACCCCGGGCTTCAGTGAATGCTTCTTTCCTGAAGCGAACCCAGACAAAGGGAAGTAGATCAAACTCATCCGGAAGTTAGGCCAAAGTAAAAACCAAACAGAAACATGGTAACTCTAGGTAGCCTGTTGCCCCCGTCCCAGGTAAGCATAGATGACATTGTGAGAGACAGGAAGAGTGATAATGCCATCACGGTTATGTATCAACATAACAGGGACTCACCATTTTGCTAATTGTCACATATGCCTCCTACAAAGCACAGCAGTATCTTTTTTGGAAACTTCAGAGGAAGAGGGAAACATCTTGTCAGTGTGGGAAGGAACCCATATATCTGGGGTCAGAAGTAAAGCTTAGACTGTTAAGCACAGAAAGAAGCTTTTCCTATTATTCATTTGTCTTCAGCAAGAACCACGCTGAGTCAGTCTAGCAGAATCTCCTTATCTACATATTTTCTCTTAGTAATTTTTTCATCAAATGACTCCCCACTCTGCCCCAGAGCTACAAATCTCCATTTTTCCCCTTGTATTCAAAGCTCAGCTAAATCTCTCTCCTCAACGACCAAACTCCATTGCAGGGGTTCCACCTTTATGAACTGTATGAATAATTTTTCTTTAGCTTTGAAGCTACAGGAATAGATTTCTGATTTCTTTAGATGTATAAACAAAGGTGGAAACAGATGTCAAAGGGTTAGCTTTCAAAGAAG
>NW_008338118.1:5452428-5466207 GCF_000622305.1 Nannospalax galili | reverse complement strand
AAGAAGTTTGGACATGAATATCATATGAGATTTAGTCTTTTTTTTTTTTTCAATTCTAATTGCTTAGGGGATTGCCAAAACTTGCCAGTTTCCTTAACAATCAAGGTCATAGCTGAACTAAATGAACTTCAGCTGAAGAAGATGATTAAAAGTTCTTTCTTAGAGAAAAATCTGGTTGCCCTGAAGCCAGAGCTGACTTTATATAACAGAAGAACAGCTAATTGCTGAATTCTTAAGCACAACCTTATATTTCAAATATGCTCCTTAAGGAATTAGCTTTGTCTAAAATACCAGTTTCTAATGTCCTTTCTTAGAAGTAAGCATTGTGCTCCTATTCGCCTGTTGGGAGCTTTACTATTAGCACAGCCATTGATGCATTAGGTTGTGTTAATAGTAAAGCTCCCAACATTTCCCCCTTTCTTTAAAAAAAGTCAGCTATCCCAGGAAAATTTCTTGGCAGTAGGAGTACGCTGGCTTTATGACTAAATACTGTAACTTACTGACAGGAATAAAACGTTAGGATAGGAAGGAACATCAGAATATTTGGAACTGAAATGAGCAAATTCTCTGAAAACGGAGGTAATGGAATCTAAGAATACAACACAATTAAAACTTCTTAAACACAAAAAACTAATGTTTGAGAAAAACAGTGATACAATATCATTACAGATTTTTTTGTGCACATCTAAAATGCACTAAATTCTCTCTATAGCTAAACTCTTTGAGAAATGTGGGCAAGCCTCATATAGGACCATGGTATTTAGAGTGACATTTATATAGGGATGGAAGCAGCTAAAATGTTTCTTCAATTAGTTTTCAAAGATGAATATTCATTTTAAAGCAGTTGCCTTTGGAAAACATAGAACTCTTTACACAGGCTTGGAGCTGTCAAAGCACACTGATTTACTTTGAATGTGTGGTCACATTCAGTCATTACTGAGAGCTCATTTAGAATGTCTGCACACGTGCATTTCTTGTGCATGCAAATTAGTGCTTCTGTATGCAGGTAAATGTATAATTACTCCATCTGCTTGTGTTTGTTTTCTTATGATTCCCTTAAAACCAGAACCATATGCTTGCCTAACACTCATGAGTCTAAAGCTGCACAAGAAATTTTAAATGTCTGGATATCCAACCCATTCTTTGTAGAACCTATAGCAACCATTTGAGCTTCCTTACAGCTTTGACTCTTGCAGGCAGGTGGAGTGTGACCATGGAAAATCAACTCTTCAAAATCAGCAGAGCATCCAGAAGTTCTAAGTACTTAACAGAAGGATTCTTAAAATGAGTGAAGATACTTACTAGGTTTCTCATGAAATTGATTTTGCTTAGAAATTTGTTAGTGTTGATAACAATAAGGGAAAAATAGCAAGAGGTAAGAACCAAATGAAATTGAAGAAAGCGTAGGAAATGAACTGTTCTACATTTGTAAGAGAAGACAGCTTGTAGTTGTAGATTCTTATAAAACAAAATTAACCACAAAGTAAAGAGATGTAAAAGGAAGGACAGAAACAAAGTGTTAAAGATGATGAAAACTTTTTCATTTCTTTCAAACTTTGCAATGAAAATTATTTCAGATAAGACAGCATTTAATTTGGCTTCTTAAAATTTCTTATTAGGCATTTGGGGAAATATCTTAGTCAGTATAGTGCTGACCTTATGCATGAGGACCTGAGTTTAATCACCAACCAATGTTTAAAAAAAAAAAAAAAGCTGGGCTGTGTGGTGACACATGCTTGTAATCTCAGCACTTCCGGGCAGAGACAGAGCAAATCCTGGGCTCCATAGGCCAGACAGCCTAGTCTACTTGGTGAGTTCCATGAAAGTGAGAGACCCTGGATCAAAAAAAGGGTGGACAGCTTCTGAAGAATGTCACTTCATATCACTTAAGGTTGTGCACTGACCTCTGCATGCACCTGTACACACACACACACACACACACACACACACACACACACACGGAAGTTTCAACAATCCTAAATCAAGTGCTAAAGACATATAGACATGATACAATAGATAAATTGAGTAGATGTGGTCTATATTTTAATCTATTCTTTGATATTCCTAGAAATTGGAAATAAAAATCAAATGGAAACAATAATTAATATTAAGCCTTAGTCCCCAACAACATAATTCAATAGACTATTGCTAAGTTTTCAATTGATTCCTCATCAGTTAGAGCCTGTGACACTAGGAAAAGATAAGGAAGGTGATGGGACTACATTATTGAAGAACCTGGCTGTTATAAAATCTTTAAGATGTAATTTAGACAAAGATGGCATTAAATACTGTCAAGCTAAACATTCAACCAAACCCTCAAAGGCAAAAATAATTAACCTTGTATTGCACAGTCTTTTAGGTTAGTTTTGTTTTGTTTTATTTTTTTTGATCTTTTTGAGACAGGGTCTCCCTGTAGCCCCAGCTGGCCTGGAACTCACTATGTAGACCAGGCTGGCCTTGTACTCACAGAGATCTGCCTGCCTCTGCCTCCCAAGTGCTGGGATTAAAGGCATGCGCCACCATGCCTGGCCCCTGCGTTGTTTTTTAATCCATACCTTGCTGTGTCTATTCCAAGGGCTGTCATCGTCTGGAGGCCACCTCTCCGGCCTATTTTATTTGCTGCAACAAGTACCTCTTCAGTCGATGAATATTTATTGAGGTTGAACTCATGGGTTACATTTTCTCCATACTGTACAATTCCAACCTGAAATACCAAGCCACAGTCAGTTATGCATCTAGCAGAATTCCCTGCTCATTTTCCCTGAGTTTAAACATGAGATGAGATGAATACATTTTGGATATTCAGAAGTCCGAAGTTTAAAACTCTATCAGTACACAAAGTCTTCTACTTCGATAGCAGTCATTATGGCCATTCTGTGAATATGAGCAGTCCAAACATCAAAACTAAAACTGCTGTTATTAGACGTCTCTTAAGTCACTATTTTTTACCGAATGATTCCAGTAGGGTCACAGAGCACAAAACACTATATCCTAATACCTTTTTTTGTTACACTTTCTTATCTGACTAGTTCAAATTATAGTAAAAAATTATTACATTCCATAAATGAAGAAACTGAGTTTTTTAAAAAAATCATTCCTTGGCTGAGGTTATAACTCAGTGGTAGAGGACTTGCCTCACATACATGAGGCCCTGGGTTCAATTCTCAGCACTGAAGGAGAAAAACACAAAATTCATTAAGAGGTAGAAAGGAGTCTCATCTCAGACATGTCAAAACTGTGCCTCTGCTAGGATCCCTCCAGTCTTTTACCACCTTGCTCTGCCAGTGTGTATTAGTCAAAAGGAGGTGCTGAGCTACACTGGTGCTCATAGACAAACTGACAATATTGTGAAAAAGAAATAGAACGTATGAATTCTCCCTTACATTTGCTTAGTCAGTTATGGAATAAAGGAAAGAAAACTAGGGACTCCACATAATTGTGAGACGAGGCATATATTATGAGCTGAGTAGCATGTGCTCTACTCCTCTGTGTCTGGGTTAGCACTGTTCCTCCATGGACATATCTTTCACCCAATCCTTTAAAATGTGTCTCAAGATTACATATTATGAAATTTGAAAACAGATGACAAGAATTCCCTTTGTCAGTAAAGGTAGTATACAGCCAACTAGTCACACAAAGCATTAAAAAATTAATGAGGACACGCCCATGACTCCAATTTAGGTTAGTTCCTTGACTTTTAATTAAGTATTATAGCTTTTAAAAAAAAAATCCAACATACTTAAAAAAATATTTATTTTTATTTTATGTGCATGCATGTATTCCCTGCATGTAAGTAAGTGCACCCCTGTTGTGCAATGCCCGCGGAGGTCAGAAGAGGCTGTTGGGTCTCCTGGGACTGGAGTTATGGACAGTTGTTAGCTGCCATGTGGGTACTGGGATTCTAACCTGGGTCTTCTGCAAGAACAGCCAGTGTTCTTAACCACTGAGCCATCTCTCGAGCTCCAATTATTATAGCTTTTTTTTAATTGCACTTTCTCCAATAATTCTACAGCTTTACATTAGTACTTCTGGGGCCTCTGACTAATTATTAAGAGGGATTCATGAGAGCTTCACTTTTTAGCCAATACAAATATTTGATATAAATAAAATTGAAGTGATTTTGTTACTTAGATAATTATTATGCCTAATTATAAACACCAAGGTTTATAAATAATTCTGTGGAAGGTAATTGTTCATTTATTTTAGACATCTTACAGATTGTTTTCTTTTTATTTTCCCATGTTTTGTTTAATTAAACAATAGCATAAAAGGAATGTGAAAATTCTCACCTCCATTCCTATCTTGTTCTTGGAAACTTTTGCATCTACTAGTAATAATACTGACAAGCTTCTTCTCTCATTCCTTTGATCTCCTCAGCTTTGAGAATCTGTTCCTCTGCCTCATGTATTACATCTCAAGCTCTTATCCTTGACTTTTTCATCCAGAAGAGCTGTTGTCCCTTAATCCCAATTCCAAGTGTTCTCCTCCCTGACCATTAATACAGCTCATTTGTCTAGCTCGTCTAAGTCATCAATTTCTTGATCACATCAAGACCCTATGACAACTGGTAAATTTAATAATTTTATTTACTTATTAAAAATGTAGGGGCTTCTGGGAAAATGGCTCAGGAGTTAAGAGCACTGACTGATTCTGCAGAGGATCTGGATTCAGTTCCCAGCACTAACATGATGGCTAACAGCCATATGTAACTCCAGTTCCAGGTGATCTGACACCCTCTCCTGGCCTCTGTGCTGCTGGGTGCTGGGAACCAAACCCAGGTCCTCTGTAAGAGCAGCCAGTGCTCTTAAAAGCTGAACCATCTCTCCAGCCCAACTTAAACTTTTTTAAAGGCTAGATTCCATGTTATAATTACTGTAATTGTTTACTTGCAAAATTTTAACTCCCTTAACCCTGTTTTTTTCATTCATTAACTCACTTGGCTAAGTTCCAACTCTAGCTAAACCCAAGTATCTTCTTCTCTGTATGTAATTCTATAATGCTGACTGTTGCTACCGAAGTAAAACAATATATAGTGTGTTACTATATATCACAATATATCTCCCTTTCTTTAAATGAATCTCAAACTGGCTGCACATTTGAGTCTTGTCCAATGGTCACACAACTTTCTATTAATGAGCATACTTTATTCCCATTTATTGATTTCAATCAAATTGTAGCCAAAAGTGGTTAACTCCCTGAGAAGGAGTTGATTTATCTCAGCTGTATTTGAAGAACTCACACAAGAGAAGGTAGATAGGCATGGCAAAAAAACCAGACTGCTGTATACCAGGGAAGTGTTAAGTACTTTATTTTTATTTTTACAGTATACTTAACATCTCTTATAGAATCTGCTGTGAATGCTGGATCATCTGAACAAATTATCTTCACACTAAAAACTAAAAAGTTCAAAATCTCCTTAAGTCAAAGATAAGTGCTTTAGATTTCACATATTTATTACCTATGCATCTATGTACCTATGTATCTATCATCTATCTAATCTATATATCTATCATCTATCTTCCTATCATCTATAATCTATATTTTATCATCTATCTATCTATCTATCTATCATCTACCTATCATCTATCAATCATATCTATCTTCTATCAATCCTATCTACCTATCACCTATCTATCAATCATATATCATTATCTTCCTATCAATAATCTATCTTTTATTATCTATTGTCTGTCTGTCTATCATCTATCATCTACCTATTTTCTATCATTTATCTCCTAACACATGTCGCACTTCTATAAGCTTATTCCTTGTAAACACTGAAATATAAGTGAACTTAAAGCTGTCAGTTTCTTCGTATTTTCTGCATGCTTGACTTCTAATTAACTCACCTAAAGCTGTTTTCAACTGACTGCCATGGGCTCCTAAACTGTTTTGCTTTTTCAAGTTTAAAGAACCAGAACGTCCTAGAATGAAACTTATTTTGCTCTCCTTCAGCAGTGCCTAAGTGCAGAGAGCAGCAGACCAGTACCTGTCCTGAAGCTGCAGGTCCCTTTTCGAATGGAGCTGAGGCCTGCGGGTCGCCTGAAACCATACCTGCGCTTGTCTTCTGTTGCTGTTCAGTTCCCACAGTCCTTCCCTGTTTTCTACTGGAAGCGTTTCTTTAATAAGTTACTACCAAGTGATTCCTTTCTTAGACTTGGACCTCAGGCAGCTATTGTTCTTTTTTGTTTGTTTATTTCACAGGCCAGAGCAGACATCAGGGCCTTGAACTTGTCCACAGAAGTGGTTGTTATCACTATGCTCACTCTCCTCGAGTCCGTTATGTATCATTGAGCTATTAACTGAAATAATGCATCCATAATATCAATTCCCTGTCCAAAACCTCCAACCATTCTCTGTTGCTGACATCAGTGAGACTTTGAAAAAAGTAGTTTAATATGGCATATTTTATTTTTATTAAAAATGAAGAGACAAAGTTTCCTTTAAAAATTAAGAAGTTAAAATCTAGTCCCCCTCCCCCAGCACCAACAGTCTGTCTGTACCTTCTCTATTCATCTCATCTCCGTCCTGTCCAGTGTGAAGCCTTCCCAGTGTTCTCCCATGTCCCTCTGTTCATTCTGTAAGATTCAATTCTACTTTCCTGGCAAAACTTTCCCCACTTAGCTATCAACATAACCCATTCTGACATTGACCGTCCCCATCTCAGAACACGCAGGCGACCTTGTGAATTCTCAGCTATGCATGTGCATGCTTTATCTCCACAATTGCTCTGTAAGTTCGAAGGGGCTGACAGGGTAGAAGGCATGGACTGTGTCATGGCTTCTGATAGCCTTATCCCTTCCTGCCACTTTGCTCACAGTTGACCCCATAAGTTCCTAATAGATGACTGGAACATTTCACAGAAACAAGTGGAAAGCTGAGATAATAGAGACATAATGATAAACAGAAAAAGAGAGATAGCCAGAAGTGCTTGAAAGGAGAAGAGGAGGTAGTGGGGATTCAAATCTCGGGGAGGTGACATTCGTGCAGCTTGCTGGGTGAAAATGGCTGTTTATTTCCTTAGAAGCTAGAAAGAATTAAGTCCACTGTGAGCCTTACCAAGAAAGGAGACCATTTATTTTTATTATGGGAAAGGGTCAAATAAAAATACACATATGTAATGATATCTTCAATACTGATGAGACCCAATTCAATACAGTTCAAGATTGGCTCCTAATTAAAGCAGATGAAAGATTCACATAAGCATGATACACATGAACTGGCAGCTGAGTTAAATATGTATGGAAATTAAAATATAAAACGAGTCAAGCAATGAAGATATGTTGGGAGCGATCAAGAGGAGAGAGAATAGTACAACTTCACTGCTTCACATCAAAAAGCCTCGCAGAGGAAGGAGCATCCAGTCAGGTAAAGAGCAGACAACAGATTGGAAAAATCCTATGGAAAGGAACAAAATGGTCTTGATCCTGGAGCAGATGTCAGGATGGTAATGAAAGGAAGCCACTTAGAAATTGAGAGAATGAAAAACAACCAATGATATATTTGACCTGAAGTGTTCAGTGGCATTGGAATGCACAGAAATCAGAGGGTAGAATTTAAGTAGAGAGTTGTGATGCGCATAGGGAGATTCTAGGCCTTTTTTGCTAAGTGAAAAAAGGAAGCAAAATTGACAGCTGAAAGAAACAGCAAGGCTCAACGTGGACATTCCTGCATGAACAACGACAGGAGAATACGCATCGGCAAGAGTGAATGAATAGAGTAACAATGGATTCTGATAGCGTAAAGTAATCAGAAGAAACATTGTTTAACCTGGGGAGATGTGGTTTGAGTTTGATTAAGTAGAACAAAAGACCTAGGGATGAAATGACGACCTAAGGACAAATCTCGGCAGCAGTGTAGGCCTGTAATCTCAACACTAAGGAGGTGGAAGCAGACGGGATCAGGATTTCAAAGTCACTTTGTTACTAGTGAGTTCCAGGCTAGCTGAGGCCCAGTGGGCCCAGTGGAAGGATATTTGGGGATACAAATAAGACCCTATATGCTACATTTAATATATATATATAAAACGTATACAATATATAAATATTATACATATTACATATAAATAATATATATATACATATATATGAGAGTTCATTCAATTGGGTGGGGGATAGGGGAAAGGGTCTAAATACCATCAAACAATATTGTATGACAATCACAAAAATTCAATAAAAAATTAAAAAAAAATTCTGGAGAGGAATTGGGGAAAAGTGAGCCCTTAAGCATTATTGATGGGAAGGTAACCTGGTATGGCCACTATGGAAATCAAGGCATAGGATTCTCAAATATTTAAAATATAAAATTACTCTGCAACCTAAAAAGAACTGAAAACAAACAAGCAAAATAATACAAAACAATAAGAACATCACCAACAAAACCAGTGTAATACCAAAGAGAACCTAAGAGCTGATTCAGGCTATAATATAAAGCAGACTCTTCACTGACTATGGGTTTTTCTTCTATGTGACATTTGCTGTATTTCTCCACTTAAAGACAAGTTGTACAATCCTTTTTCAGGTAGGTCCTTAAAAATTAATATCCTTTTACCTTGTTCTCAGGGAGTTTTCGGGTCCTATATTAATAGTTCAGATTTTAAAAAATAATTCCAAAATCTTGGAAAACAAAGAGTAAGAAGCTAAACCTGCATCTCTGTGGCAGGACCCTACCATGGCCTCTCTCCACGTATTTCAAATGGTATGAGGCTAAAACATCCATTTTCCACCTGGCTTGCACAGGTACCCACAGCCAGGTGACCAAGATGCCAGATAAAGTGTGTTTAAAGAGAAAGAGGGAAAGAGAGGGATGGAGGGAAGGAAGGAGAGACAGACATACTGACTCTCCTCTTAATTCTGTCCCCAATTGCTCTCATCACATGCACAAGTAAATTGTTTCAAAACTATCCATATCTTTGACATGAAGGTGTATGCTGTAAATCATGTATTGACAGAAAGACATGATCTATTTTAGTCTCGGGGGAATATTTTTGTGAAGAACATCCTCATTATTTTATATACTGTAGTTTGGGAAACACTGCTGTACAATAGCACCTATCTACCTGTGAAAATCAGTATGTTGTTCTATTTTACTGACTTTTATTTTATTTGTGATAGTGTTACACATGTAGTTATACACGTGTTTTTCCTCATTTTCTAAGCAGGAGGTTTTTCTTGGTTTCTTTAGAAGAGGAATACATTTTTAGTGGCTTTTCTTTCCTGCTCATGACACCTAGTATGATATTTGATCAGACAGATACTTCAAAAGTACTTGTCGAATTAGAATAAATGAATTATCCAAATGGTTTCATTCCTTTTGGAGCAAGAGAAGAAAGAGGCAAGTGAATGTAAATGCGTAAGAAAGGAAGGACGCCATTAGAAATGACAGAAGGGCCATTCTGATCATGCAGTCATGAAACCAAGTCACACCCACGATTTATTATACTTCCCAAATGACAAAGGAATTGAAGAAAAAAGCATTTAAAACAGCTATTAAGGATGTTGAATCAAAGAAGTTTTAAAGGAATGGAATTACTCATTCACTTAGAATTAATAATCACCTCCGGTTGTTGGAGCAGTTATAACACTAGTGCCTAAATTTTAATGCTCTGTGTGAATGAAGTTTCTGGGCTGTCATTCAGTAATCAACATCAAATTAGTAGTTTCATCAGGGAAGTAATGATAGTGTAAACCCAGGAGATCTTCCATTCTTCTGTAAGATGCATAACTGCTTAATATGACAAAAGCTCAGGCTTTGTGTCTGACCACTATGTGTTTTCTTTTATTAAAGATGTCACTGAAGTCCTGCCCTGCAACTTATTTCTTGCATGATTAAGTCAGGCTACGAATGTGGTGATAATACGGGTTGCAATTGGAGCTAGCTGTCAGCACAAATCTTTCTGGAGCCATGCTAGCTAAAGCCAGGCTTAATCTTTTGTCACAATGCAGAGGAACTTAAGTAAGAGTTATTGAAAGCTAGATGTTCATTTTCTAAGGAAATGAGTTCTTAGAAACACAAGTTGACCGGTAAAGACAGAGGATCTAGCAAAAACATATCTTTAGGTGCCCTCTTGTCTGATGAAAGATGGTGCAATGAATGTGATCTGGACACAAAAATGCAGACCCGAGAGATGACAACAAGTACTGTTATCTGCAGTGAAGGGCAAGGCTAATGGGAAAACTCACTGCTGGGACAAATGGGGCCAGATAAGTGAACACCTGCAGAGCAAGACTGAAATCCTGAAAGTGCCTCCACTCCTCCCCCTCAAGAGTCCCTTACACACAAGGACCTTCTAGCCTAGGGGTTTTGTCTTCATGAAGCAGAGGGAGAGCTTACTACAACACGAACTTTACTATAAGAGGAACTAGTAGGATTCCATTTGCCATGAATGATTGACCTGATTCTTTTGTGCTAGGCAAGGTATAAAACTCCAAACTGCATTCCAGAAATAAAAGAATGAAGACACAATCCTGTCATCAAAGAATTTTCAGCCAACCAGGAGAGACAGATCTATAAAACAAACAGAAACACTGTGAAGTGACACAAGCAGGGGTTGAGGGCGTGAAGATGGAAAGGCAGAGCCATTTTTTTGGGTGGGTGAAATCATGCTGGAAAATTACAGAGAAGGGACATAAGACGTGATCTAAGAAATTCTCCTAGCACATGGGACTGGATGGAAATGGGCATTCCAGAGAGAGTCTAGCACACTGTGGACAGGGCAGGGTAGGGAAGGGCTCAGGAGTGGCTGAAGAGTGAGTGAGGTGTCATCCCTGAGGAGGCAGGGTGCACTGGCAATGACTGGGGCCTGATGGTCAGGTGTCTCTATGTCTACCTGAAATATACATATTATTTAGAGGGCAACTAGAGGAGATTTTTAGGTAAAGAAATGCTGAATTTTATTCTGGAGTGATTATTCAGGTACATGTTGGATGACAATAGGGAAGAATGCAGACCAGAAGACCAGCAAGCATGAAGTTCACCTCACACTGTGCATCACACACAGAAACGTAGCCTGATTGACAAGGCAATGGTTGCAGGGCTCACTCACGCTTCTTTTGGGATATAAAAACAATGAAATGGGTGCCATATTTAAGGCTTCTAGGGAAATGGCCATAAAATGTGCAGTAAAAAGAAAGATAAATAATATTCTTAAAATTTAATTAATCTCTCTCTTTCATTTCACCTACTTTAGTGCTGTGCTACACTCCTGATGGAAATGATCTAGACATTGTTCCATTAGTATATTTCACTTTTATATCAAGCCTCACAATTTACTGGTTTTATTTAGGGTAATGCACTCACATTTGACATATTTACATCCTTCCCATTTATTATTAAAAACAATGTTATGCTTAGATATTGAGGATCAATAAGACCCCATGTCTATACCATCATATCTTTTATGGCAAGCTCCAAGTGTTTCAGGTTTGCTTTTATAGGTAGTTTTTTAAAAGGCAATTTTATAGCCTTTACTCTGTTTTAGGTAAAAAACTGGCTGGCGAAAGTCCCTTGACTATGTTTGCAAAAGTCTTAATGGGGCCACACAGAAACATGGAAGCAATTCTGAGTAGCTGTTTATAGTGTATGTTTCCGTCATTTTTGTTGCACTTTCTTAAAGTATAAAAATTGTCACACGGAAATATTCATGTAAACATTTTTGTCTGTCTTCCCTCCCTTGGTCCCTCCTTCTAGCCCTAATCTTTCTTTACTTTCAACTTTTTGGAATAACTGTGAATTTGAGAAATGCTTCATATCTTTGAGATGATCTATCATTGTTTGCAGTTACTAAATGACAAATCTGTAACCGCAGAAAATAGGTATCGTTAATCTCTCTGTTTTGCCAAGTATGTAATTGTAATCAGCACAGCAAACAAAACCTCAGGAGGTAGAAGCAACATGCAACCTTCTTTTCAGTGCTCATCACCCCTTTAACACTTATTTGGGGTAAATTCTTCTGTTATCCTCGGTTGAGCAAAGAGTTCTTACTGCTTTGTGCATCTCCAGTTTTAAGATGTCTGTTATTTTAAGGTACTATATTGTAATTTAAACTGTGCACAAAATTGAGATATTTGCAGCCTAAAAGGAAAAAGATCATGTAGCAACAATGTCATTTGGTTCTATATAGAGTAAAACAAAGATAAGACAGAGCATCCAAGTTAATTTGTAGTTTAATCTTTCTCTCGCTTCTATTAATGGAGGCAAGAAACCAGTAGTTGAGAAAGAGCATGACAAGCTTTCTCTTTGTTTTTCTCCTTGTTTCTCTTAGATTGCTAACTGTAATTTCTGACCTCTCCAGAGACAGGGTTGGCAAGATAAGTACATGAGTGGTACTATCCTAGGCTGAATTGGGACCTGATAGCTGTCTACCACTCACCACTGTTTTGAGGGTTCCTTGGAGAACTCCCTTCACTGAGATGTCTCACTACATCTTTGTCCTGAATTGGATGCAATTCATGACCTCAGTTCCTGGGAATTACAGAGGTCTTCTACTTTGCTCAGCAGATATATTCACTCACTTCCAGAACTGTATGGGTAGTACCTGGCATGGCTTCTTGCTAGCTCTTGGTTTGAGTGACCCACAGTGATTCACGGGAAACACACACTTTTTTTTTTGTTCTAACAAATTCTAGGGAAAAAGGCAGAACCCAGCACAACCATGTCTTCTTTGACTTGCCTGGCAGCATCCAGATACTACTATTGGCTCTACAGATATTTCAGGCACTACTCCGCTATGTATCCCAACTCTACAAATACATCAAGATCACAGTAGGGCTCAGTGGGACATGTATAGGATCACTGTAGGGCTCAGCTGGATTTATACAGAGAAATTTTCACAGATCTTCTATTCTTTTTATATCATTTAACTTTATTTGGGGTGTATGCGTGCGCAAACGTGTAGGGAAGACGTTGACATTGGGTATCTTCCTTGATTGCTCTCTACCTTATCTTTTGAGACAAGATCTCTCATTGAACCTAGAGCTCATCAATTATGCTAGGCTGGTTGGCCAATGAGCTCCAGGGATTTACCTGTCTCCATCTCCCTAGCACTGAGGTTACAGATATCTGCCACTATACCCAGCATTTGCACAGGTGCTGGGGATCTGAATTCGGGCAATCATGCTGGTAAAGCAGGCAGTTTACCCACCGAGTCATCTCTCCATCCCCTCAACTCCATTCTTAATGTATTTACACCTTTGCTATATAAGAGCTGTCTGTTTGTTTTCTATCCTGTTTACTTGTAGCTGTCTATCTTTCCAACTTCTAGAGAAATCTCTCATATAACATATTTAATATTTTTTCTTTTCAAGAACGAGGGAGAAAGGACAAAGAAGAAAGAAAAATTATAGAACTTATTTCTGTGAATCAATAAAAGCAGAATGTTTTAAAAAAACAAGCAAGCAAGCTAACAAAACCTAATAACCACCGCAAATCAAATTTCTTTAAATTACATTAGTTATCAGTCAGAAAAATAAATGGTTGTCAATGCAAATTCTGTTTTTGAAAAGAATTACTTGAGACCACATGAAAGATTAACATGCTCTTCAGTACCTATCTTTGATAAACAAATATTTTTCTAAATTTTCTATGAATGGACTTCTCTGAATTCACTGAAGAAAGGTCAAATTTTAAGTTTAACCATAATCATGAAATTTGCAAGGCTTATACTGAGTTCAATATTGTATAACTGTATTAATTCAACTGTGAACCTAGAAACTGACAGCTACTTGTGAAAGAGATGTACTCTTGCTCTGGAGTGTGTTACTGAATATGTTAAAGCTGTAA
>NW_008338118.1:5438213-5452354 GCF_000622305.1 Nannospalax galili | reverse complement strand
AATTTTATGTCTTATAGGATTTATACTGAGTTCAATATTGTATAACTGTATTAATTCAACTGTGAACCTAAAAATTTACAGCCACTTTTGAAAGAGATGTATCCTTGCTCTGGAGTGTGTTACTGAATATGTTAAAGCTGTAATGAAATGCTTCTAATTATGTATTTATTAAAAATTTTAAAAAAAGTTTAAAGATGTAAAAAAAACAAGTTTAAACATGTCCTACTTAATGTCTTGCTAAATTTTGGTTAGCAAATGTAACTGCTGTTATGTGCCCTCTCAAATCCCTTTACTTTTGAACAGTTTTTATGAAAATAGTCATTGGTATACCTTAAAACAAAACGGAAAGCTCAGCAGAGGCTACAGTGTAAATAATCAAGATTAATGTATAAACTAATATGCTGAGAAGAGTTTTAAAAGTGCCATTTATAAAGAAAAAGGCTCATTAAATGTCAATCATCACAGAACAATACAGGAAAAAATTATGATGTATGCATTCATTCAACAACTTCTCAGTGAAGATTCCTTATTATAATCAAGAGCTGGGTTGATGTGGATGAGTTAGCCTTCGTGGTTGAGTTGACTGTATTCTAGAGTATGAAGAAACATGGACATGTGCACATCGATAATTAAGCCAGTGTTTTCAAACTTTAAAATCATATGTGACTTATTTTAAAATTCAGGTTCAGTGTTGCTCAACACCCTACGAAATTCTGCTTCTGAATGTCTGGAATGTAGTCCAAACACCTTGGGCATTTTGAAACAGGAATTCCATGGGCTGCATGTAGAGGAATGCTGCATCAGACAGACACTGAAGTAACAGCCATGTCTCTTATCTTCCACTTTTACCCAAGTCCTAACACTGATCTGGTACATAGTACACATACAGTCATTAAATCTGAATAAATAAGTGAATTAGTATGTTCATGCTTCACAACATATGATATAAGGAAAATCTGATGTGAAAATTCAGAAATAGAGTCAGTTTTTCTATTGTAGTTTTTAAAATAATTTTTTTGAGACAACATCTCACTGTGCAGCCCAGGTTAGTATGGAATTTGCTGTGTAGTCTGGTTAGTCTTACACTAAAGATGATCCTTCTGTCTCAGCTTCCCCAGTACTGGGATTATAGACATGTACTACCACACTATACCCAGTTTCTCTATTAGGAAGCAGGTTGTCACGGGTGGAGTTAGAAGACAGTACAAAAGACATTGGGTACAATATCAGTGGAAGAAATGTGTCTTTCTATGGAATGAAGTTCTGGAACTAAGTAATTCTGACTCCATTTTTTGCTTCTGGTAAATACACATCCCTCCATTAACTGGTAGCATTTGGCCCCCAAGGGTTGCTCCCCCTATTCTTCTGAAGGGTGTCATTGTTCCCTTTAAGGAAAGACACAGAACTCAACAAAGCCCTCCCTGCAAGCTAGGCATTCTCTAATGAACAAACAGAAGAGCTCCTCTTAGAACACTTGCTAAGACCAGTTAATTGTAGTTCTAACAGTGAAAAACATAAAAATCACAGCAGAAAAGGTTGGACATAAAAGCAACTGATTGCTGTCTGTGTCCAAACCCATGTCCCTGTCCCCAGTTTTCACTGAAGCAGTGATATTATCATCCTAAAGCAGCATTGTAGATTTTCTCCCAGAACCTGTGGATCAATTTCAAATGTGTCATAGCTGCATTGACTTTCACAACTAGCTACAAATATTTTTATAGTAAAATAGATCGCCGAATTTAAAGATAAGATAAAATGTTCAGCTGTCCATACAATATTAGAATTTTTTAAAAAATTTGAAAAATGTTACTAGGTTTGGAAGGAAAAGACTGGTTAAGACAGTACAATAGAGAGGCGAGAGAGGAAAGCACTACGAACAAGCAATTTCATTACCACCACAACAATGCAGAGAATGGAGCACCGTGAAGCCTGGAGGAGCCAGCAGGTCCTAGGCAGGAGAAGAGACTCACAGTGAGATGGAAAGGAGTGAAGGTCTACTGTGGAGAAACTGGATGGGACCAGTTCTGAGACTTGTCTGTAACTAAAGATCCCAGAAAGCAAAGTCTTGGGACCGCAATTTGAGAGACATATTTTCTGATCTGTCATTAACCGCAAGGTCACTGAACAATCAGCCTCTCACAAACCTTTCATACATTGATATTGGAGGCTCAATGACGTTGATGATTTCTCCTTTCTCATTGTTTAATTCTGTGAAATTTCACTGACCAAGGTAAAAAGGAAGAGAAGAGGAAGGGAAAGGAGGGGTTCTTTAGAAGAGAAAGGGGACTCACAGATGGAACATAAGCTAGAAGGAAGAGCAAGTCAAAACTGTGGCGTGTCCCTTCAGTAGGTAGGTTGGCTCACGCCCAGTGCAATGAGATGCAATATCCTCTCTAAATCTAGAGTCACTTGAGAAGGCCACTTGCACAGAAGAAGTTGCAGATAGAAAAAAATTATATTTTGTGATACGTAAAAGCCCATTTTTTTTTTTTACTGAGTTCAAGAAATTCAGGTGGGCTACTCATAACCTCTACTAGCTCTCTACAGAAGCTTTCAGCCTTGGAACATGGCAAAATAATAGTTTGCTTTTAAGGCTTGACTTCTATTTTAATATCTTTAACTACCATTAGTTTGGTAAATTATATGTATATAGTATATAAATTAGACACATATATGTATGTCCTAATTTAAACATGGATTTGACAAACATCAATAGACTCTCAAAGTACCTCAGCAATTTCTCCAAACGTTATCTCAGAAAAGAAAGGCACTCATAAACTGTGATCACTACTTTTGAACTCCGACTCTCCTATTAATTCCAGCTTCTAAGCACTGGGCTCATTCTGATAGTTATTTGCCTACTGTCCATGTGTCTGCTCTATATTTTCAGGGATTTGACTATGTATATTTAGTAAACACTAAATTAATTAAATATAAACTCAGTATCTAAAGTGGATGAGCTGTGTGAACAGTTCCTCTTTATTTAAGAAGATAAATTATTCATATAGGGAGACAGACTTTAAGGAGTATTTAGTGACCAATTAATAATTTGGTTGTATGTTATAAGAAAGGGGATTGTAATGTCATAATTCTTTGAGATTTCAGATTCATTCTACAAATAAAACAGGAATAAAATTCACCCATTTTTAGTTTTGTTTTTATTGATTAGCTTATTTTCAGAATGTCTTATTTTAAAATATGAACATTTTTGTCTATTTTTAAAATAAAAACACTATATATGATATGCACACACATACACACACACACACACATATATATATATATGGAGAGAGAGAGAGAGAGACTCTCACTACATAGCCCTGTCTGGTCTGGAACTTGCTATGTAGACCAAGGTGACCTGAAACTCAGAGAGATCTGTTTGCTTCTGCTTCCCAAGTGCTGGGATTAAAGACATGACTCACCATGCCCAGTCGAAATCACTTTATTCTAATTAAATCACAAATAAAATCATCACACATCTAGTTTAGGAGACCCACTCAAACACTTGCCAAGTCCAAAACTCTATACATTTTTTTCTTTAAGAAACAAATGAAAATGCAGAACCACATACCTGTGTCTGTTTAGGGCCAATATCCATCCTTTTAAGGAGGTCATTTAAAAAAGCAGTGACACTTTCCCAAGGGTAAATACTATTGGAACCGTCCAGAACTATTACTATGTCCAGCTGAGTGCTGCATTCTGCAACAGAAGGAAGCAATTGTGCAAATTTGGAATATACATTTTCAGAGGTATTTTCATGGCTGAAAGAAGGTCTTTTAAAAAGATACACTGATGTGCAAAGTGGACTCATTTTTATACTTGGAAAAAACAGCTTTAGAAAAACTAACGGTACTGAGATACTCTCCTTGTTATGTTAAAATTGGTTTGGGGTTTCCACCACATAAAGTCCACCTCTAATTTATTTTTATTAATGCTATACAAGTTTCATTTGGGAAATTTTTTTTCTCTAGAGTTTCTGTGCAGCTCAGAGGAAGTTACTCTTTTCAAAGAGATTTACCCTCTAAATCCAACTAGAATGACAGCTTTAGCTGCAAAGTTTAAATGTGACTCTAAAGGTTGTTTACACTAATATCAATTCCAAACATAGCAGCAAAGGTTGGTTATGTACTGGTCTAGCAAACATTTACCTAAGTTGGTAATGCTGGTAGATGACAAAGTCCTTGTAACCTTTTGGTATGCTGCTCTGTATACATACATCTCATTCATTGCTTATGCTTTTCAAACATGCAAAAAATATTACATAAAATGTGTACCTTGTACAGGGGCAAAGGAGTTCACGACTTGAAATGTAGGGCTGACGTCAGAACAGATTCCAGTTGTGTAATGCAAATGTCCACATCTATAGGCATACAAGGGCCCACATGCCTTTAAAGATTATAAAAGGAAAACTGTAAGCTGGACTATTACATCATAGGTTTTAAAGACTTAATGACTACATTCTGTTGTAATGAATCATTATTATGCTTTTCTTTTTCTCACCAGAAATCCTCCATTTGGGTTGGTAACTAAAGTTGATCCAAATGTCATGTTCTCTTTTATTTCGGTGACATTGGGAATCGATGTATTAACTGCAAAATAGAACATTTCATGAGGGTGAAAATAAGTTTTCATAATCTGAAGTTAGGTGTCTCCTCATTAAAACATTCTATTTGCTTTGCTCATATCACAGCACATTCTTGTTTGGGTTCAACTAAATAGACTTCCCTGTAATAAGGAATACAATGAACAAGTTAAGGCTGGAGAGCTGGCTTATGTCCCAGAAACTCTGTCTGTTTCACTGTTTCAGAAGCTGGCTGAACTGTGAAGGAATGCAAAGCTAGCAGGGTACTGAGAATATGGGATTGGTGTCTACATGTTTTTGTTAATTAAAACAAATAAAATATTAAATTTCATAAAATTGTAAATATAATTTTATGTTCTTTGTTAGAAACAACCAATGGTGAAATTTGACTTCTGGCAAGAAAATGGAAAATGCACACAGAACAGTCAAACACAAGTTTTCTGGTCATGACGTTCAAAATCCTGGGGACATCATGAGTGCTGTAAAGAAAACTGGAGCAAGATTAGGGAAATGTCCGGAAGGTCTAGATAATGAGAATCCAATGAAAAGACTACATTGGATATTCCACAATAGAAATGTTGAGTCCCCCCGCCCCCCCGCATTCCAACCTGACAAGATTGGCAAGAGGCTCCACATAATTATTCATATTTTTTAAAAAAGGACTGGACCAGAAAAGTAAAAACGTTTTTTAAAAAGATACATTTTAATTTTTGATTTATTTTTATTTTATGTACATGAGGGTTTTTGCATGTTAAGTGCATCTGTGAGTGCAATGCCTGAGGAGGCTAGAAAGGGGGTGAGATCTCCTGGAACTGGAGTTACAGGCAGTTGTTAACCACCATGTAGGTGCAGGCACTCAATCCCCAGGTTCTCTCCAAGAGTAGCCAGTGCTCTTAATCATCTCTCCAACCTACCAAACCGAAACCTTTAAAACCCTGCTTAATGGAATGTAGAAATATTTGAAAGTGACAAAATTCAAGCTCAAAAGAGATTCTTATCACTGTTCACATCTGTCAATTGTTATGTATAGATTAAGTCAATAAGGGAAACAAAGGTTACTAGATGGTCAGTTTCACTTCCTGACCTCAGCACTGGGCTGTTTTTCAAGGCTTTATTTTAGTCTGCTTTTCTTTAAAAGCTTCTCACATTAAGTTCTTCCAGACATTGACCTTGATTGATCCAGATTTGAGGCTTTTTGCTTTTTGTTTGTTTTAAAACAGGGTCTATCTTAGCTACAGCTGTCCTAGAACTTGCCATGTAGCCCAGGCTAGCCTCCATCTCAGACATCAGCCTGCCTCTGTTGGAATTAAAGGCATGCACCAACATGCCCAGCTCAATTTGAAGCTTTTTACATGAGGGCTGCCCCAGGATCAATGTTGCTGGGACAATTAGAGGTGATAGCAGATCTTTTTTTCTACTGTTCTTGATGGAGTTAAAAAATCTTTAGGCTAATTTTATAACTATTTTACTTTCCAGAAAAGGGAGAATAGCACATGTCAAAACAACTCTTTTGTAAATATCAGCTATAAATTCTAGGAGAAGGGGAAAAGATGTATGAAACTACCTCCAGGTGGCACTGGAAAGTGACCCCAAGACTTCATACTTAAAAGAAGTTGGCACTGGGTAAGTTTCTTATGTTTCATTTTGCTTTTATTTTTGTTTTATCCATAGTGTTAGGTCAAACTGGGCCCCAAGATGGAGTCACTACTGACACAACACAGTGGGCAGCATTCTGGGAAACAGAAACTAAATCATCCTAGTTTCTCAGTAACCACCTGACCTTTGCCTTAACAATGCACCCTGATCATAACAGCAATTTTCCATCGTAACCAACTGAAAAACTGAAAAACAGCCCCCTCCCACCAAGGCACTCGCTACTGACTCACCTTCCTGCCACAGTCTCACCTCCCCCTACTCACAAAAGAAAAATCCTATAAAATCCAGGCTTCTGTGATAAGAAACCACTGCTCCCTTTCTCCTGTGGGAGCAGTGCAGCAGCTCATCCATCCCAATAGATTCCTTCTTTTCTCGTCTCACAGTGGTCTCTAATGGTCCTAGTCTTTTCACGAACCTAACACATAGAAGAAGGCCCTACTAGGTAATAAAAATTCAAACAGAAGCCCCAGTCTTACTGTCTTGAAGAAAAGGACAGAAATTTAGGGTGAACAACAGCATCTTCACAAAGGCGCAAGGAGTATTTCCGGAAAAAAGAGCCATGAAAGGTCAGCTGTAATCTATGCTTATGTATTCTGTCCATTATCTGCATGACCTGAATAGCCAGTGTGAAGAACAGATGCCACAAGGCCTAGTGGAAATAAAAAGAAGCAAATAGAGCTGTAACTATGTCTCAGTGCAAGAAAAACAGCAACAAATCAGAATTCGGGAACTGCATTCTGCCAAGTATATTGTTAATATATACACATAAGTTTAGAACATTCAAATGAACATAACAGAATCTAGAAACTCTATACTTAGTATTCAAAAATATAGTCTACCTTGGATTTCAAAAGTAATAGCATGTAAAAAGCAGCAAACTTGTGACTCAGCCTTAAGGAAAGGTGAAAATGGAAAGTGATATGTAGACATTCCTGACATTGGAACTTTCATTAAAACAGCTATCATAACTACATTCATGAATGTAAAGGAAAAGACTGAAAAAGGGAAAACTGAAAAATATAATATTTGCAATAAACTTATAGGGATATAACTCATTTAATGGTTTTTAATATTATGCAGATACTGAGAGAGTTCTAATTCCTAAATCATTCTAGAAGACATGTTCTAGTCGTGCTGCAACCACAATGATATGTCTATTAAAATATATCTAGTTCAATATAATTCTCAATATTCTTTTAAAAATAAATTTAGTGATTACAATTCCTTTTGTTCAATTTTCTTTTAAGAACCAGGTACCAAGTTACATTTTATGGAAGGACACATTTATTTGGAAAATTCTTTCATGGTATCACCTATTTTCAAAGAATCCTGACCATGTTGGGAGGCAAATGTCATAAAACGACTAAGCTGTTCTATTTCTATGGGGTCTTCCATGATGAGTTAATAAAACAAATTAAGAGTAATGGAACCCAAAATTCCATCCTATGTGAATTTCAGATATCAAATGCAGAATGATTATTGATTTCTTTTAATACTTTCATGAGTCATTTGAAAATTGTTTTAATGAGACAATGGACCTGTGTTAGGATGGACTATTCAATTTTACATACCTGGTAGATCCAACTTGATGCAAGACATTGATCCCTCTCTCCTAACTGGGCACTTATAGACATCTCCAGTTCTGGCTTTGGGTTGACCAACTAAAGGAGAACCAATAAGCACCCTGCAAATTAAAAAACAAAAAACAAAACAAAACATTAAAATTAACATTTGAAACATGAAAATATTTGTTTCAAATATTTTATAACTAATTTTAGATAGTAGACTACTGTTGATACAGACAAAATTAAATAACTATCCTGGTGGTAATTTAATCATAAATAAGCAGAGTATCACCTCCAAATTTCAGATTGATTTGAATTAAAAAATCTATATGTCTTGAATTCCTGATGGAAAAGCAAGGCTTCAGTCCTTAAGCTGCAGTAGGCTCAGTCCTGCCCGCCACCTAGATGAGCTGGAAGAGGACCATGAGCAGTAGGTTCGGCAGACTGCCCAGCATCTTAATAATAGCCAGTGAGACCTACCTTGACCCCACCTGAGCTTATGACCTGTGAGAAACGATGAACTAATGGAATAACAGTGTGCTGTCTAAACATGTTATAACAGTGGCAAAAAGCTGACAGAGCAGTGATCGCCACCATCAGGCTTTGAAATTTTTTGTCAAGTCCCACAAATATCTTTGATACCATTTACACTCAAACTCTTATCTGAGGCAACTACTTTATTTTTCTACAGGTTTACCTTTTCTAGGCATTTCATATGAATGGGACCATATAATGTGGCACATTTTGTTTCTGCTTTCTTTTAGCTATCATGGTTTTGAGGCTTTTCCATGCTATCTTATGTATCAATGCCATTCCACTGTATGGAGCTGCCTATTGTATTCATATGTTCATCAGTGACCAGACATTTGGATAGTTTGAAATTTGAGTGTCATGAATAATGCTGCTATAAATACTAGCATCAAAAAACTACAGAAAATTCTATCTCACTTGAGTCAGAATGGCTATCATTAAGAAAACAAGCAATGCCAGAAAGGATGCAGAGAAAAAAGAAATCCTTATAGATGGCTGGTGGGAATGCAGTTACTGCAGCCACTATGAAAGCCAGTGTAAACATCCCTCACACAACTAAAAATAGCACTACCTCTGATCCAGCTGTTCATTTAGGAATGCCTGCACATCTATGTTTGCTGCTGCACTAGTCACAATAGCCAAGATATAGCACCAGCTTCAATGTCCATCAGCAGATGACTATATGTAGGTCTATCTACTATCTATGATCTACTAATTATCTATCATCCATCTATCTATCATCTATCTATCTATCTATAATCTATCTCTCTATTATCTATCTGTCTATCATCTATCTATATCTATCTACAATCTATCTATTATCTACAATCTAACCATCTATCTATCATCTATCTATCATCTATCTATCTTCTATCTACAATCTATGAACTATTATCTATCTGTATATCTATTATCTATCTGTCTGTCTATCTAAAATGGAGATTCATTTAAATGTAAAGGAGAATGAAACTATGCCATTTATAGGAAAATGGAAGGAACTGGAGATAATTATGGTACTCAAAATAAGCCAGACTCAAAAAGATAAACATTGTATACTTCCTCTTATATGTGGAAACTAGATTACAATATCTCTGTATTTATACAGACATAGATACATAATATGAAAGTAGAGAGGAACTACTGGGGCGGGTGAAAGGAAGAGATCTAAAATGAATGGGAGTGTAAAGGGGAAAAAGCCAAATAGCACGTTTTATTGAATATGCAGATTCTAAAGTTAAAAGTTATGCATATGATGTGGAAACAGAAGGAATGTATTTGGGAGGAATTGCATCAGTGGGACAGAGGAGGTGGTGGAGGGAAGGCAAAGCACAGGTGATTATGAGTAAAGTCATATGATATATATACATATATATATAATGTATAAAAAGGGCATAATGAAACCCATGATTTTTGAAGCTAATTAAAAAAATGTTAAGAAGAAAAAAATATGAGATCCAAGAGATTTTGCTTTACTGTCTTCTCTATCATGATCACATTTAGCATAGCTAAGCCTAGCATGTGCTAGTTTATGGAACACACAAGTATAAATCATTTTTTTTCCCATGAGAAACTGCTAACTTCACAGAGAAGGCAGTAAACATAAACATGAGATCATCCTAGGATTTAATGTAAGTCTTAGCTTATAAGCTCTTGGAAAAGATAGTTATGAGATCCAGGATAAAATCATTTACTGTCTTTTTAGACAAAATTATAAAATCACTGTCCTTAATTGAAAAAACATGATTACGGTGCAGCTCATCGAGGTTGCTGACACCATTCAGGTCCATGACACTCAATAGTCTCTCAGAATATCTCCAGGAATAAGACAGATCAATGTGGTTGATTGTTAAAGTCCTTGGGTGTATCCAGAGTCACTGGTTCTTTGTTGTCTAAGCAGCTATACTCTGTCCCTAGGACTCTATCTTATACTATACGACTCTGCACTCCTGATTGTCTGAGACTAAATTTTTATTTATTATTTCAGAGAAGACACACCAAATAAAAGGCACTAAAGTACTTTAAAACTGCATTTATGTATAGTTGGGAATTTAGACATGCCTCAGTATTCTAGAATAATAAACATAGATTAACTGAAGTTTAATGGGAACATATGTAAATAACTTCACCAAGCTGCACATTATTGTCTATATTAGTACAGGATGTGGGAAACCTCATTTAATGGGAGTCCATGTGAAACAGTCACAGAGGATTTAGTTGACAGCACATATGAGCCAACAGTGCATTTCAGGGCCAAAAAATGCTAATGTGACCTTAGGCTGCATGACTGAAAATAGCCGCCCTGGTCAAGGAAAGTGATAGCCCCTCTGTGCTCTGTCCTGGTCAGGCCATGTCTGGAATCCTCACATGAAACAGAACATAGGACAATGGAATGCATTTAGGCGACTGTGACTCAGACAGTTAAGAGGACCCAGGCAATTTTTGCAAGTGAAAGTTGGACTATTTATCATTCAGGGAAAATGCCTGAAAAACTGAGAGGTTGTATAGGGGCACAAATGGATCAGGCATACATTTTAGAGTTTCTAAATATTTGAAAGGTTTTCATATTGACAACCGATGGGATTTATTTTGTATAGATTCTTTGGTAAACTTGTATTAGTGTAAATAAACTTAATAACAATTACAAAAATTTATTTACTGACTAGATTCTCTAAAACATACAGTATGAATCATTTGTGCAACAAATTCTGGTGTCACAAAGAACCATAAGAATATTTAAACCTTTTAAGACATAATTCTTACTTCTGTGAAGGTATCATTAAACATGATTTAAAAATAAGACTAAAAATTTATTAACATATGTAGGCAATGCTAAGGAAAAAAATAAGAAATATGGACAACAGCAAAGCTAATTAATTGTCACAGGGACATTGTATAAAATATTGTGCAACATAAAAACAGCAGTTAATGGGCTTGCACGTTAGGATGAAAAATTATTTATGTCTTAATTCAAAGTGAAAACCCACACAATTGAGTGAAAAGCTGTGGCCTAATTTAAAGTGGATGAAACCAAATTATTAAACTCATTACAGTAGCAATGGTAGCAGCTAGCATGTGTTGAATTTATGTGATGTGCCAGATACTGCCCTAAGTCCTTCCTTGTACTAAGTAATTTAATTCTCTTTGTAAAAGATATGATTCTTGGTGCTAGGTTTTGTGAATTCATCATTCATCCAGTTTGAGATAGGTCTGCTACCCTGTTTACATCTGTGTTTCTTTATGGATAAAATGGAAGCAGGTACCTATTTCACATGACCACTACAAAGTTACATAAGTCAAGGGATGTAAAAGGCTTAGAAAAGCACTGAGCTCATATTATGGACTACCTAAATGTCAGTTCGTTCTATAGTATAGCTTTGTTTCATGTTATTAAGCAAATAACATCTATGTAATACCCTGATCCAAATAAAATGTGCAGAGTGAGCTGGAGAGATGGCTCAGTGGTTAAGAGCACTGGCTGTTCTTGCAGAGGACCAAGGTTTGGTTTCCAGCACCCACTTGGTGGCTAACAACTGTCTATAACTCCAGTTCCAAGGATCCAGTGCCCTCTTCTGGTCTCTGCAGGCATTGCATAACACACGACACAGGTGCACTTACATACACGGAGGCCAAACACATAAAGAAAGAGAATGTGCAGAAAACATACATTAAGGAGATTATGATTAGTTTCTTTTACAATAATGTGTATTAAGAATATTCTAGCAGGGAATGGGGTTGTATATTTCCTAGCATTTCTGGGGTGGAGGTAGGAAGATCAGGCAATCTTGAGTTCAAGGCATTCTCAGCTACATAGTGAATTTGAAGCCAGGATGGGCACGTGAAACCCGCTTGAATTAAAACAAGAAACATTCCACATGTCGAGCATTTGTGCCAGGTCATGAGATGAAGGTAGTAAAGGGATAAAACAGACTATTTCAGTTTTTTTATAACTTAATCTGGAAGTAAACTATGTGTATTACAAGAGTGAGTAGATTTGAATGAAATGGTATAAATTCAGCAAAAGTTCATCAAGGTCTTAGAAAGAAAATATCACTTCTTAGATTAAATACATGGAGTTCAGTACAGTTGGAATGTAAGTTGGGGCTGGAGAAGTAAACAGACTTGGAGCCTACCTTAAGAACTTCCTTTAATTCAAGAAATAGAGAAGAAAGAAGAACCAAGTCGATAGTATTTATTCTATGAGCTATTTTAGTTTGAGTTCTTTTCAGAACAGATTTATGACAAAATTTTCATAAAAAGAGGGTTTTTATTTTATTTTATTTTATTTATTTTATTTTTTTTAGCAACTCCAAGCATGCACAAGTACAGAGCTGAAAAAAATGATAGAGGGGAGGAAAAATGTATAGTGCATACAGAAACAAGGAAATAAGCAATGTGTTACTCCCAGAGGGGGCTGTGATGAGTCTTGCTAGACAACATCTTAGAAACCATCTCAGAAAACATATAGGCTTATTGTGAGCCTCGGTGAAGCCCTAAGAGTAAATATTGTCAACCTGAAATAGTACAGAGTAAGAAAAGGACTGAAAGCTGACATGCGTATGAAGGAAGATTAGGTAGGAGTGATCAGAGATGGAGGGAGAATCAGGAAGCAGTGGTATCCCACAAGTCAGCGAAGGAAAAACACCCAGAACAGCTGGTGAGAACAAAAGCTATGAGCTTGCAGCACAGTTTATTCCAAGTAACATGCTAAAAACAAGGAAGACGGGGCTGTGCTAATCAATGTGGACTTCTTTAGCAAACCGTTAAGTGTTTAAACCAAATGAAAATGTCCTATGGCATCAACCTCCTTATGGGTAATGATGGTGAAGAAGAACCTGTGCTGAAGAAAGTTGACGGCACAGGAGAGGCAGTGGAGCCCCAGGCAAACAAGCAGCGTAGTTCCTAAAGAACAGGTTGTCTTAACTATGAAGTCAGGATGCCAGCTATGGTGGTGCAAGCCTTTAATCCCAGCTCTTGGGAAGCAAAGGCAGGCTGCTGTGGGATCAGGGTCAGCCTGGTTTAAATGGTGAGATCCATATGAGTTGGGAGATCCTGTCTCAAAAAAACAAAAACAAAAACAAAGAACAGGCCACTGTTCCCTTGGCAGGGCTCCAGGTGGCCCATTGACGAGACATTTGCAAATGTGATCAATGGTTTGATATTGTATATACCTCTGTGACAGAGCTTTGACCTTCATTGCTTCAAGAAAATAATCTATTTTGCTCTTGTTGCTCCAGGGATTGTTTGGTAAATGGAATGCAGTAAAAATGACACTGAGTTCTAAGACTAGGTCTTAAAAGGTCTTGAAGATATCATATGGTCATTTCTTTTGAAACTAGAGAGGTCCATTCTAGCCTATCAGAGAATGAGAGGCCACCTGGGGGAAAACTGATGCTTTATGCTTTACCCACAGTTCACATGGTATGACTACATGTGAGTTAAGCAGTCCTGAACCATCTAGGTCTGCCTAGGGTATCAGATGACTAAAGTTGAATGAGCTCAACTGACAGGAGAATGCCACAACTCTCAAAATTTTGAGTAATTATATGATCATTGTTTCGTTAAGTCACTAAATGTTGAAGTGATTGCTTACACAGCAACAGTTAAATGAAACAAGAAGGAAAGGTAAGTTTGGGCCTAGTAGCTTCTCTCTCTTTCCCTTTTCTTTGAAAAATAGCTGTAATCATTTAGCAAGGTTTAGGGCAGAGGCAGCCTAGTAGTGGACTTGTGGAGAATGGCTTAAATTGACAGAGGCCTCTCAAATACAACTGTCAGGGATACTTTCAAATATATTTCTTTTTCTTTTCTTT
>NW_008338118.1:5435833-5438022 GCF_000622305.1 Nannospalax galili | reverse complement strand
AAGATTTTTTATGTTATTTTTATTTTATGTGCATGAGTGTTATGCCTGCATGTGTGTGACTTCACCTGTGTTGCATAATGCCTGTGGCGGTCAGAAGAGGGCGTCATATCCCCTGGAACTGGAGTTACAGATGGCTGTCAACTGCCGTGTGGATTCTGGGAACTGAACTGCCACCCTCTGCATGAGCAGCTAGTGCTCCTAACTGCTGAGCCGTCTTTCCAGCCTCTAAATATTTTATTTATTATTTTTATTTAATGTGTGAGTGTATTGCCTGCATGTATGTAAGAGCACGTGTGTCATGCAATGCTCGCAGAGGACAGAAGAGACTGTCAGATCTCCTGGAACTGGAGCTACGGACAGTTGTCAGCTACCATGTGCGTGCTGGGATTCTAACCCAGGTCCTCTGCAAGAACAGTCAGTGTTCTTAACCGCTGAGCCACCTCTACAGCCCCTCAAATATATTTTTATAATGGATAGACAATAGGCTTTTAAAGTGCCTTCCAACTCCAAATTTGCATCATCTGAATAAAACAAATACAAGTACAGAACTCTGGTCTAAATGAAAATGGAGCTTTAAACAGCATGCTGGAAACAAAGTGGTTGTGAATGGTAAGGCAGTGGGAAATGGAGATTGTGGACAGCCAGGAACTGTATGGAGGCAGGAGAATACAGACGGACAAAGGAAAACAAGGGGGGAGTATGAGCCAGGAGTGGGCAGAGCACAGGACAAAGCTCCCCATACACACTGGACTGTGTTTGGCCTCTAGGGCAAGAGAAAGCACTTAGAACATGGAAAGAAGTGGAATCTGACCTGATGCAGCAACTACATGCAGCCAAGGCATACTGCAAATTCTGGGGAGAAGTG
This sequence comes from Nannospalax galili, assembly GCF_000622305.1. Lineage (NCBI taxonomy): Eukaryota > Metazoa > Chordata > Mammalia > Rodentia > Spalacidae > Nannospalax > Nannospalax galili. The sequence goes on along the minus strand of NW_008338118.1, from coordinate 5,437,157 downwards.
AAGACCAAGGTGTGAGGGCTCAGGAAGTGGTAGAACCCAGTAATGGAAGACTGAGACAGGAAGTTTGGGGGTTGGGACCAATGGTAGAGAACGCAGGAACACCATAGAGGCCATAAAGCAAACCTGCTTATTTTCCTAGGGCCTGTTTGCTTTGACAAGCATGCAGTTCTTGAAATGACATAGATCTCACTTTAAAGTTAAGTAAGCCCATTTTCCCCCAAGCTGAATAAAAATAAGAACTAAGAAAAGTATCAGCAGAGGGAATTTGGGAACTCTCCAATATCCCCAACCCCAGCATCTTATTCTCGTCTTTGTCTTACAGTCCTGATCGTATTCTGCCATTTACAGTAGATTACTTGTTTTTTAAATTTATCATTTATCCTGTGTTTCTCCCTTTCTAGTAAAATATAAGCTCTATGGGTTGGAGAGATGGCTCAGAAGTTAAGAGCTCTGGCTGCTTTTGCAGAAGACCCCAGTTCAAATCCCAGCACCCACATGGTGGCTAACAATCACCCATAACTCCAGTTTCAAGAGATCCAATGTCCTCTTCTGGCCTCCATGGGCTTTGCATGGCATGAGTGCACTTACCTACATGCAGGCAATACACTCATACACATAAAATAAAAATATAAAATATAAGCTCCTCAATCTCAAGATTTTTTGTTTATTTTTGTTCACTGGTATATCCTTAGTGAAGGCAATAATTTTAGGTACAAACATGGTGTTTAATAAACACGTTTGAATAAATAAGTGGATGACTGTGTCAGACACACTCTATGAATCTGAATAAGGGAAATCTGGAAATTTTAGACTTTGTGACCAGCTGGGACGTCTGAACTGTGACATACCTCTACCCCTTTTTCATTTTAGAGGACATTTTGCTTCTGGAATGTCATACATGACTTTGGGTTACCCAGCTCAAGGTTCTAGAGACTCCCTGTTAGAGGGAGAGGACTGACTGACAGTCAGAGGCTGTTCTTCACACCTGGGCTTTGTCACATGTTTGCTATAGAACACCTGTGGTCATTGCTCTGAGTCTTGGTTTCCTGTCTGAAGGATGAAGATCAGAGCAATTCTACCCCAACCAACAGGGTCAGTGTGAACACCTGAAGAACATTGTTTTGTGCGCTATGGGTTTTACTATTTAAAATATGACTCAACTTGACATTTTAATTACATATTTATTTCTATTAAAATTTTTTTTCTCTGCAATAGGATGATTTATTTAAGTATATACCAAGGAGTGGTATGACTGGGTCAAATGGTCGGTTCATTTGTAAATTTTTTTTTGTATGTCAATTATCTTATTTAATATGAATTTTTA
>NW_008338118.1:5434258-5435543 GCF_000622305.1 Nannospalax galili | reverse complement strand
CCTATTGACATTGAGACGTTTTCACATGCATTTCTAATCTCTATATACATGACTATTACTGGTCACAGTCGCCCACCTTCTGAGCTCCTCGTCATCTGAGCATGAATACAAACTCGTCAGGTAGACAGCCTTCCTCTCCCACTAGAGCCTCCATACACTGCTATCCCTGCCACTGTCCGCTGTGCTGTCAGCACCCCCATCCATTCCCCACATTTGCCCTTCTGGTAAATCTAGTCAGCCAGAGGTCCATATTCCAGGAGGATCAGCTGTTCCTCATCCACAGCAATCCATTCTCAGTATTCCTTTGGATAGAATTGGGGTCTGCTGTTCATTTTCCCAGTAGTATGTTGGGTTACTGTCTGGAAGAGCCTTTATCTATCTTGGCCAACATCTCGACTGAAGGTGTCGCCTGTCTGGCTTTGCTGTTTGTCAAGTAGCTTTTAGTTATATATATGTATGCTCTTATGAAATTATATTGGCCCCTTTAATCTTTGGTTATACTTCCCTTTTGGTTGTTTAAGGACATACAATTGGACGAGATAAACTGATTTGTTTTTACTCTTGAGGTCGTTTGAGGATCTGTTCCTCAGGGGTCCCATGGGATTGGGAGGAGCCCCTGGCTCCTTTCTTTTACCAGTTCCATCTATGTGAAGATAAGTCAAAGGTCCTACTCGACCATTGTTGGCTTCTCTTGGAAGCATGGAGGAAATGATTCCTCTGTGTTGACCCTCCTCTTTATAGACTGGACACTGGTTCAAGTCCATCTGGTGGGGTCACCTTGGCCTCCTTGATCAAGAGGTCAGATGACCCACAACCATTACAGGACATTTTGCAAGATGCTCATGGTCCCTGGGAACTAATCGACCTGGGAGGGCAGGGAGTAAAAAGTGTCCTTTGTATCCCTCTGACCCAATTAGTACAGATCTCAAGGTATCGTCTGTTAAATATCCAAGGTTAGTTCCACCATTCTGGCATTTTTAATTATTGTGTGTCCTGCAGATAAATCTTGGGTAATGACCAGTTGGTCTCAAATAAACCTTATCTAGAGATATATTTCTTGATCTGTTATGTATAATTTGTCAGTAGGTTATAGGAGTAATATGGTTCCCTCTGGTTTTCAAAACTAGCTAGACATTATTTATTTCTTGCATTGTCTCACCCCTCCATCATGGTTTACCCACTTAAGGTGCCCCAATTTCCCCCCCTTTCTCCCTTAATAATAGCCTTCTCCTACGGTCCTACCTCTCTTGAGCTCCTTCTTTCCCTCTATCCCCTAGGCTCCTAG
>NW_008338118.1:5393528-5430189 GCF_000622305.1 Nannospalax galili | reverse complement strand
CTGGGTTGTACTGGATGCAAAGGATCAGGGAGAGGAAAGGTAAGCCTCGGAGCCCCAGGAAGAGGCTGTCAGCCCCAGAAAGAGGCTGGCAGATGTTGCAGGACCAGGGAAATAGAGGGAGATGTGGGCGGGGCCAGGTCCAGAAGCGGTGCCCCTGGGGCCCAAGAAAGGCGCTAAGTTGGTCTGGGTGAGAAGGGTCAGGAAGCAGTATTGGTTCCCCCAGTGTCTGGGGCCCCAAGTCTAGGAATGGCACAGGTCACAAACTAGGAGTAGCGAACAGGGGGGGAGATGGAAGGGTGAATGTGGCTTGGGGAGTCAAGGCGTGGAGGACTGCACTTTAGACTTACCCCAAGAGGCCTGAGGATAGGAGTGCAGGCTAGGAGAGTTAGCCGGTGGTGCAGGTCCAGGGACGCAGAGAGAGGTGAGTGTGGGCCCAGGACCAGAAGGGGTGCTCCTGGGGCCCAAGAAAGGCACTCAGTTGGTCTGGGTGAGAAGGATCAGGAAGCTGTATTGGTTCCCCAGGTGTCTGGGGCCCCAAGACTAGGAATGGCACAGGTCCCAAACTGGGAGTAGCGAACAGGGGGGGAGATGGAAGGGTGAATGTGGCTTGGGGAGTCAAGGCGTGGAGGGCTGCACTTTAGACTTACCCCAAGAGGCCTGAGGATGAATTTTTTTTTTTTAAAAAGGCATTTTGCATTGTCTATACATTAAGGTAATATAAAACATGTTGTTGGTATCAATATTGATCTCTAGAGATAATTTCTCTAGAAATTATCCTTGATAATTCAAGGATCATTAAAGCCAGAAATGGCATCTTTTCTCCATGAAAATGCTCAGTTATAATAAAAACTTAGTAAGCTGAGAAAAAGGTGCTACTAATACCAGTCAGTCTTGTTATGACCATCACCATAGTTCTTTGAAGAGTGGGTGGGCTCTGTATCCCTATTAAGGACACTATCCTGGTGAGGGTTTTTTCATATTTATGTTATTTTAGTAACACTCCTTTAACCTAACTCTTTATTGATGTCTGGTAGAACCAAGCAAAGCCAACTCTCAGACTGCCACACATCCTTTGTCAGGCAAGTTTTTTTAATGAATGGAGTAAGTGTTCAGTTATCTTAGAGTATGAAACTTGTACTGCAACCCCATTGCTTGCGAAGACTTTGGTCAGAAAGGCAGAAGACTGGGAATGAAGTGAGCCAAATCAATAGACAATTTGGGCAAAGAGGAAATTCAGTTTCAAATGGCACAAGCAATGCAAAATAAACATTTTACTAGAATGTATAATAGAAAAGTTTTAGCAAGCTTTCTTCTTCCCAATTGAATAAGTTTTATTTAAAAAATACACATATTGAAAACAGACTAGAATACCAACCACATATGCCACAATACCCTTTCCTAGAACAAAGCAGAGCACCCCGCCCCCCCCAGGGAAAAAGACAGAGGCCAGCAGAGTTTGATGCCTATTGGGCTGAAGATTGGGTGGGGAGGGATCTACCTGCATCTTAAGAATCTACTTAGGAAGATTATATCATGGAAGCCTCTGAGAAAGGTGGTCTGAACAGTCATTAAAACATCAGGCACAAGCCACGCATGGTCCTGCACACCTTTAATCCAAGCCCTCAGGAGGCAGAGGCAGGCAGATCTCTGTGGGATTGAGGCCAGCAGGGGTGTCCATAGTGAGTTGCAGGGCAGCTGGAGCTATAAGGAGACTCTATCTCAAACAAAACAAAACAAAACAAAAAACAAAACAAAACAAAAGGCACAGAAAGAAGTAAAGGACCAAGAGAGAGTAGAAAGCACCAAACCAAATCTTGCATTTTCCTGTGTGCCTAAGACATTGCCTTGCTGATGACTACCACTGACTCTGGAAATCTGGAAGGCTTTGTGTAGGACTGAACATATTTAAGTTACCTCCCATCAAAGCAAAGCTATTAAGCCAATTATGTTCTTTCTGGATTCTTCTGAACCACGTTGCAATTACTTGGACGCTGCAGCTTGTGCTAACCATGATGAGCAACGCTGATCTTAATCAGAGGTATGATGTGTTTTGTTACCAAGAAAACATGTGGTTTCTGGGCAAAAGACACAAAGTAAATTATACTTGACAGTAAATGACTGAAAGGTAAAGGGGGACATAAGGCTGCTTTTCTTTAGGCATGGTGCTACTGTGAAGTAAGATAAGTCAGGATAAATATTTTTTTTAAATCCCAGTGGGATGGGCAGTAAATTCGAATATGTTCGATGAAGATGTTCAGCTCTAGAGAAAATTAAGCAGCAGAATCTATGTTCCCTGGTATGTCAGTTATTCCATAGTGCTTCTTCCAGAGTAAGTCTGTATACTGTCTGATTTTACAAATACTTGCAGGATATCCAAACATGCTTCTATGTCAGTAATCAGTACCTGGATCTCTTTAGAGGCAGAGTCAGCCATCATGCCACACTTAGAAGCTTGGGAATTTAGGGATGAAAGTTTGATTACATATAAATTCAGCTAGTTACATCCTTTGGTTGCTCTGATTTTTTTAACCACTTTTCCATAGAATCTTTGCAAATATGAAATATCACAGTGGAAACAGAGCTGGCATCCATATACATTCAAGGGCTCACAAGCTCTCACACACATATTAATGTACAAAATCTAGTACTAACTACAAAAAATGATTACCAGCATTTACTTTTTAACATAGTACTAATGAAAGAAAAGATGAAGAGACTTGATATCTATTTCCAGCTCTGGCCCTAAGCAATAGTCTTTTTCTAGGAGAGCCACTCTTTATTTTTATGTGGTTGTTTTTCATGGATGGTAACAGGATGCTAAACTAGATTTAGTTGTTTACTAGTAACGAGTAAAAATTGAGTTCTGAGTGTGTTTATAGAAAAATTAAGCTTTTTATTTAAATTTTTAATTTTTTTTGAAAATTTCATAAATGTGTGCTGCATTTATATTTTTCATACCTTCTTCTTCCATCTCTTCTTGTATCCCTCACTACTTCCTCTTAAATTCATGACTTTTACTTCCATAATTATTATTTGTGTATCATATGTACACATAATCACACAACCCACCAGTTCCATTTAGTACTGCCCTTATGTATGTGTGTTTAAGGCTGAACACTTGGATTTGGGCTCAATGACTGGAGGAAACTGATTCTCCCTCTCAACAGTCATGGATTGCTTAGAGCTCTTTATCTAGGGGCCAGAGGAACCTTGTGAGGAAAAATATGGAAAGATAACAAAGAAAAAAATAACAAAGAGGAGCTTAGCCATTGGTCCACTCATCCCTAGCCCCCATGGATTGAGCTCCAGGAACTACAGGTGTAAGTTCTAAAAGAGTAAAATTGGTGTCGGGCTCTGGTGTTTAACAGCATGACTTCCTATGTTTAGCCTTAAAGACAAAATGGGAAGGGTGTGGGTCAGTGTAGAATAGACAGGGAATGTAAAACTTCATAGAGGTATTACTAGATTTCCCATCTGAGACACGAAGAGAGAACAGAAGAGTGACATACCCTTCCCATAAAATATTCCCATAATTTAATGGGAATTGACAGTCTTTAGAGGATTATTATCCAATTAATATCTTTAAAAAAGAAAGCAAAACATATATTTCCATCTGTGAAATAACAATTGTGGACTGTTATCCTATAAGATATAAATCTTTTTTATCATATTTTCTAGAAAAACGGACTTTAAAGTTATTAGGTGGAAGCAACTTTTAACTCATACTTTTCTATGATATCCAATTTTGGAAAGCTGCACTTACTACAATTAGGTCAAACGCAGAGTAAAAGATTGCTAATATTTTGTGTAATTTTAAAAAAAGACTTAAATATGCTCTAAAATTTTTTATGTAAAATGAACTTAATCAATCAAAGATTAACAGGTTTAAAATGTAAAACAAAAACACAATATAGCTCGCTCTGATCATTAGGCAACAACACTTAGGTCAGTAAAGCACCAAAAATCTAAGTCCCCTACTACTGAAGTAATATTAATCCTTTCAGAGCATCTCTTCTGTCCCCCAGGGCTTCTTATCAAATTTAAGTCAAGTATTCAAGTAACTCTAAAATAAGAATAATCCAGAAATTTTTGCCAAAATAAGAGCTACTGAATAATGACTATTTCGGATAACAGCCATCCTTGAGGTCAATCCAGGAGCCAACAGAAATCAGTAACCACTTCCTCTTAAATTCTAAGAAATGATGCTTCTCTCTCTTCAAGTCTGTTTCCATTACCAATCCACTAGATGACATTTTCTAGCACAGATGACTCAGTCTGCTAAAGTTTCATTAATAAAAAAAGCCCAAAATATTTTCCATTACGGTATAAAATAGCCAGACAACAGAGCCTGCTTACCATTTTCCTTCTTCATTTTCGTATTGTTGAACAGTGTATCCAAACATGTCCTCCACTGGGCCACTGAAATTCATGGAATTTTTCACATTAACATTGAAGGATTCGCAGATGCCTAGAACAACTTTAAGAGAGAAAACAAAGTCCAGTTACACAAAGTTAGCTAGATCTCATTATATTTTGAACTATGAAAGACATTCTTGAGGTTACATCTGAAATCTGCGCTCTTAAGTAAAAGAACAATGAAGCTCAGAGAATGAGAACCTTAAGGAAGGTTCTGACACTATGCTGATGGCTGAGCATCAACATAATGGCATTAAAGAACAAAAGTGTTAACAGTCAAACAAAATTCCATGGATATTTAGAATCTATATGGTTCCCAGAAGTAAAATTTTTAGGATTGAGTGAGAGTCACAGAAACTCAAAATGACTTATGCTGTTCCAGGAAATTTCTCAGTAGTGAACCCTACAGTAAAACATGACCATCAGTGCTTTTAAACAACTTCATTTTCCTACTTCAACTACAAAGAAGCAAGTGGCTGTATTTAAACCTCATGGGCAAGAGCTTTCTCCTTACTGCTGTCTAAAGGAAAGGCAAGCTGACTGTTTTCACCCAGAGTTGGCTTCCTTTGCAGGCCTGAGATATGTTCTACTTCTCTTACTGAACCAAGCAGTAGATGGAAGTTTAAGCTAATACAATAAAGCCTTCTTCAAACATTGTTGGTTGTAATAACATCACAAGTTGGTTTTTAGATTAAATTAGGTAATATACCCATTAGTCAATGCCTGCTACATACTATATATTCAATGAGAGCTCATTCTAATCATTTCCTTCTAATTCAGGTAAGAGAAAAAAATATTAAGAAATGTGACCAATGGGGAAAATGCATGGGGTACTTTTAAGTGAAGAGGAAGGAAGGAGGGCAATATAGGGAGGGAGGAACAGAGGGAGGAACAGAGGGAGGGAGAGAGGGAGGGAGAGTGAGAGAGAGAGAGAGGCTTAGGTGCTGTGAAAAATCAAAGGGAAAAGTATTATTTTACAAGTGTACTAAAACATATATTTATAATATATATGTGAGTGTATTCGTTTAGCTGAAGGGTCTCTAACAAAAAATCACAGTACTACACAAAGGAAACCTTCCTTTGAGTTATTTGTCAGTGAAAACTAAGAGACTTCAAAAATAATACAAACTATTGCCACAGCCCTTGATTGCCTCCTAGAACTTGAAGGTAAGACCCTATTGCTGAAGATAGGACATATTTTGGAGACAGGACTTGGAGCAATGGAGCAGGAACTGACTTGGCAGCCTCCTCTCCAAAGACTAGCTCTCATATCAGAAGACACTACACAAGCTGTCAGGGGAGAAAGCCAACCAATGGTCCTATCCACCTATGAAGTCTACGAAGCACAATAATCTCTAGCCCGGCAAATAATCTCTACTGGTACAGTAGTAGCACTTTTATCTTGGGGTAATCAACAGTGGTCTAATTGGGAAGAAACTACTGTCACTTCCCTAGACCAAAGTAATTTCTTACTATATTCTAAATACAAATCCTATATTCACAGAAAGGTATAACTCTCACCACTCATCAAAGAAGCCTTTTCCCCCCCAACAGTTGGAGACTATTACAAAGTTCTACAACTGGTCAAAATTCAGAGAATAAGTGACTGAGAGGTGCTTTGCCCTAATACAGCTAAAATGCAATCCCTACACCTAAGGCTCAGAAAACACCATGGAGGAGGAGGCATAAAGGCCGTAAGAGCCATAGGGACAAGACACCTGCTGCTAGTTAATGCATTCTAGACATGACATGGAAGCTGCATCAATGAAATCTCTAGTATGCCAGTTTAACAAGATATGCAGAACGAAAAAATCCAGTTGACATGCCAATGTGGATAGCAGAACTTTTGTGGGGGTCCCATCTTAAGTCGAAGAGCTACAGGCAATCAAAGGAAGCTGAAGGAAGAAGAATAAGTTTTCTCCAGAGACTAGCTCGCTGAGAGGTTATCCAATTCCAAGTGGTCAACTCTAAAAACATGTACACGAGCAACACTAAATGGACTCAATACACTTTATATGTGTGTTTGTGTGTGTGTGTGTGTGTGTGTGTGTGTCCATGTAAACAGGCTCTGAAATCATACCCTCAGATGAGTAGTACTGATTTTCTCATTTGGTTCTAGTCTTTAAAATATGCTTCTAAGTTCAAAAATATTCTCTCTTATAGATATAACTAAGAATTTTTCCAAAAGATCACTGCCTTTTACAATTATACCACATTATAAGTATATTCAGTGTTGATTAAACACAATTTCTTTTTTTAAAGACCAATCACACAGATTCTTAAAAAGTCCCAATAGATTAGTCCTATAGTTTGAATATGTTTAATAACTCCAACCTCTTAACCTTATTCACTCTAAACTTTTTCATAAATATGCTCCAAATCTAGATTACTCTAACGCATAACTTTCAAATTGTAGAAACAACAATAAGTGCTTATTTGATGCACAGGACTCTTAACTAATTTAGATAAATATATCTTTAAGAAACAGATAATTTCATTTTATAGATGTATCTATATAATCTTCCTTTATCTCCCCTTGAAAGAAATAATCTTCTAAGTCCTGAAGCCTCTTTGGTTTTTGAACACATTTCTTATAGAGATATTTATTAAATGCTGTGTATATTATAATTATTCATGGGAGATTTTTCCCCAGACTAGAAAAGTCTTTAAACTGGGGACAGTCTTTCTCATCTTTTTATCCTTTACAAAAATCTAGCACAATCCCTTTTACACAGATGGGCAGTAACAAGTTTATAGTTTGAAAGATAACAAGTTGAAGGGGGAAGGGGACCAGCTGTGGCAGGAGATGCAGTAGCAACTATTCCACCTCAGTGAAAGAAGAGTTTTCAAATTAAAATTTTAAGGTAAGGGAGAGATAGGATTTGGCAGTGAGGAGGAAAATCTCTACCCAGAATTTGGGAGGGTCTCTATAAGTAGTAAGACAGACAGGACAAATATGGCTGTAAGATCATGAAGAGAGTTTCCTGGCTGGCATGAAGGAAGACGAATGAGTGGACAGAGCAGGTCCTTTTATGTACATTTCCTCTTCATTCTTCAAGGGTGATAGAGAACAGCTGGTTAGCGTCTTCTGCATAATAGTCTTTTGTATATTAGAAGATCACTTTAAACAGTGCTCACCCTCTATTTCAAGCTAACTAGTATTTGTTCCTACCCTTTCCTCTCAGGATTTTTTTCAATTTTTTGAACAATTACAACAGACTGTTTTCTTTCTTTCTTTCTTTCTTTCTTTCTTTCTTTCTTTCTTTCTTTTTTTTTAACATGAGAAACACACAAAATATTGTGTCTGCAGTATGGCTCCTCAACTTTGGCACCACTGACAACTTGGGTCAGAATATTCTTTCATCATAAAGAGCTATCCTGTATTGAGGGGTGTTTAACAACATCAATGGCCCCAACTCATAGGCCACCAGTGGCACTCTCTGAGTTGTGACAATCAAAAATATTTCTAGACACTGCCATAATCCTGTGGAGCCAAAATTATCCCCAACTGAAAACAGCTGTTCAACAGATAAAGATGAGAGTACCACCACTACCATGACTAAACACCAGCTGTGGTCCTGAGACCAGCATTTGCATCACCCAGGGTCTTGTGAATCACAGATCTCTCCCAGGTTTCCTGAATCAGATCTCCCTCTTATTCCTGTTAAGCTTTGAGAAACACGGGCCTGGGATATGTTGCTGCTGTTTCATAATGCTCACGCAGGTAGAGAATTCGCTACGTTCAAAGTCCTCACCAGACTTTACACAGAAAGGGAAAAGCATTCGCTTTAATCAGGGTCAGTTTCACTTTTTTGAAGGATTTCTTTTTTCAGAGTATCATCTACTTCATAAATTCTCTCTCAAAGGCCACTCCTAGTACCCCTCAAAATAAGACGAAGAGTGTTTGGTATTCTAGGATCTGTTTATCCTACGTGTTGTGTGGAATGTCCGGGAATGGGTGCTGCATTTTTTTCCATTTCCTGTCCTTAGAATTCTACAGGCAAATTGCCCAAAGTGATTGTAAATCTGTCCCTTTTATGATTTCTGAGGCACCAAGGAGCCTGCAGCACAGGAGATGACATTTCAAAAATTATTTTGCACCTTGTTCTTTTGTTTTAAAGGAGTGAATAAACAGCAACTTCTTATAACTTTTAGTTCAGTATTCAGTTAAATATCCTTGGAATTTTATGTTCCAGAAAAAAGGTAAAATATGAACTTATTCCCAACTAAAGCAAAACCAAAACAAAACAAAATGAAACAATCTCCACAACAAGAAAAACACAGACAAACAAAAGCATAAAACAAAATAAAACAGATTGGGATGATTGAAGAATAAAGATAAGGAAAACACTTAAAGTACTGTGAAATAAAACAGATTACAGTCAGATGTCTAAAGGGAGTCTTGACTTCACACGTATGTCTGAGAATTTTTTTCTCTACTAACAATTTTATCATATACCACGAGTTATTCCTAACATGTGTCATCCTATTAAATTTGCCAACAGTCCTGAAAATAATTTATTATCAGCATTATGCAAATGAGAAGAAACTCAAGAAGTCAAGGATTTTCCTCACATTTCCACATGATTCCAAACTACAAAGCTTTAATCAACATTCACATTGATTCAGTTTTTTGTCCTTTTACCCTAAAACTAGAAAGGTCTGAAAAATGGTAACAACCAGTATAGCTTTAAAAGAAAGATCCTTATAATTAATTAGAATTAATCCATGTTGTCTCATATCTTAACAGGCAAATCTGAGGAGGAAACTGTTCCTCAGTGGCAACAGGCTGAGAAGGATGTTAGGCTGGGGAGGTTGGTTAAGGAGAGAACACATGCCTAGAGAGCTCAGACCAAGCTTCTTGAAGGACTTCAGTGGAAACATACATTTATGTAAAAAAATAAAAATAAAAAGTCTGTTCTTCAAGTCTGGTCAGATATGTTGTGTGTAATGTTTAAAAGCAGGCTAGGAAATGACATTGTTGGTATCAAAGGATATATTTTATAAGCTACATAGTTTTGTGTAACCCAATTAAACAAGAGAAAGAGATACATAGCCTCCAGGACTGTGTTTATTTTTCTCCAAAAAACATTTTCACAGAAATAAGAATATTAAGCTATTGATTAGATAGGGTAGCAGCCATTACCTTATTCTTTTAATATTAAGAAGAGTGAGATTTGTCTAAGGCCAGGCTGCATTAAGGGCAGAAACTGTACTTCAACATAGGTCATCTGATGCCCAGTCATGGACCTTCTGTAACTAGCTGTTGAATTGGTTACAGAATAAAAATATAACCCAGATCAGAACAACTCTCAACTGGCCCATGGTGGCTTATAATTCTTCACAGCTTTGGAATATTGAGAATAGGACTGACAATAAAATCCTGAATGAAGTTAGCAGATCTGAGCATCTTCAGAGAGTACGGACTCTGGTAGAAGCCACATCTCCCTCTTCCTCATACCCTTAGTTCCACTACTGGAACTTGCAACCCAGATCTCACTATGCCACCCTGGCTGATCTGGAACTTGCTCTGTAGACCAGGCTGGCCTCAAACTCAAAATAATCCACTTGCCTCTGCCTCTTGAGTGCTGGAATTAAAGACAAGCACCACTGTGCTCGGCCACATGCTCATTCTTAGAGAAGAAGGTCTGACCTTGACCAGCTGGCCCAGCAATGTGGCTCCAGACATATCCAGATATGAACACTTAATAGCTACTGGAATTTTGTACACTGCACATTTTGAGCTAAAGCAAGGGGCCATCAAATAAATAGTGACAAAAGAAGATGTGTTACCATACCATCAGTTTCCTTTAACATCTTCCTATATGCATTTATCCATCTAAAAGTAGGGAAAATCATGTCATTAACATTTTTTAATCTAAAGACTGAAATGATGACATATAAAACAAGAGAATATAATAGTTACCGTTTTAGAGTGACTTAATGAGTTTCAGAATAAATGCCTTCATGGTATAGAAAGGTGATGTTTGAAAATACATCATCCAGCTACCACAAAAATGTTACCAAATGCTACTCTGGGTTGGATATGCTAGACTCCGGGAATATTGCATAAAACCTGATACTCTTGTTTCCACAGAGCTGTAAGCCTAGCAGGAAGGCAGAGTAACTGATTTGATCATATGGCTTCCACTTATCATAATAAAAATGAGTTTTCAAATATATTCCAGGTTGATGTGTGAAATTCAAAGCATGCATGGAGCCTCAAAGAATGCTTAATAAATGAGCCGAATGACCCCATGGGTGGATACAAAAGCTAATTTAGCACCTGGCAATGAGATGTCTTTCAAAGATGTTTTTCCATGTGATGTTTCATTTGAGAAGTTATATGGATGTGATATCAGTGGGGCTTTGGCAGCGAATTCATGAACTCATTTCCACAGCAAACCCTTGTTTCTGAACCTATGTGAAGAAAATCTGGTATTCGAATGTCAGGCCTTCAAAGCAGAAGGAATAGTCACGAAGAGTGCAGGTGAAACCTGCCCTAGCAGTTAGATCCCTTGGGTTGTCATGTCAGTTGCTCAAGACATAGTGCATATTAATGAGACCACTCAGGATCTCAGATAGTTAACAAGCAGAATCCTCTGTCTCCAAGGAGAATTTACTCCCTTCTAACCAAGTTCAAGAACTGCAAGTCTATTTCAAGAATGAGGCAACCCAACAGTGACTCTTCCTAGTATATTGAAGCCAGAATAATTAAGTCACCACCCTGAGCTACCTGGCAGTCTCAGGACACAGCTGGACAGCATGACCTCTGCAGAAGGCTAATTTTCAGCAGACCGTTGCACAGGTACCTCATGAGCATCTCTTTCATCCGGTGCCAACACTTCCTCATGTTCTATACAAATGAAAACAAACTCCAAGATCACATATGATTATTTTAACTAAGAATGCAATATATTGGTCATCTCTATGACTACAAATTTATGTGGGTTTTTTGTACAAAATAAATTCAAATTTGAGACCATCTACAATGTTGGAAGAAAAATATTTTAATAAGAATTGGTGACTATAATGGGTATGGTCCATCTCTTGAGTTCTAGAAATTAACATTTTCTGGAAAGCCAGTGCATGATCCCTATCAAAATAATCTGTCTTGCATGTATTCAAGTCACTGTTTATGCCAGAGCATAACTAAGTCTCTGCCTTTTGCTTCTAATTTGACATTTGAAAGACTTTTCTCATCAGAAATATGACACCATCACCCATCTCAGTAATGCTCACTGTTCATGACAGTGGAGACTTTTTACATGAACAATATTGGCAAAATTCAAGATGTCTTGTAGACTTACTAGAAATTATTAGAAATTTAAATTTCTAGCAAAAATATGAACCAACAGCTAATTATAACCAGTGTGTATGTATATCTAGTTTCATTTAAGGAAATTCTGTCTATGACTTTGTGCTAAAAGAAACAAAAGGAGTTTGTAAAATGAAAAAAAAAATTGGTGAAACTTCAAAGTTCCTTGCTTTGAAGCCCCTTGTAATGTATAATGAGCTTTACAATATCAGTGCTCTGAAACGTTAATGAATTTACTCTTTTTAAAATATTTTTTTATTATTTTTATTTTATGTGTATGAGTGTATTACCTGCATGTAGGTAAGTGCACCCATGTTGTGCAATGCCCACAAAGGACAGAAGAGGTTGTCGGGTCCCTGGAACTGGAGTTATGGACAGTTGTTAGCTGCCATGTGGGTGCTGGGATTCGAACTCGGGTCTTCTGCAAGAACAACCAATGTTCTTAACCACTGAGCCATCATTCCAGCCCCCATGAATTTACTATTTATGGGTTAGGTAATTGGATAACAATTTTGATGTACATAGTTGCCATAAAAGAGAAAATTTGATGAGACTATAACCACATCTTACCAAAATAACTATAGTATGACTTCGCTCTAGTTGATGTCAAATTTGAGATTATATTTATGGCTTTTTGATTATGAAAAGGAGCCAGAGCCCTCCACTGCTAAATATATGGGAAATCAACAATGAAAATAAGACCATACTAGAGCCTTGACCAAAGAATGCAGAATGAATAAAAGCATTTGGACACAACACCTTAACTTCAAACATGGGAAATCTATACTCACTGTAAAAAGTAGTACGTCCAATTCAGCATTTCTTTTAAACAAGTGGAACATCCCCCCCCCATACAGTGGTATAAAAAGAAAACCTGGCTTAATACATAATACCATTCAAATCCCTTTCATCAAAAATGATGTAATATGTCAGCAAGATATCTCCCTTCATCAGCCAGGCCAGAAAAGCCAAATAAACAGCCCGATATTCAAGTGTTTTCCAGCTTCTTCCTGGGAAGCTGGTTTTGTAACTTCAGTTTGCTCTAGTAAGTGAGTTGTTTGGATTTTGCTTCTAAAGTCCCACGGGTCTCCAGTTGTTATAAATGTTATTTGATCTTCAAAATGCTGTTTTATATATATATCAGTATACTGCTGGTGGGAAGGAAGCAGAATTGTTAGCACATAGTAGGTATTTAATACAAGTTTTGAGAAAGGAAGTAATAAATAGAAAAGTAAGGATTTTGGGCACAGAGGTCATTCTAGCTTTCAAAAATGCTACCCGGAATACTAAATTTCATGAGTGTTTCCTGAACACCCTTTGTTAAAAATCCCCTTTTATAGTTTTTCTACATGTTTGCTCTCCCATCATGTTTTTCTTGTAGTATCTACAGACATCTGCTAGTTGCCCATATCTTCCCACTACACATAACTGCTTCACCAACTCCTTTCAGACTGTTCCTACTCTGATCTCAGAAATTCTTAGTCTCAGAAGCCAACCCCCTCCACCCTGTAGCATCATGTATTTTACAGGATAAAAATGCTACAGAACCTTATGAGTGCCTGGACCCCACTGTGGGAACACAACTCATGTGTTTGTGCAAGCAACATGAGCCCAGGGCTGTTCTCCAGCTGCCTGGGCATTCTGAGAGCTGAACTCATGATTTCCGTGACAGCCCAGCATGAGTACTGCATATGGAAAGGCAAACTGCAGTTCAAAACAAAGCAGGATAGCGTCCTTGCCAAGTATTATGCAGAAAGAGGAGATATGCAGACTTTGGATAGTCAAGATTCTGAAGAAATGGCTCTTCTTTTGATGGTGGCATATTTTCAATGCATTTTATTAACATACGTAAAAATTCTTAGTGTCTCATATAGATATGACATGTGCATATTTATACATATATGCACACACACACATATATATATATCATTAAGACAATGTCAGTGTTAAGGTTATTTTGTGTGTGTGTGCACATCTGTGAAGATGCCTATATATGACCATACAGAAACCAGAGGAGTATGTCAAATGTCCTCTTCTATGGCTCCTTTTTTCCTTTGTGATAGAGTCTATCACTGGACCTGTTGCTCATCATTTTTTTTGGGCAAGACTTGGCACACAAGCTCTAGCCAACCTCCTCTCTCAGTCTCACAACCCTCCCCCTGATGATGGGGTTACATGTGTGCACAGCCACTTCCAGCTTTTTATATGGGCACTGGGCATCTGAACCCAGGTTCTCATGCTTCTACAGCAAGCATTCTTGCTCACCGAGCCAGTTACCTAGCCCTTAAGGTTATTTTGTTGGCATGCACAATAGGTGTTTCTGAGAGTCAGAAAAGCAAGGAGGCAGTATTCACTGTAAAATAATTAAAAATAAATTTATCCAGTAGCCTTAATTGTCAATTTTAGACTCTAGACAGTAAGCAATTCCATTATTGATTTTCCTAGTCAATTAGCTAGTAGTTTTTGACGATGTAAATATAGGTTTTAAGAGCCATGGTTATGTCAAAGTGTATGAGCTAACAGGAGACACAGTTTTAAAATATTTAGAAAAAGAAAGGCATGACGGTGCATGCCTTAAATCCTAGTACTTGAGGGGAGTGGGGAGGCAGAGGCAGGTGGATCTTGGTGAGATCAAGGCCAGTCTGGTCTACCTAGTGAGTTGCAGGCCGGCTGGGCTACAGGGAGATCCTGTCTCAAAAAAAAAAAAAAAAAAAAGTCATCATTTTACTGTACTTTTCCTATTTTTTTTTGTTCATATGTTTAATAAACCCAAGAGCAGTTTAGAAATTGAAAGTCATTTCTTTAACTGTGTGTGTGATCTTTTATGCTTTCTTGATCCATGAAACTACTTGTGCATGTCAATAAAATAACCTTAGGACTGGTAATGTTTCTGGCTCATCTAGCTCTTTGAGAAGAAATATTATGCAAATTAATGAAATCCATTAAGAGAATCTTTAGTAAAGGTATGCTTTGTTGTTTAGGTCCTCTCTCGTAGGGTGTCAGTGAACAGATTGTGCATGGCAGGCAGGTAAGATTTGGCCTTGAAATTGAACTAAGAACGTCTCAAAAATGTGAAAGAAAAGATTGCTTAGTTACCTGATAGCGGTAACTGTCCAAATAGCACAAGAACATTCAAAAGCCAGTTTTTTCCCCCACTATGCAATTCGGAGTTTGGAGCTTAAATTAAATAAAAATACACTTAAGTGTGATAAAAACATGAAAGGAAAATAATTGTTTTGATATTTTCAAATATATTACCTTAAAGCTTTTGTTTAGATTGCTGAAGTTTGAGGGGTTAAAGGGTAAAGGTTTTCTCAATGTGATCATTGCTCTTGCTCTATTGTGTCACTTTTGAAATACAGCAGTTAATCATCACTTAGAAAAATTACATGTGGAAAACCAACTAAATTAGATTGTGATTATTTATCATGGAAAACAATTACAAGCATCTTGAATTAGTTACAACATTCTTTCAAAACAAGAATTATTGTAGAGTTCATTTTATTTTCATTATATATACACGTGTGTGTCTGTGTACAGGGGAGCACATGCATGCAGTTTCTCATGGAGACCACAAGAGGGTGTCAGATCCCTAGAGCTAGAATTCCAGGCCATTGTGAGCTGCCTGACATGGGTGCTGGGAATAGAGCTCTGGTCCTCTAGAAAGAAGCTGCAATCACTCTTAACTGCTGAGCAATCTCTAGCCCCATACACCTAAACTTAAGAAAAAAAAGTTTTAGACTTGGGCTTGACACTGTATATCTGTAATCCTAGTACTTGAGGAGATGAGGAAAAACGATTGCGAGTTTAAGGCCAACCTGGGCTATAACAGAAGCCTTTATCTAAAGAGACATACAACAACAAAATGTCTAATTTATATGCAAAATTTTAAGGAAAAAATAAGCATATAAAATGAAGCCTGCCTAATATTACTTAGAAGCAGGAGGCAGAGAATAAAGAATTATAATGTCTATTTGTTTGTTTGTTTTAAGACAGGGTCTGAACTTGTAGCCCATGCTGGCCTAGAACTCGCTATATAGCCCAGGTTGGTCTCAAACTCACAGAGATCTACCTACTTCTGTTTCCCAAGTGCTAGGACTGAAGATGTTCATCACCACATTCAGTCTTATAACATCATTTTTGATGCAATATAGTTTATCTAATACTTTATGTTTTAACACATATGGACACTCATGAACCTTGATAAGTTTACTTCTGTGAAGCTAAAATAATGAACTATTGTACAAACTCTGATAGCACACTATAACCGAAACCAACATCCATAAGGAAATGATTGCTTACCCTAGAATTCCCTTGTAGCATTAACTAGCAAGTTTATATTCTAGATACTAAGAGAGGCCATTATTGATTCTCCTATAGCATTTAACAAGTTAGTTTCTTTCCTTAATGACTCAGCAAGGCCTTTAAATAATCCATTGACATCTAAAGTGACTCTATAATTTTTCTTCACTCTTGCATACTTGTTATAGCAAATTTCCATGATATCATTTACATCAGAGCATTCTGTTCATTCAAAAGCTTTTTGGTACTTCTGTTCAACTTCAAACTTGTTCAGAATATCAAGACGACATAATGTAAACCAACTGAGTATAATTTGTTACTCACCTGTGAACATTTGGAAAATAAATCTGAAACTATTTTAAAAGATGTTGGAGTTTACGGGAAATGAAAGAAAGTCTCAGTAGCTTGGAATGTTGAAATATTTCAGAAGGCAAGGGTCAAAAGAATGCTTGTTTTCTTTTTAGAGGAAAGAGATAACTTTTTGATGCTTGCTTTTCTGTTTTGAGATAGCTCTAAATTTTGTTTTCTTAGCATAATTGTTGCTAAGACTGCTATGGTCTCTTAGCAATTAAAACATTAGCTGAGCATCCCCGGAGCTAAACCCTATTCCTATCTGGTAGCATCATCTTTTACATTCTTTCCATTATCCCACTGGAGTATCTTGAAATGAAAGTAAATGGAGATGTTATAGTCAATATTCCCAAGAACTACAGCCAATATTTCCCTAAATGGAAGCATTCTGATGCTTGTATTGTAATGGTGGTTACCAAGTACTTATTATTTACAAGAAGCTTAATTCAAGGTACATCTTACCTCTGAACTGTGGGAAGGAGAAGAAAGGGAATAGTGCTCAAAAGGAGATAAAAATGTGGCCTTAAACTTGTATTTCAGGCTGCTCCAGGACTAGCCTAGAAAGAGAGACTAGAAAGCTCTCGCAAGCCTGACAAGGCTCACCACTTATCAAAGAAGATTCTTTTTACAACAGATGGACTCTACTATGAAGTTCTACAACAGGTCATAGGTAGAGAATGAATGTCCATTACAGTCCTAAGTGACACATCCACAATGCAACCTTTATATGTAAGACTCAGAGCACATCGGAGAACAGGGGGCAGAAAGAATATTAATGCTTCTCTCAGCTCTCAGCAGTGAGGCTTCCTCAGGCAGGATATTAACCCAGAAGGCCAAAGTGCAGAGAATAAAGGACTGCAGAGTGCTTATCTCTGAAGGGACACCTATATCAAACCTCAGTCACCCAAGGCTCAGGGACTATTGTGGAAGAGAAGGTAGAAAGAGTGTAAGAGCCAGAGGTAGTAGATGATCACAAGGGAACAGAGTTTTCCACACAGCTAGGTGAACTCACAGCAATGGTGACAGCATGCACAAGACCCATGAAAGCTCAAGTCAGATGAAATCCCAGTATAGAAGTGAGGAATTAAGAAGCCTCAACCTTAGCTGGGGAACTACTGGCAACCATTAGCTGCTGGGAGAGGGAGAGTTGATTTTCTTTAAGGATGTGACCCCACATAGGGTAACGAGACTCCAATGGATGGACTCACACTGCAGGGCATGTAGGAACACAAATTTGACTTGATACGCCTTAACATATATGACAGAGTACATGAAATCTGGTGTGCGGCATTGAGAGGGCTACAGAGAGAGTCTACATATGATCAAAATATTTTGTATGAAATTCATAAAAATGTAATAAAATGTTAAAAAACTTCAACAAGACATTCCTTTTGTCAAATATTGTATTACAAAGCTTGTGTCCACTGAAATGAATCCTCTCTTCCCTGGAGGTAAAATTTCTCTAGCTAAAGATGTCAAAATCAAACAAAGCAAACCCTTAAACTGTGGAAGAGATTTGAATCTCTTGTGAGAAGTAGAAAGCAGATTCTATGCAGCTCATGTCCTCTTTATTCATTGAAAAGACTTATGTATGAATCAATTCACTATCAGTAAATATTTTATACTCATCACAAACCCCATCCCCAATCTGAGGAGATATTGACCGTGGATGGCTGCTAGGGGAAGGAGAGTCCATTTTCTTTAAAGAATGTGGTCCCTGTAAGGTCGACCAGGCTCTACGGGATGACCCCATACCCAAATGTATATGGTATGGCTAACCAGGCTAAGTGAGTTATGAAAAAAAAGAAGCTATGACGTTGGGAGGGAGTCACTCAGTGGGGGAGGGGTTGGGGAGAAGTAGGTGGTGAACATGATTAAAATACTTTGTATGCATGTATGAAACTCTAAATAATTCATAAATTATGTTTATTTAAAAATTGTATTTGGGGGCTGGTGATGTATCTCTGTGGTAAGAGTGTTTAACTACCATCAACAAGGCCCTAGGTTCAATCCCCAGCACCACACACAAAACACTGTTTTAGAGGAAAGGGCTTGTTTTGCATTCCTGATGCCTCTTCCCACGAGTGGGCACATCAGTAGCTGTAGCGCTGGTCTATTTCCACACTCACTCTCCTTTCACACTAACTGGCTGAAGTCTGGAAGGGGAAAGTGTGTGGGTAGTCTAGTCTTCTCAAACTCATCTTCTCAGACGTGAGCCTGACGGCAGAAGGAAATGCTCTGCCACGCTCCTTGAGGGCCAACTTCTCAGCTGCTGCTGGAAGGAAGGAGAAGCAGCCTGGTCTCGGGTTCACCAGAAATGTCATTGATTAGTGAAGACCCATTCTGATTCATTCATTTCCTAGTTGGTTTTCACTTCACACGTGGCAGAAATTTGCTCATTATTGGATCTTTTAAAAAATTCGAGTTAGTTTTATTTCTTACAAAAAGCCAAACAATTATGGGAAGATGTCTACGCTACAGAAAGCTGAGTAGTAGGTCCTCTGCTATTTGTTAATTATTATACATAATTTTCTTATTTGCTAAAAGTATTTTGTAATAAAATTTTTATTATTTGTTTAATAATAAATTATTTAAAATGCTCTCTGTATAATTATCATTCTATGTTTAAAAATATATCAACATGATAATTAAAAATTTTTTTATTGAGTTTTTGCAATTTTTGTACAGTGTGGTTTGATGGTATTTAGATCCCTTTCCCTAGCCACACCTTCCCCAACTGTCACCTGCCTCTATCTATCTATCTATCTAATCTATCTATCTATCTATCTATCTATCTATCTATCTATCTATCATCTATCTAATATGGCCAATTGAGTCTGATTTGTGTCCTCAAATGTCCTTCAGTGTGGGTCCATCCACTGAACCCACCAAGAGTCCCATCCCTGTAGGACACCATCTCTCTCCCTCCTCCCAGCCATCGATTATCAAAAGTTCTTTAGATTGGGTTGGGATTTCTTACCCACTTCCCCATGTTCTAAAATATTTTCAATTTGCTAAAGCCTCCCCCCTCCCCAACCACCTGCCGCTGTTTTCATGACCAGTTTGACAATGAAATCAGGAAAAACAAAAGGCCATTCCTTTTTCTCAGAGACTTAAGCAGACAAAAATCAAAGAGCTCTAATGGCTTATTTCTATTATTTTTATCCATTTCTTATTCTCTATAATCTCAATACCACATTGAGAACAAGAGACGGGACCAGCAACAAAGACATAAAGAGGTCTGACCAGGACAGAGGGAACATATGTATACTTTGGCAGTCAGGAAACTGAACAATGGGGGCTGTCTTCTCACACGGTGTGGTAGCTATCACCCAGGGTCTAACTATTAGTGCAAAAAAGCCAGACTTTGTGAATGAAATTGGCCTGAGTAACTAAGAAGTTTAAGAGCTATAAGTAACTGAGTCGACATGTAATATTACTGATTTGCTGCCAACTTCTGTTTTATGACTGCTAAGTACTTAGGTAAGATGATATATATCATTTCTAATTATATTAGATTTTAGAGAAGAATATACTGAGGTGTGTGTGTGTGTGTGTGTGTGTGTGTGTGTGTGTGTGTATAAAATCATCCAACTTAGGATTTCCTATCATGGTAGAGACAGGATGAACATCTCTTTCCAAAAATATAAAGAAAATATAAACATTAAAATATGGAAGAAAGACCAAGGAGTTTCTACAATTATGAGCAAGATTCATCAAGTTCTATAGCAAGATTAATAAAGAAAATGAGAATGTGTATTAGATAATTTAGATAATTTTCCTTAAAAATTTATATTTTATAAGCTTCTTGACTGTCTTCAAACATTTCTATGTATTTTTAATTCTTTGCTTTTAAGTTTTTATTGGTATCTTTAAAGCTGCAGAAACTAGCACAAGCAAGCCAACAATAACAACCACATCTTGTGACATCAATGGAAACTGACACATCTCCTCAAAGGAGGTTCTTGTATTCATACACACACATACACACACCCACACATACCCAGTGTCCATGAATCAACTTATCTTCCTTTCTGTTGTCAAAAACACATATCTGGCTATACTACTGCCTAAATTTTGGATGGTTCTCCAGAGTCCAAAGCATGCTATCTTACTCCCCAAATAGAACTTTATAGACTTATTTAAAGTAAACTTTATGTTACCTTTCTAATTCTGTTAATACTTCTGGATGAGAGCATCAAGTTATGGTCATTCTTTAATATTTGAGTTCTTAGGAACATCTTGTACCCTTGTATTTTCTTCATTTCTTTGTCTGGTAAACTCTCACCCATCTTTCAAAAGCCATTTCAAGCTTACCCTCCCCAACACCTTCCACTGACATTCTTCCTCTGTGTTTTAATAGAGCTCCAAGATGTTTATCCCAGAAGTTATCATTTGTATTACAGACATCTATCTTGTGTGTACTATTTCACTGCTCTACCATAAAGTACTTGAAGTTAGGTAGTATCTGGGCCAAAATTGCTTGTTAACTTCTAATATCCTTTTCCTCCCTTTTCATTGGTAATAAAATGCTTTTCTTAGAGCAGAAGTATCTAGCAGTGACTAGAAGATAACTTGTAGATTTATGTAACTCTATGACTAAATGCTGGCCAGTAAAAAGTGAGTGGAAGTACATGAGGCATTCTAGAAGCTTCTTATGCAGAATGATTCTTCTGAGATGCTCGCCATGTCTGTCCCCTCACTTTCTCATTTATTCCTCTACCTCCTCATTTCTTCAGTTGTGAGCCCCTTGATAACAGAACTCTGTTGAATTATATTATATCCCCTCAAAATCTGTTGAAGCCCTAATTCCCAATGTGAATGTGTTGGGAAACAAGGCCTTCAGGGAGGTAATTAAGGTTATGGGACCTCATAAGAGTCCCTAATTCAATAGGAATAGTATCCTTATAAGAGGAAGAGACACCAGTCTGAGCTCTTGCTGACTTTTTCTCTATTCCCTGTCTTTCTCCCATCACATAAAGGTCATGTGAACATGACATTTACAAGCTATGAAGAGAAACTTCAGAATAAACCACCTAGGGGCCATTTGATCTTAGAATTTTATCTTTCAGAACAGTGAGAAAATACATTTCTGCTGTTTAAGCTATGCAGCCTGAGATATCGCATTACGGCAGCCTAACAAGACTAATGGAAGCAACGGCTGCCATGTTGGACTATGAAGTGAACTCCACTGGAAGGTGATGTGTTGGGTGCTGGGACAGAATGACAGAAGTTCATGGGTGACAATGATCATACATCAATGTAATGGCCCGAAAACCTTTATGTGTGCTTCTTTCATGAAATGCTTTTTTTCTGCATTGTTTTCTATTGTTTAAAAGTTACTCAAAATGAGTCAGGTTAATTTCATAGGAACTTAACAGACTCACTGATACATAGTTCAATAATATTTGTTGAATGAATATATGATGTGAATAATATTTTTAAGTAAACTTTTGCAGCAAAACTACCCTGTTCTCAACTATACCTTTATGATCACATAAAGGAACAAACTCTTAGTCCCTACAAAAATGACCTAGGAAAAATGATATTAGTTGATATCAAATAAGCATTTAGAAAACTCTTAACTCTAGCAAAAGCAGGTGGAATAACTTAAGAGAAAGGCAACATCTCTGGAATATGAACATTCGCTACCAAATGTTTCCCAGAAAAAAGTATTTCCATATGCTCTATAATATCCATAATACTTCACATATTTTCTAAGCCCAGTGGAGTTATAGAGGGAGTACATCTTGTAAAATGTATGGATAATTAAGTGATATCAGACCTGGATGTAGTCTCACAAAGCAATAGTAGGGATCGTGAAGGTTTTACGTAGTAGCTCACATAGCAGCTACATAGTAGAAAGATGGTAAAATCCATCTTACCATGTTTCTAATCATAACCATCTCCAACTTTTGATATTATATACACTTAACTATAGTTTGCCAAAAGGAACAAACAAAGTTACTTTAAAAGAACTAACCTTTCTTAAGAAATAGTATCAGAGAAAAAAATATATGTGGAGTAAGCCATTTTTGTCAGAATGAAACGGGCCTTCTCAATATCCAGTATGTCAGCATTTCAGTTATGCCCAGTCTTCTAGTGCTGGTCTTCATTCTCTATTCTAATAAAGCATGCATAATATTTGCTTACATATATAATGGGGGTTTGAGTGGCTATAGATATAATAAACTAACGAGTTTGCAAGAACCTGAATAAACTTGGTTTTGATTTCTAATATGTGGCTGATTTAGCAATCAGTCATAGAACCTTATACTTGGAAGTTACAAGATGCCTCACTTATTACTTATTCTTCATGTTTCATGAGACCAGAAATTGCCTTCTTTCAGCCTCTATCCTATTCCATTTGAAGGTCCCAATAGGCACTTCCATGTTTTTAACTGACCCTGCTGCCCACACCACAGTTGTCGGGTCCAAAAATTGACTTCCAACCATAAATAAGCCAATTAGTGTCCCACCTTTCAAACCACTGTTGATTAATTCCAGGGGACCAATGAGAGTACTCAAATCTGAAATCTCATATTGGTACCTCATGCTCCTGTCCTGGTAGAGAAACCCTGGAACAGAAGGATCAGGAACTGGGAAGTTCTGGTGAGGAAGTGGGTTTATGTTGTGAGTGAGATCAAGATGAGAGAGAAAGAAAGGTCTAAAACACAGAAGGGCACTGAGGACTGGCTTAGCCTAATGATGGGTTTCCAGACAGCTTTAGTCCTCTACTGTGGCTAGGGAGTAAAGACTGGGAAGAAGAATCAGGCAAATAGGCTAAGAGAAACAGAATTACAACTTCTCTCAATAGAATCTTTGAAATATTTTATAAAAAACTTTCTGATTCCCAATTTTTTGAAAAAAGTTAGAAAGGGGGAGACTGAGCTCGCTGTGTATGTAAACAAGTATATAAGTAAGCATGTATGCATGACTATATAAAAATGTTACATTAGGGGCTGGAGAGATGGCTCAGCAGTTAAGAACACTGACTGTTCTTGCAGAAGACCTGGGTTCAATTCCCAGCATCCACATGTCAGCTAACAACTGTCTGTTACTCCAGTTCCAGGGGATCCGATGGCCTCTTCTGTGCTCTGCGTTGCATAACACGGGTGCACTTATTTACATGCAGGCAATACATGTACACACATAAAATAAAAATAATAAATAAAATATTTTTTAAAATATTACATTAGTCCAGCAAGCATTAATAAAAGACCACCAACCACAGAAAGAGAAGTGAAAGAGCTGCAAGGAATAAAAAAATCACACAAACAGTCCTATTTTTAGAGAATTTATAGTCACTTTGAGATGTAAAGCGAGGTTGAAAGCAAAAGAGTAAAACTCAGAGACCCTATGTGATTACTGTAACTGCGACGTCTCCCCCTGTGATGAAGTACCTTGTAAAACTCACCATTTCTGGCTTTTGTTCTTTTGTGTTTAATCATTAAAGAAGTCTGTGCTCTCTAAGATGGACTTGAGAACAAATAGGATCTTCACACTAGCTTTGAGTTATTCTCTGTTTTATGAAAAAATATGACCTACTGTGTTTTCCAGACAGGTGATTAAAATTTCTCAATAGGCCCTACGTTACAGGCTATAAATTAATATTTTTAAGTCCTGTTCAAAACAACACAAAGCAGAATGAAAACATGATGTAGAACTTTCACTGACGTTCACGGCTAGGTTAGATTTGACACTGAATTCTTCTATTGTGCACATAAGAATAATTCATTTAAATTCATACAAGGGAACAAGAGGTGATGTTATGAAAAAAATAATGTTAGTTTTGGGTCAGGATGGTTTCATTTGGAAGACAGAGCTAAATGGGGTACCAGCTAACCAATCCACTCAAACAACAGTCCTGCTTGGTGTTTAGAAAAAAAGTACCAGACTGAGTGATTTTGCTTTATGTCAGTTATTTCATAGACAAACCCTGTGGCATAGATCCCTCATATCTTGAGTGCCACTACTATTCCCTGTTATGATCAAAGATCTGCAGCACAGATCTAGATGGACACTTTATAAATTCTTGGCTCGCTATTACTTAACAGTATAAACGAGCTTTGTGAAAATTTAAAATTTTGAACTCCTTAACTTTTCACCTTTTATTAACAAGTAATGACTTCCAGGATGGATTCTGGCTAATTTATAAATAATGAGTTATTAAAAAAAACACTTGTCAAGAAAAGCAAGTTTTTAAAGTTATATTCCCTGAATATAGGATTTATTCAAAACCTTTATACACTATTCTAAAATTTATCTTTGAAATCATTTATATTGAGGTCTGGGGAAGTTTGGGAGTGTGGTGAGTCAAAGTCTCTCATCTATTTCTTAGCAACACTATTGAGGAAGAAAAAAAGTTCTAGAATAGCACAAGGGTTCAAAAAGAGGGCTTTCACACTTTAGTCTTCTGAGGAAGCCATTGTACGTATTTTTGAATTTCTGTGCTACAAATTGAATTTTGAATTTCTGTGCTACACTTTTCACAGAACTTATATATATCCTACCAGGGATTTGGAACTTTTATAACTCAGTATTTACTATGTTGAATCATAATTCTTGGAAGAAAGGATTACTTCATTTACATATTTATTGTAATATGTAGATATTGACCCTGACACAATTGGTCATAAGCTACATGTCATATTAAAATATGTATTTTCTGGGCTAAGTGTTATATACAATATTCTTTCTATGACTTAGATCCTCAGTCAGTGGAAAGATGACCTAAGTTGGGGCTTACAATAGCCAAAGATACTCAAATCCCAATACTGTTGATGGTTTAAGGAAAAATTCAAAAAACAGAAAGTACAATAATGTGAATAGAAAATGTATATGTATATATGTATTATATATGCAGCTTTTAGATATTTAAATGGAGTCACCTGTCTTTACCAGTACCAAGAAAAATGCTTTTTAGTTTCTTTAAAAGTACTGAGTACAATGTAAATATGAACTTATTCTCATTCACTTTCTCTCAAAACTGAAAAAAAAAAAACAGAAATATCTTTGAAAAAATTACTTTAAAACTTCATTTTTTTCAGAATCATAATTAATGAAGGTATTTTTCAAAAATTTATTAAGATTTCTGCTTTTTTATAGATCTTCTGACTCAGAGAAATGCTATATTTTTCTAAAATTATTTTTCATTCTCTTTCTTAATTTTTTTAAGCAGAGGCCTAGCTCATAGTTTAGTTATCTTCCAGATATGTGTAACTCCTCATCCTCACTCTTGGTATCTGTAAATCTGACCTTATTCAGAAATAAGTCCTTTCCATGAAAAATTAAATTAGGCATCTCAGAAAAGATTATTTTGAGACCCAAATTCAATGAATGGCATCTTCATAAAAGAAAGAAAAGGAAGTTGTAGGGAAAGTCATGAAAGATGGAGGTCAAGATTAGTGTGATGTGTCTACAAGTTATAGAATGTCAGGAACTATCAGGAGCTACCAGAAAGGACAAAGGGCAGTGGCCAGTCCTTTACAGCCTTCAGACAGGAATCCTAACTACAGCTTGATCTAGGACCTCTGGTCCCCAGGGTTGTGAAGGAACACATTTCTGTTGTTTTAGGACACTATGTTTCTGGTGATCTGGTGGAGTCAGCGTAGGAAGTTACATACTCAGTAAAGAACAGTCATCCTCATTTCTGACAAATATACAACAAGACACAAATTATAGCAAATTGAATACATTTGTTCCACCCAGGCCTACAAAATGAACATTTCCAGTACAACCGAAGGGCTCTTGGGTTCATTTCTTTTAGGGGAATAAATGACTCCACAACAAAGGACCTAACAACCCAATTTGAAAATGAGAAAGAGCATTTCTCCAAATAAGTTATTCAAATAATCAAAAGCACATGAAAAACATGCTTAACAGTTTTAGTCGCTGAAGAAAAGTACATCTGAACCACAATGAGGTGTACTTGACCATCAGCAGATCTGTCCTAAAAATGTTAGAGGAAAAGTACCAGAAAATAAGATTCAGCAAGAATGGGGAGTAATTAGAAACCTCGGACACTGCTGGTGGGACTGCAAAAAGGGTGCACTGCCACGGCAATAGTCTAGCCATTCCTCAAAAAGGCAGAGCAGTAATACATGACCAAACAATGGCACTCCTAGCTGTATCACCCAATGACTGAAAATATGTTCATGGAGAAAAGTCACTCATGATTGTTCATAACATCACTTTTTTTTAATAGCCCCAAAGTAAAAAAACACAAACACTCATCATCTGATGAATGGAAAATCAAAATGGGATATTATTCAGATACACAATGGGATGAAGTTTTGACACATGCTAAAAATAAAAAAAGGATGAATCTTGAAAACATTACAGTAAGAAGCCAGAAACTAAAAACCAAAACAATGCAGGAAGCAGATTTGTGGGTACCAGGAGCTACATGGGATGGAGGAATGGAGTGATCACTTAAAGGATGCGAGATTTCGCTTTGGGGCTGTGACAAATGTTTTGAAACTCAATGGCAATGCACAACATCGCACAACATTGTGCAATGTATTTAACGCCGCTGAGTTGGAACTGTAAAATGGTCAAAATGACAAATTTTATGTATTTTTCACCACAGTGCAAAGGAAGCTGCTCAATTTGTCTCCTTAACTATACAAAAGATGTTTTCTTTACAATTAAACTTTTTTTTGAGATAATATAGATTTGCATGTTTATAACAAACAGTGCATGGGGTCTTCTTGTACTCTGTCCCCAGTTTTCTTTTTTTCAAGAGTCTTCTGTGCTTTTTTTTTCCCCCTAAGGTAATAAAATAAGAATGCAACAACCTTTCATCTTGGTGGCTAATATAAGATTGTGTAACTAGATTTCTGTATCTTGGACTTACTGCCACTCGCACTGGGCAAAAACTACACAGTTTTACCTGGTTACTTATAAGCTCATTAACAGCAAGCAACCTTCATAGTTATTTTATCATTAATGGAAGAGAAGGGGAAGAAACACAAATAAGGATAGATATTAAACTTTGGATCATTTGTGTACATATTCAAATGCATTTTCTATATTTATTGTGTTTCACAATTCCTTGGTTTAATAATTACTATATAAATATTTACTCATTATTTATTTTTAACCAATGGAACCAAGCACAGTCAGGGCTGAAAGCAATTCGTTCACAGACCATTAAATATGTGAACCTAAAATATATAGCAGTCTTAAGGCAGAGTGCATTTTACTCAAGTTATAGTTCTTCAAACATTTGATACACGGTTGCTCTCCAGTGTGAAACTTCCTAACAATATTTATATGCTCATGATAAGCTGGCAGGTGCAGCTAATATGTTTAATTTCTTTATAAGGCTACTATAGACATATAAAAACCTGCTCTACTTTGTAGACTAGTAGGAAGAAATTGAAAGACAATTCTAAAAGCACTTTTCTACTTTTCGGGTTTCTTAGTTTTTGATTATTTATCCTTCTTTGCCTTTATTTCACCATTCTTTCCCAGTCTCCATTGGGATATCTGAAATCCCAGCCACAGGCTAAACATTGACGAAGTAAAGAACATTTCATTGGTTGTGGTTTCTTTTATAAAGATCATGGGATGAAAACTCAAACTGGCAGAGACCTCAGGAGTCAGTGGCCTCTATTTTCCAAAGGCAGAAAAAGGATGGAGTGTCCGAACACAGTGCTGTTCACTCTTAATATGCACATCTAAATGTCTGTGACTTAAATATTTACACTTATCTTGAAATTGTAAGAAAAGTATTACAAACATTAATTTTGAAAGTACTTGAATTCTTAAAATATTCTATTCATTAACAAAAGTTTGAATTGGCCCAAAACACAGTCATCTTTATTAATGACTGCATCTTAAATAGCTCTGCAGTCTCAGAAATTGTATTCTTTTAAATCAACCTCTTATACAATGTCTAAATACCCCATCCAGATCTAGTATCTCCATCCTGGACATTCCTGCCTCCAAAATTTATCCAGGATTTGGAACGATGTAAGGAAGTCAGAGAACCATGGAGAGATCTCACTTGACACTAAACTTGATGAACCTAGTTTCTTGGATTCTTTCTATGAACACACATTAAACAAACTCAAGTGTGGCCATGAAGAATCTCAGAGAACTCAGAGTCCTTATTAGACTACCTAATTAGTCAGTACTCTCAGTATCAAGAACACATGCGGTCCAAGCAGTTGTGCTAATGTGTTTACCAGCTATGGCTGGTTTATTGACAATCCAGACCAGAAAATGGTTTCCTTGCCTTTATTCTATATCCACTCTTCCACACCAAGAAGCTTGGGAAACAGTAATGATCCATCTTCACAGTGTGTCTGGGGGATTAAGTAACTCAGTACACATCCAGAGGATGTAAGTTTAGGTCATGCAAGGCAAAAATTTTGCCAGTGACAGGCCCTCTTCTGTTTTGGCAGCCCTGTTTCTTCTGGCTAAGACAGTGTCAGAGGTGGAGACCGGAACAAGGACTATAGAAGGAGCAATGCCAAGTGACAGATTTCCAGGTGATATCAGGCTAGGCCACTTGGCCAGGAGCCACCTAAGTACCCCACAGCCCTGGAGGAGCAGTCAGGGTCATTCAGCCTCTGGCTCTTCTAAGAAACTACAAAATTGAATCTTCTTGAGGTTTGAGATTATATAACCCTGCTCTACTCAAGCTGAAAAATGAGCCTATGTCAACACAGGGGAGAGAAGAGAGCTGGTTGGAGGAGATCTGGGTTTCCTCTTCGTTATCCCTGTGTCCCCAGTGCCTTAAAGAAAAGAGATGCTAAAAATATGTTTATTTGAATATGGTATACCTAATTAATACTAGAAATTTGCCACCAATCTCCCTTAGGCAAACACTTATCTTCTTTGAGCCTGATTTTCACACGTGTTATGCAGAAATGCCAACAATGACCCTGAAGTGTTGACAGGAGACTTCAGTAAGATGCTGCATGTGAACAGCATTTAAGGACTCCAGCATAACATTCAGAAGGTGAAAGGGAAAAACTGCTTCCATAAGGCAATTGCTCAAGTAGGCCCAGTGCCAACTGTGTTACTGAAATTCTTCTGTTCCACAAAATACATGTAAATTAAGTTGTAAGAGTACAGGCATTTCTCCTTGTGATATATTCATTCCTAAAAGCAACCTTGTGTTTTCTAGAAAGTCACATGTAAAAATAACAGTTCATAGTAAAAAAAAAAAGTATTTGAGTCAGCTAACTAAATCATACACCTTTTTAGCTGAGGGATAAATAAAGTCAATGGCAGTCCAAATAAAAATACCAGTACTATTTTAAAAACATACTAAGTCTTGAACAAATAAACTCTATACTAAATATAGAACTTCAATGGAAAGGAATAAGAATAATGAGGCTACAGAATTATGGGAACAACAGCAAAATGAAATAAGTATGTAGTCAACCATATAACATCCTTCCAAGAAATCAAGCACATGGTAAAACTTAGCCAAGAGGAATAATGCAAAGAAACTGGCCATTGTGCATAAGACTGTGTTAGTCTATGCTTGTTTCTATCAACTAGTGTACTTGGCACTCAAGCACTGGCCAAGGATTCTAGAAATAAAAGGTGTATCACAGTGACATGTATTACAGTGCCACCATTTTCCCACTTGCCAATTGTGAGTGACCTTATTTGCCTACACATATATGAAGGAGAATAGAAGAGATTCTATTCTTTTTTATTTTAGTAGGGCCATTTTTATGTAGACTAGTGCATGGGGAAGCTGTCTAAAAATATAACATTTGATGAATATAGTTTTGTGGAATCACAAGAGAGTTCCAAGTTTAATCCATTGTACATACTTTGCAAAACAGTGACCCAAACTAAAAATACCTAAGCAGTCTAGAAATGCAAACTACAGGCAGTCACATTTTATCTCCATGCTATCGAATATTACTCAAGTTACGGACTCCAAGTCTGCACATTTGTTTATGTATATAAACTTGTCTTCGTCTATTAATCAGCCAACATGTGTTAAATGTATAAATCAGTTCTGGGTGTTGTAAGGATACATCATTATATTTCTACAATGACTAAATGGAAGATATACTACACACACACGTGCACGTGCGCGCGCGCGCACACACACACACACACACACACACACACACACACACACACTGGAATATCAATACAAAGGGATGTATGACACATATCAATTCAAGGACATAGATGTTAAGGACTGTATGGTTAGACGGGAGTTTCATCTACTCATTAAGTTAGGAGTGGGGAGTTTAAGCACATCAGAAAACCTTTAATTGTAAAATAAAAATGATATAGCAGACATTCTACTCATGTAAATTCTTGTCAAAACCAAGCAAATGGAAACTAAGATAGTATTCTCTCATTTTACTCTTTATCTGATCAATTTTTGCACCAGCACTCCTACAAGAACCAGATGCTTTAAATGTTTTTCTATGCCTTCCAGTACTCAGCAATTGTTATTAAACACTTCTATGTTCCTCTATATTTTCCAGTAGTTTTATTCTCACTCTGTAGAGGAGGCCAGCAATGGCTTCATGATTGACAGGGTTATAAGATCACTCAATCTCAGAATCTGGGTTTCGACCTGGCTCTCCTGGAGCCAATCCCATGGGGCTTTCTCCTTCACTCCTTCTTTGTGTTCAGTCATTTTAGTATATTATACTCCAGTGGGCTTTTATGAAAAGGAAACCAAATATGGGAAAACAAGTTCTGAAAAGATTAACATCTTATTAGGTTTAAACCAGACTAAATGTTTAACAGAAAAAATTCCTCAGATATGATTTCTCAGGGAATAACATTACAACTTCAGAATGGATCAAGTTTTAGAGGTTTTAAATGGCTCTAAACTTTATCCAAATTGATGCAAGTTTATCACCCCAAGTGCTTCCATCTTCCCTTGCTTTTAGGATGTCAATTTTGTCAAAGCAAAAGAATCCAGCTGCTGGGTCACACACTTGAAAATATTGTGAAGAAAACCTGCTGTAACCAGTCATAATACAAACTTTTACAGTGATTTTTCCACATGATTCTGAATAAAAGTGAAATGACTTGGAAGGAATAAGCACAATCCTTCCAGAAATAGAAAATACCAGAAAATAACTTTGCTATCTCCCCTGGGCAATAACACCTGAGCAACTCTGGCAGGAAACCTGTAAGACAATGGTCTTATGGAGCTGATTTTGCCCCTCAGGAAATGGCCACTTGGTCCTTTGTTGGTATCCAAGACCCTGGTCTCTAACAGAGCAATGGTCACAGTGGCTAATGATGAGCCTCATATGGAAGGAGTGCCAAGGAGTGAGCTCTTCACTGAGTAAGAAACAGTCAATTCAGCAGTCATTCACTGCCCTATTGATCCAGAAGAATTATAGCTTCCAGTGTGTCTACCTGGAGAAGGCAACATGAAAACCACATGCCATGGCTTGGAATGATTCCTTTGGGCTAACAAAATAGACGTAAACTTCATGGTTTGGGCACCTAACTATGAGTGGCTGACACAATCAACTGACTATAAGCCATCATTAATGTTCATCTTTCTCTGGAGCAAAGTGTCTTTATTTGAAAACACAGACATCTGCTTTGTTTCTGCTGGTATATTGGTTTCCTCTGAGAAGTCATCAATGTATTTAGTGTTCAGGAGATTTACTGAAACCCAGGGAGATAAATTTTGGATCTAGCATATAAAAGAGTTAAAATAATTTGAGCATTTACTCTGAGCCAGGCATTTAAATCATACCAGTTATCTCAAATAATTAGCAACAATAACAACAAAAACTAGATAAGGAAACTGAAGTTAGTCACTAAAATAGTATTAGAAACATCAAACCCAGACGTTCTTATTCCAGAGTCTTTGTCCTTACTTAATCAGTGCTGAAGTCTACCTTCTCATATGTTGTTTATGACTTTAGGGAGTTTGGGGCATTTAGTTTCTGTATAATGTCGTTTAAGAGTCCTCAATTTATCAAGATTATAAGCTCATCTATAATTACTATTTTTATTATGTAAGAGAACTTCATATTATTAAGTTGTGTCATAAATACTATTGCAGAGATTATCTTATATATAGGTACCTCCTTGGAGCAACATTAAGATAGAAAAATCGACAACTGCTAAGTAGGCAATCATTTATATTCAAAGCTGTTACTGGAGGTTTAGATCAGTATTTTCCAAACATGGGGAAGATCAGCCTTCTCTCCAAATCTGGCTCTGAAACTAGAGCCAGATCTAATCCTGGCCAGAAACACACCAGTGTTTCTGCCAGCATCCAAGCAAAGGTCTCTCCTACCTGAACTAAACAAGGCCAGCTGAATCAGGGGATGAATGAGAGAGTCTGGGGTGCTGCACACACACATGGATTTAAATTCAGATAAACAATGAATGAAGTTTTAGAATTAAATATGCCTCATTCATGACTCCCCAACACTGGCTCTAAATACAGCAACCACAAGGTAGAAGAAAACCACTTGCTACAGACTTTGTACTGTTACCCCAGGCTCATCTCTATTTTTTTTTCACATTTATTTCTTTATTTTACGTGTGCTTGCATGCAGGTGAGTGCATGTCATAGTGCCTGTGTGGTCAGAGGAACTTTAAAAAGTTGGTTTTCTCCCTCTATCATGTGGGTCCTAGGGATCAAACTCAGGTCCTCAAGGTGGGTGACAAATACAATTACCCACTGAGCCATCTCACCTGCCCTCTAAATTTAAATTGCACTTCAAGAGAGTAAAAAGAAAAAAAATCCTAGTAGACCTTGTTCTTCTATGATAATTTTTTTGTTGACTACTTAGCTTAACAGTTGGTATTCAACAGGAAATCTGGACATATTTGCTGGCTAATACTTCTTTTCCTGCTTAAATTTAGACAGCTGGATTGGAAGACAATATTTAGGCTCAGGATGCATGTGTGTTAGGAGTGAGGAGATTCAAAATCACCTTCCTCTACCCTGGCTTCCATTTCCTTCTGAACCTAAAGTCAGCTTCAGAGAAGCTGAGCTAAAGATGTAAGTGGCCTGAGTTGACCCCAGACGGGCTGAGACTGTGGAAACAAGGCATTTCCTGAGCTTTCTGTACTTCCTGATGCTTCGGACTCATATGAAATTCCTTGCTCAGATTTTCCCAGGATGAAAACTTAGAGAGCAATTGATTTTGAGTGTTCAAGTGAGCCACCAGTTGAACTGTACTCTTGTTGGTGAGTCAGGCAGCCACTGAACAAACAAGTCAAATTTAACTTAAGAATACAGAAACGTTGGGTGAAAGGAAAATTTTGTATTACTTATTTGTCTAATTTATATAGTTGGGTAATTTCTATTCTGCAAGCAGATATCAAACCTGGAATCGGACTGACCTCAGTTCCAAACTCAGCACCACCACACCTTTCTCTAGCAGGTGGTAATGCTGGATATAAGCATGCTGGTCTGGCTGCAGGTTCCTAATACCAGTACATGTATGATATCCCTGACACAATGTCTGACCTTAGTGAATTCAAGGTACTTAGTGAATGCTAGCTCCCTAACCCTAATTATTTTTAAATGATTAAGTAGATATTTTCTTTCAGTATGTCTGCCCTGTATCCACATGCTTCATGAATGGAGAAAAGGGCTTAATTTCAATCTACACAGAAAATGGGAAAAAAAGGAGATGTAGGGTATGAGTATTTAATAGGACCTCAACATCTCTCCTGGTCCCTACAAAGTAGGCATGTGATGCCTGGATGGCCAGTCTGATGTTTGCAACCATTATTCTCAGACCTCAGGTTTAATTTAAAGCCCAGAAGAGCAGTGATGGACGGCTGACAGTGGTGAGTCCATCACTTAAATTGCCCCACACAGATGATCTCTGTTGCAGAGTTATTGACCAAGTTTTCTTCCATTTGTTCCCATTGGAATATCTTATTCCCAAAGATCTTTTAATATTTACTTTAGCAGAATTGGTTTCTGCAAGTGACTTAGAAATAGGAAAAGAATTGTGGTGTTTATGACTTACGTATGACTGAAATACCCAAGGTAAAACAACTGAGCAACAATATTCAAATAACAACAGGTGCCATAACAATTAAGTTGTTTAAGTGGAGAGAAAGAATAACTATCATTTAACCTGAAAAATTAGCATTAATTTTACCTGACTCAGAGTTTAATGATGGGTCATAGCTGATGAAGAAATCAGCCTCCAGAGGCTGGAGAGATTGCTCAGTGGTTAAGAGCAGGTACTGCCCTTACAGAGAACTGGGGTTCAGCTGCCAGCACCCACATCCGGTGGCTTACAACCGTCTGTAACTCCAGGGGATCTGACGTCCTCTTCTCACCTCTATAGGTGCTGGACACAAGTGGTGCACATACATCCATTCAGGAAAACCCTCATACACATAAAATCTTTAAAAAAGAATCAGCCTTGGCTCTGTGGTGCTGCATACTTCATTGCTCACTTCGGTGGTCCCTGACACAGTCACAACCTTCCTCTTGGAAGGTCTTGGTCAGCATTCTCCCTGTGCTCTTAGAGGTTTCTAAAGGGTTATTATTCCTGCCATAAACCACAACTCAAAGGTTATCTTCCATGTTTGTTGTTATCTACTTGTATCAGTCACAAAAGTGGGCCTTTTTGTCTTCAATCTTTTGTGCCAGGAAGTGAGGCATGCTGATGTGTCTAGGTACAAAGGTAGGCAAACATAAAGACTAGGTAGCTAGCCCATCTCTTACTCAGTGTAACTCTGAAGGAGGCCTTCTTTTGTTCTGGTCTGCACACTATCCTTGACAGGGAACTTTAGTATGGGTTTACAACACTAGACATGAAGCACTTTTTTTTTTTTTTTTTGCATGACAAGTCCAAGGCTGCTCTGGTGACCAGGTAGTATATGTTATAAAAAAATTGCATTAGGAATGAAAGACAAAACTGAATTGAGTTCCTATGAATTTCAAGGTACTTTTGTAAATAATCTTAGAAATCCCTTGCAATTCTATGAGGAAAATTTTACTGTTTCCCCTTTTATAAATTACAGCTCATGATATTAAATTTAAAAATCATGAAGGTAACATTACTTCCCTAAGGTCATAGAGTCTGTGTCCAAAGTTCTTACCAGATTAATAAAAACATTCAAGAGCTGGACCCATCCAAGTACTGTCTTCTCACATGATTCCAACCAACTGTGATACCTTTTTGTTCATGACAATATTGGTATTCACCATGTACTACACAAGAGTTTTATATTCTTGTTTTATAAACAAGGTTTTTGCATCCTCAATATAAGTTCCATCCTTCAAGAAATAGAAATTTGGTTCTCTACTTTCTGCAATCCTCCTCACCATAATTCATAACATATATATGAATTAAAAAGTCATCAATAATCACAAACTGATCAATATTAATCCTAATTGCAAAGTTCCTATAGCAATTCAAAAATACAAAAAGGTAAAGCCAAACCCCACAATGAGAGATTAAAGTATACTCCTCTCTCCAAGCACTTAAAAGCTGCCTTTTCTACAATGTATAAGTTGCTTCTTTCTTAACTAGAAAGCTAATTCACGTTGTGGCCAAAGAGCACATTAAAGGCAACTGACCTACTCAGCAATGATACTCTATGTCAACTTAGACATAGTAAGAAACAACTGCAGAACCTTTAAAATGTACAGATATTTGGGCTTCTTTTCTATATATTTTGATTTGTTTCAGGATAGGATTTAGGTACCAGTTTGATTTGAGAACTCCATGGTGCTGCTTTGAGAGATCACTGGCCAACTGGAAAGAACATTCCAGTAAAAATAAAGACCTGTGTTTTCTCATCTTTAGGAGAGCAAGCAAAGATGATAGGGAAGGAAAGTAACAAGGAGAAAAGTGGCAGGACTATGCGACTTGGCAAGCCATTGGAATGTGGCAAACTATTAAAAAATAGCTGTAAACCTCAGGATTTTAGTGCACCTCTTGTCAACTGGTTTAAGCAACTTTCCCCCTAATGTTCAAGTTCACATGCCCCCAACAACTTTCAAAATATGGGAGTGTTTGGAAAAGCATTCCAAGTACGTGACCCTTGGTCCTGGAATTTACTCCTTCTAGTAGGCTGTCATTATCAGCCAGTCAAGCCCAAAGTTTGGCAGCTTTTGAAATATGGTACAAAAGAGATTGTTTTTCAAGCCTGAGTCTCTGAGATTTTATTTTTACACAGCTTGTAAAAACAAGTAATTATTGTTACTGTTCCAAGTAGAGAGTCCTATGAGATTATGCAACCAAGGGCCACTCTTCCTTATTCGTTTTTTTTTTTTTTTTTTTTTTTTTTTTTTTTTTCTTTTTTTTTTTGAGAAAGGGG
>NW_008338118.1:5386689-5393515 GCF_000622305.1 Nannospalax galili | reverse complement strand
TGTTTGCTTGTCTTTTTTGAGACAGGGTCTCCCTGTAGCCCCCAGCTGTCCTGGAACTCATTATGTAGACTAGGCTGGCCTTGAACTCACAAAGATCCGCCTGCCTCTGCTTCCCGAATGCTGAGATTAAAGGCATGAGCCACCACACCCGGCTGTTATTCATTTTTTAAAAGATTTATTTTATTTATGTATATGTTCGTGTATGTGTGCATGTGCATACAGGCACCAGTGGAAGGTCTTGGAGCTGACGTTACAAGTGGTTGTCTGGTATAGGTGCTGGGAATTGAACTCAGTCTTCCGACAGAGCAGCAAGCACTCTTAACCACTGCCCCATCTCTCTAGCACCCTAAGCCCTTATTCATTCTATGGCTGAAGAAAGCAAGCTTAAAAATAAGAAATGCTTTTCTCAAGTTACACCTAACAGCTGGACCTGGGAACTTCCTGATCTCATGATCCCAGTCCAATTCTCACAAACGTCTCCTGAGAACAGAACCCATACTCCTGTTGTATCCACTTGGTTAGTCACAAATGCAGTGTCCTCAAAAATGCTAATATTATCATCTTTTGTAACTGTATGAATAATATTGTCATTTTTGGTGTGCAAGGTCCTTCCCATAGTCCCAAATATAAAAACTCAGTTCCATTACTCAGTTCCAGTTTCTAATTCACTTATATGAACTTATATATGAAATGTAAATCTAAGAACTTTATACTCACAAGGATTTATAAAAAGGCCTTTTCCTGTGCATTCACCCTATTTCCCTACATTTTACTGTGACTTAGGGAAGTGCTGGAGTAAAGGGTGAAAATGATTCCTAGAAAGACAGGAAAAACTAATATTCATTAAGCTCTATTAAGTTAGAGAAAGAGTTGGACTCAAAGTGATAACTATGCCCATAGCATTCATTTTCTTGAAAAATATGTCTACTTTTGATGAGGTAGATAGTTTTTCTCTTAATCCTTCCTTGATCCACCTGTTTGTCACATTATTCTCTTCCCCTTCACTTAAGGCTGGGAGTACTTTAGGGAAATAGGGTGAGAGACCCAATCCCAGAGTTCACTGCTTCATAGATATATTCTTTTCTACTTTCTGTAGAAAATTTCCTTTCCTTCTGCCACACCCATCCTATGTTGGCCATTTAATGGACTATGCAACTCAAGAAGTTGGTTTGATAAAGGTGTTTTCCTGAATTTTACAAAACCAAGAATAAAGTGATAAATAAGGATAAGACAGACTACAGTGGGTCCTACTCTCCAGCCTCAGATCCTTCTCCTCCTTTCCTGACTGCCCACCCAACTGCTTCCTTTTCCTGGGGTGGCTGCTACCCTCACCTCACCTGTGGTATGTTTTTTTGTAAGAGTGGCTGATGAGAACAGTACATCCTAAACTCACCAGTCACCATCCCTTCTTTGCTGCAAAGAAATAAGCCAAGGTCATTTTTCTAATTTAACCAGTTTTCCATGACTCATGAAAGAGAAACAGAAAACATGGATTTCACAAAGGTTCCAGAACATCCCAAGGTTCCTTTCCGTTATGGACCCTGCTCTGTATTTCTTACCCCACTTCAACAATTTCCCCTTACTTCTGAGAGTGGGAATTAATATGATTTCCTTGTTTCTGTGTCTCCTCTTTGCAGGTTTGCTGTGAATACTTAATATCTAGAGAAGCTAGCAACCACACCGACCACAACTTGAAAGAAAAAAATTGTTACCAAAGAAAAGTTGAGAAGCATTAAAATAGGCAGCTCCCTCTGCCTCATCTCTAGAGAGCAATGGGAGATAGGTACGGGCTTCTAGAACTTTCCAGTTTGGGATCTGACAGCATCTCTTCAAGGAGGCCTGGCCTCCCATATTCCTTGCTCATGTATTCCTATTTGTCCCCATCCTGGGGTGGGGGAAACTCTAGAAGGAAGTGACTGTGGTCTCTCTCTGCTTTGGACCCCTGGGGGCTAGCAGTGTTGGCATATAATAGGTAACTGATAAATGTTTTTTTTTAAAGAAAGGCAGGTAGAGTAAGATAATCCTCCAGGAAGTGGAAATATGGTACATTTGAGTGTCAGTGATGCTGCTCAGAGAGAAACTGTCTTTCTACAAAATAAAGAATAATTTGGCAAATTTTCAGGGTTTCAAGTCACACTAAAATCATCCTTGCCTTCTCCTTTCCTTACCCAAGGAAACTCCCAATATATATTGGTGACAAGAAAATGTATTCAAAATCAGAATTGGATAAATCAAACAGGAATGTGGACTCTATGGAAAACTCCTGTTGTGTGACTCTGCGTGCTTTACCAATCCTCTGGATCTCACTTTACATCTGTATCATGGAGTGTTGGATGGTATATAAGGGCCCTTTCAGATTTAACCTTTTATGATGCTAAGTGATTCAGAGCCATCTTCTGAAATGCATCCTAATCTTCCTCTCCTCAATCTCATTAAAATACATACACACATACTTGTGGAAGAAAAATAAACTATAAATTATGGTGGCAGGATCAAATGAGCTGAAACAATATTAAAACATGTTTTATATCCAGAGAGCAATTTTTCACAATGGTGTCAAACAAGAAGTTCTACTTGGTGTTTACACTAGGACTTGATGAAAAATTCCAGGCATAAAACTTTTGGAATCAAGGCTTGAACTGAGAAGGACCTTCTACCTCTGAACACACTTTACAGTTAAAATTCTACTGGATTTTTTCTTCTGTAACAAGAATCCATCTTTCAGCAGTTGTTTGTTTTCTTATTGAGACTATTATGAAGCAGTAAAAACTCTAGTTATCCGAGACT
Source organism: Nannospalax galili (assembly GCF_000622305.1). Lineage (NCBI taxonomy): Eukaryota > Metazoa > Chordata > Mammalia > Rodentia > Spalacidae > Nannospalax > Nannospalax galili. Next base: position 5,390,728 of record NW_008338118.1, on the reverse strand, counting down.
GTCATCTGAAACAGGGCTGGTAGTTAAGGATTTCTTTGCTACTATCTTTTAATGATTTCATAGGAGGAATGGGGTTGTAGCTCAGCGATAAGGTACCTGCCTAGCAGGAATGAGGCCTTGGGTTTGATCTCTGACACTGCAATCATAACCAAAATAATTTTATATGAAAACTATTTTAGAAGACATTATATTTCCTTGACTTCTTTGACAGAATAATTTGAATGTAGGTCAGTCTTTTCCTGTGAAGTCTAGCTGCTATTCTCTAGTAATGTCTGCAGGCCCTCGAGCAAGACCCTAAGTCTATGCTTTGCTCTTTTGAAAGCGTTTCAGGGTCAACTGGGCTGTAATGGTCACTTCTGAAGGCTATTATTATTTCCCTGTAGGCTTGGCCATATGTGGTTATATTTTCCAGTGTCTAATTTGATGATTAAAGGCAGAGGTTTCTTAATCTATCTTTGTACATTTGCAAAGATGCTACTACATAGGTGCTTAATATTTGTTAAAGCAATGCCTATTTTAAGATGGTAGGTTTTGGGCTTGCTTTGCAAGGAGGACCTGAATATGATCCCAGATTCCAACTAAAAAAAGCCTGGTGTGTTGGTAGCCTTGAGAGTTGGGGAGGCAGAGATGGGCAGATTCCTGGAACAGCCTCCCTGGCCAGCCAAGCCTGATCTACTTTGCAAGTTCCAGGCCAATGAGATCTTTAAAAAACAAGGGGGTGGTGCCTGAGGAAGTACCCCAGAGGTTGTCTTCTAGCCTCTACAGGTACAGGCACCCACATGTGCCCCTGCACACACAGGAACACACACACACGCACACACACAGATGGTAATTTTAAACATCAAAACAAGCTTATTAAAACTTGCTATGAACTTGCTTCCATATACATTTTCTTTATACTTATACTTGGCTATGCTTCAGAGTATCATTGGATTGAGTTATTATAATGACTTGTGGTAAATAAAAACATATAAAATGTTTAAATAAACTTTAGCATATAAGACTTACTGTTATCAAATTATTTTATTTATTTTATTTTTTTGGTCTTTTTGAGACAGGGTCTCCTGGTAGCCCCAGCTGTCCTGGAACTCACTATGTAGACCAGGCTGGCCTTGAAATCAGAGAGATCTGCCTGCCTCTGCCTCCTGAGTGCTGGGATTGAAGGCATGCGCCACCATGCCTGGCTATTTTAGTTATTTTTAATACTTTATTTTTTACTTTTATGTGTATGAGTGTATTGCCTACCTGTGTGTAAGTGCACCTGTGTTGCACAATCCCTGTAGAGGTCAGAAGAGGGTGTCAGATCCCCTGGAACTGGAGTTATGGACAGTTGTTAGCTGCCATGTGGGTGCTGGGCAGCTAGTGCTCTTAACTGCTGAGCCATCTCTCCAGTTGAAATAATTTTATTTTTAGATACAAGTATGACCTATTCCAAACAGAAAGCTGGCATTCTCATGAATTTTAATGGAATAGCCAAATGGAGCATCTTATCACATTCACTAGCTATATGATTTGGGTCAAGTTATTTAATAGCTTTAGTTTTCTCATATGAAAATAATGATAAAAATGCCACGCCTTTGATCCCAGCACTCAGGAAGCAGAGGCAGGCAGATCTCTGTGAGATAGAGTTCAGCCTAGTCTACATAGTGATTTCCAGCTGGGACTGTCTAAAAAAGAGACTAGCTGGGGCTATCTAAAAAAGAAAAGAATGATAAAATCTTTCTTACAGGGTTCTTGAAGAACTAGTGCATTTTAAACCCTTCACCACAAGACCTGGCATTTAAGCACAGTGTTACTTTTATTATAAAATGCCGTCTGATCCTGAAGTGGGGGCAATAGTACCAAGAGTGGACAGCCAGGCCCAGGGCTGCCCGGTTGTTTTTCTCTTGTATTTGCTGCATCTCAAATGTGGCTCCTGTCTCAATATTGTCTATTCTGGAACCAAATGTTACCAAAATAAAAACAGACTCCAAGTTCTCTAATTCTCTGACATTACAGAAAATAGGCATTTTCATTAGACTAGCATCCCACGTACAGTTTTAACATGGGCAATCTTAAGGGATGTTGAAGGGGGCAAGTTAAAATTAAACATTCTAACACAACCCAAAGATATTAATTTGATATTTTCATACTGAGGAATTACATTAGGAAAATATTAAATCTTTGTTTCCCAGAAGTAAACCATTGCTTCTGTAAGAGTAGAAAGCTGTATGTTCAACAAAAGCTTTGCTAATCAGAACACACAAGTCTCATATCTCAGCAAAGGGGTCTCTGGTAGTGGTTGTTCAAGTTGGGGTGGTGAGAGGCCTTCCAAGGTCAAGTTAAATGAATTTTGGCTTGGGATTAAGATCATGATTTACAATTGTGGAAACGGCCCTAAGGACACTTCTGCCATTTTGCACTATATATTTGAGAAGTGATAGTCTCAGAATTGATTATATAACCAAAATATCGATCCACACTGAAAAACATTGAAGATTAGGTTTTGCAGTATCAATCAAGTCTTCAGTCAAGATTTATTCTTTATGTAAAAATAAATATATCCACTCATTAATCAGCAAATTTGCTTTCATTTTTAATAAATGGTAAAATACTTTTTATTAATAAATGTTTAATTTATATACTAATTTTATATCTGTATAGATCTACAGTCATGTAAAAAGTAGTGGAAAAGATTTAAGAAGCTCTGTTTCAGAGCACACAAACTGATTCACAACACAAAAGTTAAAACAGTGATATCAATACCAAGAAAAGTTTTATTGAAGTTTTTTTTTTTTTTTTTTTTAGCCTAATCTGAAATACTAGCTTATTTATTTTTGAGACAAGGTCTGGCTGTTGGAATTCATCATCTTCCTGCCTCAGCCTCTGAGTGCTGGGTTACAGGCAGAAGCGTGCCACCCCGCCTGGCTACTTTTACAGAAGACTTTTAGCTCTTCACATCAGGTATTTCACATTGCTGAAGAACTGATTGAGTGAAAAATGCCTGTCAACAAAATTGTAGGCCAATTAAAATAAAATGTTACAAGTATTTTCAATTCTTACCATGAAATAAAAACTTTGCAGAGTTTTTACCATAGGTCAGACAGATGCAAAGGAAAAGTAAAGACCACTGAGGAAAATTCAAAGATGCCCGTGTTAGGCAGCATAGACCTGGAGGCAGACACACTGGTCTATTGGCCTGAATGAACTGTAGCTTAGTAATTCTTACACTAAGAGAATCCTGAACCTTTTAGTAAATTCAATCAGAACACCCTACTGATATTTTAAGTCACAGCTTTAAAGGGCTGATTTGGGAAGACAAACCGAAACCTGACTGGAGCAGGGAAGAAGCACTCCAGATGTTCTAAATGCTTCAAACTGAACTTACTCTTTCTACTTCCATGTCAGCTGCTTCTTCTGTTTCCTACTTGATTTGTTCCATCACCTCCCTGACACTCAAGAAATCTGAAATTTATCTTCAGACTTAAAACAACTCTGAACAACCATCTTCAGCCAAGTTACTTTGAGTCTTCTCTTAACACTTCCTAGCGATCTCTTCCTTCCCCCTATAGCCGTATTGTGTTGCTGCTGCTTATTAGATCTTTTTCTAGTACACATTCTTTTAAGCAGTCTTTCTGCCTTAGTCTTGCTTACTCCTTGATGTGGCTGAACAACAATTATTTGTGAAACAGATTATGTGTGAACAATGATTATCAGTTCAGTTCATCACACCTTCCACCTCATTTCTCATTATAGTAAACCCAAACTCCTCTGTGTGTGACATGGGGGCTGTTTAGCGTACCTGCCCTCTAGCCTTCCCACATTCTCCAAGCTTCTCATCATTTAAGATTAATATGCTATTTTAAGCATTTCTGTCATATGTTCCTTGCTTAATATTAATGGATAGCAGCTGAAATGACTGATTTCCAAAGACTTGTTCAATTTTTAGAAAAGCTAACAATTATTAGAATTTTTAAATTTCATTTCCTTACTATTATTTTGATATTTGTCCCCATGATCTCGCAGGAAATAACTTTTGATATTAATGTGACATTATAAA
>NW_008338118.1:5385143-5386622 GCF_000622305.1 Nannospalax galili | reverse complement strand
TATATATAAACTGGCTTTTATTTAGAGGTCTTACAGATAGTTGAGTACAGCTAGTTAATTCTTTGACCTTAAAACTGAAAATCCAGCCAGATTTCCTAGTCCTGCTAGGAAAACCTATTGGCTGCATTTGTAGTACATTATGTACATCACGTGGAGATGCTGGTACAAGCCAATTCTAGCTCAGAGTCGAGCACTGGATTCTAGTTTCTAATAAAACTGCACCGATGCTGCTCATCCAACCCCTCACTTTCAAACAGCAAAGTCTAAGTCAAGTTCTTAACCCTGATGCCTACTGGTACCACTACTTTTCTTTCCCTTTGAGACTAAATCTCACTATGTAGCTCTAGCTGGCCTCAAACAGTGGCCTTGAACTCTCAGAGATCCACCTGCCTCTGCCTCATATTAAAAACAATTCAGCTTACCTTACCTCAGCAATTGTTAAAGACAAGCAAGGAATACTTCTAGGGTGAAAGCTTGTTTAATTAATCTGGGGTTCAGTTTAGACATTAAGAGTTTCATGAGCTCCCAAAGTGAAGCTAATATTTAAATTTGAGAATCTACCCTCTAAAATGTATTTGATAAGCTTATTAATTTCATTTTAGTACTGTAGATATGACTACAGTAGTATATGTCCAAAACTTGCCCAATTCTTACTGAGATTATGATTCATTACCAATTAAATTCTAATTTTAAGAACTGAAATGGCTTCCTCCCCATTTTACTATTATTTAATAAAATTATTTTAATACTTTATAAAGCTAAATATTCTGAATTATAATGAAATTATAACCTGCATTATTTTTAGGAATTGGATATACAAATACATATAAAGTACACAGAAGTATCAGCTCCCAACCTCTGCTGAAAAAGTTTAAGCATCTTATGAAGTTTATCAAGCACAACCCCCAAATCTGTTGCACCATGGGAAAGACCTTAGTCAAAGGCAAAAGTTCACATGAGGTAGGACTTGCTGATCTAGTTTACATTTTAAGACCTTTCCTAATCATTTTGCTAATTGAGATTTGTAAGAGATAAAGCTCCAATACCATTTCCAAAGTTCCCTAACTCTAAGGAATGCACATTCAAAATACTCAGTGAAAAGATTCTAAACTGTCAAGTTATTTGTAGACCATCCCTAACTATAATAAGGGTTATTAGAGTACAAGTACCAAGTACTAATAATCTGATTGGCTCAAACTGCCCCAACCTGCCTTCCTTCACACACAGTTCACTAACAATGTGAAAGCATAGACTACCACCATATACACTGTTAGGAAGCACTGACAAGCCACAACAAATAAAAACAGTAAGTCCAAGAAACATGCAGTTTTTCAGTGTAAAGGGCTGAAATCCAGATTGGGGATGACTTCCACTTTTGCCATTAATCACTCACACACCTTCACCTTGTTTTAAAAGGTCTCTGAGAATAGGCCCTAGAAATCACGTTGAGAATACCTAGGCCACAGCGCTATCATCTGA
>NW_008338118.1:5363640-5384594 GCF_000622305.1 Nannospalax galili | reverse complement strand
TATAACAACAAAAAAGACCAAAAGTAGTTTTGAAATGAGGGGTTAACAAATCTCTCAAGGAAAACAGACTTGTCATTGTTCACTGTTTTGCTACCACTTTAGTAGTAAACATGTTTAAATCTAAAAAACAAAATGGAAAGAGGTGAGGAGAAAATAGATCATTAAATGAAATGCAAGAATACTACACAGAATTTAAATAATGTAAACCCAGGATAAAGAGGGACAAAGCTTTTCTAAGGAAAATGAATTAAAGCACATATATGGGGTTTCATGATCAATCCAAAACAGTACATTAAGTATTCTTTTTAGATACACAAAATTATTGCTTTAAAGGTTTTAAGAAAAAAATATCAAAATTAGTAAACATAGTACATGGGCGTTATTTCCTTTCGGTTTATTTAAAACATGCCCTACCAAGCACATGGCCTGACCAAATACACGAGCAATCCACCAATCAGAGCGGCTCTCGTGCAGTTGTCAAGGGATGCTGCGAAGTGGTTAACAGTGAAGAAGCAGGCAAACTAAAGCTTTAGTCTCAATCCTCTTCAGAACTGGAATCCTCCTCTTGGTCAGAAAGTTCTGGCACAGGGAAGCGGAGAATGGCAGCAACTCCAGTCAACTGGCCAAGCTGCTCTCCAGACACATGGAGACTGGAGAATATCCGGACCGTGCCGGCATTGTCTTTCACACTGTCCACCAGCCTCACGTACCGGCTTCGTGTGGCTACATCCTGATGCCTGAAGAGCTCATCGCTGATGAGCAACGTGTCAATTGCCATGGCTTCGTTGGCCTTCTCTACCTGCTTGAGTCCATAGAAAGCTCTGTCAGGCTCATGCTGTAACATTTTATAGAAATCGTCCAAAGCCTTTACTTCTCCAGCGGCTTTGGTGTCTGAGAGGCGGCTAGCTACTGTAGGGTCGCAAAGGACTTCCTTCAGGGAGTACTTGTGTCCAGAGGAGGCATGTACCTAGAATCACAATCATAAAAGACAAAAGAATCTCTGAAGTGTTCATTAATCAGCCCACAATGACATAAAACAAAAAACGTTAATAAGGCTTTACCTATTTAAGGACTTCAGCGAACGCTACTATAGAGATGTGCTAGACATTCAACAGTTCTCTACCATTTCTTTACAAGCTCAGCCAAGTAAAGGGGTTTAAGTTTTACTTTTCCCGGTTCTAAAACTTCAAGGGCAGCTCATACCAATCCTTTGCCCTCTCTTAGCTATCTCTGGGTAAGAGCTTTACCTGAAGGAATTTGGATCGGTTTTCCAGGAGCACTTTGTTGTCGGTCTTCACTGCTTGCTGAAACATGTAGTCGCAGAACTGCTCCCGAACAAATCCCGGGCTGGCCACCAGAATGCACTTTACAACGTCGAAGTTAATGTGGCGCTGGATGGCCTGGACCACCTGCTCATAGAACCTCTCCAGAGCCCGGTCATGCTGGGAGCAGTTGCCTTTCCGTTTCCTGGGGATATTCACCTCCACCTTGGCACGCGTGAGGGTCATGCTGGGAGTGACTAAGCAGACGTGGGCGAGGCCCTCCTGCATGACCACAGCTGCCACATCAGCGCTCCAGGCCGGGTCACAGGCCTGCTCGATGCGCTCCAGAACCACACTGTCCCACTGTTTCTTGGCCAGGGTGAACTGGCGGTTGGGTTCCAGCTCGATGGTGTGGTAAGCCCCCATCTTGACGTACTCATTCTCTTGGATATTGGTCCCTTTGACCCGCAGCTGGCAAGCCTGCGAGTCGAAGTCGATGGCTTCCACGCAGAGCGTGAGGGTGGTGCGGACACGGTTGCTGCCCACGCTGCCGGTGGAGGACTCGGTCTGCACCTTGCGTATGGTGGAGGCGCGCAGGCTGTCGCCCACCTGCACCAGATTGTAGGTGTGCCACATGTCCTCGGGCTCCTCGGGGACCAGGGTGACCTGGCCCGCATTGTCCTTCTCGATGTCCTTCCTAACGAGCTTCATGACCTTAACAGGGCCGGAGCGGGCCCGGAGGGGACAGGGCAGAGAGGGAAGGGAGTCCAGGCCAGGAAGGGGGCGGGGTCCGTCCGCAAGCGCGCGGGCCGGAAGGAAGCACTGTACCTCTGGTTCAAGCAGCCGAGCAGCGCCACTCTCGCCTTTTCTCAGTCTCCGAGCACTTTGCGCCGATCCGTCGCTGCACCTTCGGCTGCAAGCACAGACCACCCGGTACTTCCAGTAGCCCTTACCGCGTTAGAGGCTGAGGCCGGAAGGGCGCATGCGCAGCCTGCCTTAGCAGCAAACGTCCGACGTCCCAGCTAGAGAGGCGGGGGCTACAGTGCGCGCGCGCAGGCGCAGTAAGAGGAGAAGCGCTCCCTAAGAATAGTAAAGGCGTTCCGCAGTTTTGGTGGCGAGTCCTTTATATTAAAGTTTTGCCTGGACTCGTTGCGTTTTCCCACCCATTCCTGTGTGTGAAAATTGAGTATGTGAGTTCAAATATATATATATATATATGGAGTTTGTCACTCTGTACCTCCGCCCTTAGAATGGAGCCACTTTCAAAACTTGTCTAAAAGTGGAAACTTGTCTGTGAAGTGCTCACCTGGCTCCCAGAACTCTGCCTGGTCTTGTTCATTCCTTCGCTTCGCTCAGACGTGACCCGCTTGTTGGAGCTGGGGTTTCCAGAAGCGGGTTCTAAGAACTAGGCACGTTCGGTCTGGGCTCAGCAATGTGCCCAGCTGTTTTCTGCCCCTCGTTGCCCTATCTGCACGATTCAGTAAACCCAGATGTTAAATAACAGAGCCCAGAGAGCAGAAACTATGTGTGGAATTTACCCCCGCTGGACCTCTCAGTGGCTTGACCTGATGTCCTGGGAATCCCAGAATCCGAAGCTGGCAGTCAGCTTTTCTCGGCTCAGTGGCCGCTGAGATGCTTCCAGTGGGAGCTGGGCTGCAATAGTTTAATTAGCACTGGACATCTTTCCTGCCAAACACAGGCTAAAAGCTGAGCTATGGAGAGTGATGAACTGATCTACTAATTATGACTGGCCTCCAATGAGGAGCCACAGAACTGATAGATAGATAGATAGGATGGATAGATAGATAGATAGGATGGATAGATAGATGATAGATAGATAGATAGATAGATAGATAGATAGATAGATAGATAGATGATAGGTAGATAGATCTTTTTTTTTTTTTTTTTGACAAAGTGAGGATGAGGATATGGGATTAGTTCTTAAAAAGACCAGTGACTGGAAAAACAAAACAAAAAAATACACTAAAGTTTCTTCAGCGTGAAGATGGAACAGAGCAGAGAATAGAGCAGAATTCTGCACACATATTCTCACCATGTTTCCCACTGTATGTGTGGATTTTAAAGCAGAGCTCACCAGCCTTAGCTGACCAGAACGGGTTAAAAGAAGGGATGTGACTTTGGCAAGGCTTAATCATTTTAACTGATATCAGTTGTCTGTCTTAGAGATTACCTGGAGGAGAGGGGGAGGAAGGCCCTTCCAAGACTGTAGGTTAAGTTAGAACCTTTACTTGTTTTGTGTCCTCTTCACACCCTCTTTTTCCTCTGTTTCTTCTTTCCCCTCTTTTCTATCTTCCTATCAGAAAGTCCCTAACTCACGCCGATTGCTTTCTTCCTCCAATTCTAAAGAAGCCAGCATCTTTTCACTAAGCAGTGCACTGGTCTCACTCAAACAAGTTGGTTTCATAGCCTCAGGAATAAAAGATGTTCACTAAAGAGTTATCGACATTTGAGTATTTCCCAAACATCTTCTGCTTTCTATCCTTTCTTGTAAGGACATCTTATCCTTATTTATAGGAAAAGAAAATAAAATTATTAGGAAGTTAAGAAATGTGTTCAAAATCACTTAACTGGAATTCAGATGCAGGCCCACTAAATGCCACAGTTTCTGTCCACTACCACTATTCCTTGTTTATGAATGTCAGGCATCAGCTCTGCAGATGCAAATATGTACTGTTATCTAATGCTACTTTCCTTGAACTGTCACCCTTCCAGTTTACTGACAATAGCTTGGTTGTCAACCTATAGATGATTTGAAAGGTGCTTACCCCCTTCCCTGCGCTTAAAATCATATGTTTTTGTGCATAGGTTTGTTTCTACTGAGCTTAGATTGACTAAGAACTGTTGTATGAAATTACAGAAACTCAATTAGAAATTTTAAAGAAAAAATAAAATATTTCCTCAGAAAAAAATCATAATTTTTTGAGAATGATTTACTTTAGAAATTCTTATTTCTACCTTCGAAATCTGTAGAAAATCCACAATGGCTCTCTTCTGTGGTTTCTTTTTTTTTAAGTTGCAAGGCAAAATCTTTGAATTGCCTTGTTGCTGTGTGTGTGCGTGTGTGTGTGTGTATTTTTGAGACAGCACCTCATGTAGCTCAGACTAGCCTCTAACTGGATATATAGCAGAGAATGACCTTGAACTTCTGATTCAGCTGCCTCCCCCTCCTGAATACTGGATTAGAGGCATGGACCATGATATCCAGTTTTTTATGAGGTGCTGAGGATCAAACCCAGGACCTTGTGCATGCTAGCTAAGGATTCTACTACTGAGATGCATCTCCAGCACTAGACTATCCTTTCAAATGTCAATGTCTTTTGATGATTATACATACTACAATATTTCTTTATATATATTATTTTTATGTGTATGAGAATATTGCCTGCATGTCTATAAGTGCACGCATGCCTTAAAATACCCACGGAGGTCAGAAGAGGGTGTTGGATACCCTGGAACTATAGTCATGGGTGGTTGTTGGCTGCTATGTGGATGCTGGGACTCAAACCTGGGTCTTCTACAAGAACAGCCAGTACTCTTAACCACTCAGCCATCTCTCCAGCCCCACACTACAATATTCCTCATAGAATTAGTTTGGCCTGAAACATCTGCAATAGGAACTTTTTAAAGAGTAACTTGAGCTTATTATTGAATGATCAGCTGTTTTCTCCCCATCCTATGTATTTTTAGTGTATTTCTGAATCAATCATTACTTTTGAAATATGATTCATTTTGGGTTATAGTTCATAATTTAAATCTCACAACATACTGATGTTGTTATTATCAACTGTAGTTCATTGGATTTAATAATGAGTATTAAAACTCCTATGGATATAGATGCTTTAACTTTTATTCTTTTCTAAAATAAGTAAAATCACAAGAAAAAGACCATATCTTAGTTCCTTTCTTTGAAATTGTAAATTTATACTTATTAGTTTCTTGAAAATAGAACGCTTCTTATGAATATTTCTAATTATATCTTGATTTCCTACAAATTTTATTTTTATTAATTTTTATCAAAGAGGAAAAGAAGTGTTGCTACCTTCACAAGCTTTTAGTTTATTGTTATGGGGGTACTAGAAGTGGAGAATTGGGCTAGAAGTCAAGAGACTTTTAGTTCTTACTCTTTGTTTTAATTTTTTTTATTTATTTATTTTTATTTTATGTAAATAAGCATTTTGCATGCATATATGTAAGTGCACCCAAGTGTGCAATGCCCACAGGGACCAGAAGAGGGTGTTGGATCCTGTAGAACTGAAGTTACCAATGGCCAGTATGTAAGTGCTCAGATTTGACTTTTTTTTTTTTTTGGTCTTTTTGAGACAGGGTCTCCTTGTAGCCCTAGCTGCCCTGGAACTCACTATGTAGACCAGGCTGGCCTTGAACTCACAGCCTGCTTCTGCTGCCTGAGTGCTGGGATTAAAGGTGTGCACCACCATGCCCGGCTGAGTGCTCAGATTTGAAACTAGATCATCTGCAAGAGCAGCCAGTGCTCTGAACCACCGAGTCGTCTCTCCAGCCCCACTTCATTTGTTTTTGCTGTAACTTTTGGTACACTCAGTCTGTCTGAAACTCAGTTTCTTTTACTTGACAATTGAAGGAACTGAATTCAACAATTTACATTACAATTGTAAAAAACATACTATGACAACTTAAAAAAATAGCATCTGTGCTCTCATTCTAACATTTGGTTTCAATTTTGTATGCTATCTTTCTAAAATTCATTTTAAAGATTAAAATAATACATAATGGTGATTAGTTTTATTATAAAAGGTTTGGAACATGATCTGTACAGATTATGTAAGTAGCAAGACCTTTAATTATGAGTATCTAGGGATAAATGCAATTGTTTCTTTAGAGAAAAATGTGAAAACCTCAGGCTGTACAAAGGCTCCAGAGTGACCTCTAGAAGTCAAGTTGGTGTCAGGGAAGGTCATTAGCTAAGTATAGGCAAAAGGGGAAAAGGAAAAAGGGAAGGTTGTTTTTTAAAGAAACTTCTTGTACTCACTCCTTATCTAAATTTCCTTTGGCTACAAATGCTTACTTGGCAATTGTCAGCAATTCAAGCTTCAGTGTGTGTGTGCGTGTGTGCGTGTATGTGTGTGTGTGTGTGTGTGTGTGTGTGTATGCTCACATGTGCGTGAGTGCCTGTGTGTGTGCACATGCTTCTGTGTTTCTATTAATATGTGTCTTTATATAATATAGGTTCATTTTGCTAAAAATGCTGTAATAAAATATACAAGCAAACTTTAAAATATTTTTTCCATATTTTATTTATTATTTTTACTTTATGTGTGTATTGCATGCATGTAGGTAAGTGTACCCGTGTCATACAATGCCCACAGAAAATATTTTAAGGGCTAAAAAGCTAGTTAATGAAATCATTTCCAAATTACATTTAATTTGTATTAAGAGCGTGTGAGCACTTGGGAGGTAGAGGCATGAGAATCAGCAGTTCAAGGTTATCTTTACTTACATAGTAAGTTCAAGGCCAGTCTGGGCTACATGATACCTTACCTAAAAGAAATGGGCTATGCAATTTATAATAAAATATGAAAACCAGGGGCTGGAGAGATGGCTCAGGAGTTAAGAGCACTGACTGCTCTTGAAGAAGGACCTGGGTTCAATTACCAGCACCCACGTGGTGGCTAACAACCATCCATAACTCCAGTTCCAGGGGATCCAGTGCCTTCTTTGGACCTCCTCAGTCACTGCAGGACATGGGTGCACTTAAACACAGGCAGGCAACACACTCATACATGTAAAAAATAAATAATAAAAATTTAAAATATGAAAACCATAATAGTCATTTGACCTAATGCAATTTGTATACCCTATTAAAAATTGAGAATTTGCATTTATTTCAGCAGATCTCAGATGATTTGCACAGAAATATATGATTTAATTCCTCTTCATATTTTAATTATAGTGATTTTTCTATTAATCCAGGTATATCTCAGTTGTTTCTAGAAATCTGCATAAAACAATATGACAGCTTGGGACTTAAAAGTGTGTGCATTTCTATTTCTATTACAACTTAACTGACTTCAAATTTTCCTTTTAAATCACAGAAAAGATCAGATTACAATTAGACCATTCATACGTTTGCAGCCCTAGCACTTACAAGCATGGCAGAAAATTCATTCTGCTAAAGCTGGAGTCATTAATCCTGTGCTGCTGAAACACTGTTTGATGACTTCGTTTTAACTTTTTCCTCTTCCTCCTAAAGGTGGTTACTCCTAGGGAGCTGGTTTTGGGGGGAAATAGTTACGCTGCTGCTGCCAGAGGAGAAATTATTCCTTCAGTCAGATACAAACTTGGCTTGGAAAAGAACTGAGAAGAGGAACAATGTTTCTAACTTTGTATCTAGACAGGTGTTACATACTAGCCTCTTTGAAATCTTAAGATGCAGTTTTTAAATGCACAAAGCATGTGACTGAAAAATGCCATGTGCATGTCCTACATGTTGTTAATTGCAATTGTCAGATGGCAGTTTGTCAAATTTCATCATCTCTGTAGTAGGATGCATCCAGCAATCTAGTTAATGACAGATTGTGGTCAATGCTCATCTTTCTTGATGTATAATGGTGCATTTTTCAATTTGTTACCATCCATCAAATTCTATATAAACATGGGTGAGATATAAAGAGATCAGTCTTATCTTTCAAGTAATATTTAGTTTTTGTTTGTTTGTTTATATACATGTAGCCCTGGCTGGTCTAGAATCTGCTATGAGGACCAGGTTGGCCTTGAACTCACAGACATCCACCTGGCTCTGCCTCCAGAGTGCAAGATTAAAGGCAAGCACCACCATCTGGCTTCTTTTAAGTATTCTATAAGTTTTTCTATAGTTCATATTTCATGATTCAGTAAAAAAAAGTGTCTATTCTTAGGTATAATAAAGAAAAATAATGCCTTCATAGAGCATACAACAGGATGGATAACTGATAATTACATATTTAATTATAAAGTCATATGGTGTGTTGTTATAGAGAAGCAAAGGTACTAGGGGCTGTACTTGTCCCTGAGGAGGGAGTTCCAGTCCATCTCAGGGAGTCTGTTGGGGTCACATTTAGAGAGTCAAGGATCAGTAGCACTGGGAGTCACTGCTTATGTAAAGAACCCAAGACAGCTTCAGAAAGCTTGAGGAAATGAATATATTCGACTCATTTGCATTTCTTGATACTGTACTGTACTTGTTTTGAAACTGAATACAAGTCTGCAGTCAGAGGCGGCCCTGAACAGGCAACCTATTCTGACTTTAGCACTGTGGCAACAATTCTAAAATATCTTTCATCTCAGTTTCTCAACATGAACTTAAGTATACCATTTTGTGTTTCATATATCAGAAGAGCAGTTGTTTGAACCCTAGTTTTCAGAAAATGTCTCCAACAGCTAATTTATTTTGTTAAAATATTTAAAATTCAGTGGGTTATGAATCTCAGTGGGAAGTTTTGGGGGTTGGAGGTAGAGGAAAAGACAGAGGCACATCCATCCAAGGAAGTAAAATGAACAGTAATAAGCTGTAGTCCAAGGCTTATGCACTAAAATAGCTCAATTATTGTATGAGTTACTTTTGTGACCACTGTGACTAAACCCCTAACAGAAACAACTTAAAGAAGGAATTATTTGTTTTGGTTCAGAGTTGCAGAGGTATCAGTCCATGGTCAGCAGGTCAGAGTAGAATAGCAGTTCACATCATGGTGGACAGGAAGTAGAGAGCTGGGCATAGAGTATGGGCCAGGGCAAGAGACAGTCCCCAAGGACATCCTCCTAGCCACCTCCTTCTCCTAACCAGGCTGGAAATTCCACCACCTCTCAATAATCTATTCAGACTTTAATAGGTTCCTCAAACTACTGTTAAAAATTCAGTGATCTAGATCTAATCATCTCTAGAAAATGCAGCCCTCAGAGAACACTCACATATGTTTTACTGATCCCAATATTTACCATAACTATTGGCATCTAGAAGTTACAGAACAAAAATAGGTCAACCATATATATTTGCATACACACACACACACATATATACATATATGGTTTGGCATATATATTTGTTACTCTCATTTCATATTAACTAAGCAAATAAGCAAAAACTCAGTGGATTTATTGTTGCTTTTACAGACATCGAAATATGTAAAAAGCTGGGTGTGGTGACACTTGGGAGGCAGAGCCAGGTGGATCTCTGTGAGATGGAGGCCAGCCTGGTCTATGTAGTGAGTCCAGGCCAGCTGAGGCTACAGGGAGACCCTTTCTCAAAAAGACCAAAAAAAAATAAATAAATAAAAATCCCCCTTGTTAATACATGGCTGCCATTGGAGTTCATTCTTTTGTTTTGGATAAGTGACTTTCTTTCCATGTTTAGTCACCACCTTACTAGACTTTATTTTGAACAGGAACTATTGCCTGTGCATAAAGGCTCAAAAGACGACCCATACTTCTAGGACAGTTTCTAAAGAGGAGAGATATAGAACTCAATTAGGGACTTTTTAAGCTCAGTATTGATAAACTGAGAGGGAGGTAGTCTTATTTGAACTGTATTATTGTGTCATCATCTAATTCACTATATATCTAAAAATCATAGAAATAGCAATCTTATTATTAACTAGATCCTTATCAAAGTATTTCAGACAATTATGTTTGAAATTCACTTATGTGGATATAAGTGAAAAGAGGATGAACTTACATTTGGGCAGATTTCAGAGCAGAGACTTTGAGGTCAGCAGTGTGAATTGAGGATATCTGTCATTTACCACACTGAAACTTTGGAAAAATGAGGTTAATCTTAGTGTTTTTGTTTCTGTATCTCTAAAATACAGACTATGGATGCTTTTTACTTTTTAAAGGTTAAGATAAAACAATATCTACAAAGATCTTGGCCCAGAACCTTGCATGTCATAAGTTTCAGCATTAACCTCTGCTACCACAGACCTCTGATTGTCGGTCTTGACCTCTGACCTCTGGAAGGCTGAATCTAAGCATTTGTATATTGCCAGTGAGCACACCGGGCAAGATATTGCAGTGTCGGGGGAATGAATGGTATTTATTCCATTTGTCCCTTATTCCTGAGCCTCTGGGCTAGTTGCAGTCTTACTATGGCCCCTGTTTATTCCAGTGGCCTCCCTCTCAGAGCTCAAGTGTATATAGTTCAGCTCTTCAAGACCTAAGACTGACCATGGCTTCTTTTTGTGCTGTGGCTTCCATGCTTTCTCCGCAGGTGTTCTGCCATCTTTCCTTGATTCCCTTAAGGCATCCCCAAGCTGTCTGTTTATGAAGCCATCTTCAGTTACATTCTTGCTATGTGCCACTGCTTATTCTGGGACTTTCATGTGCATTGAAAAGATGACAAGAACTTTATTTGGATATGAGGGAGAACATCTTTCTTGGCAAAGTACGTAATGTATGTTGGAAGAAGCTAATACAAAAAGTTGTAAATCCTTGGGAAGTTTATTGGAATGGCCCTGGTTTGTTATGAAATAAGCATAGCTTTGAAAGCTGGAGAGAGTTTGCTTAGAAGGCAGGGGTAGTGGGAAGGAAGGGTGGAGTTCTTTTCTAGATGTATAAAACAACAAGATCATATCCACAGTGGCAAGAAGAGCAAGGGAATATGAGGAATGTAAGGCAGTGTCACCGAATAGGATGACATTCTGTTTAAGGGTTGTGGTAGGGAGAATAATAGTGACCTACCAAAAATGCCTTTGCCCTCTTCCTTGAAAATTGGATATGTTACCCTAGATGGGAAAAGGGGCATAGCAGAAGTAATTAAATGTCTCCATCCTTGAGAGAAGAGTCCAGTGAAGTACAGGACCCTTGTCAGGTAGACATAGAGAAGATGTGACCATGAAGTAGAATCAGAAAGGCAGATTTGAAGAATTCCCTTCCTGGCTTTGACAATGAAAATCAAAGAGTACAGGTGACATCTTAGATCTGGAGAGAAGCAAGGAAACTCTGAAGGGACCTTGATTTTATCCAGTTAGACTTACTACCCACAGAACTGTAAAATAGTAAATATCTTGTTTTAAGCCAAGAAACCAATGGCAGCTTGTTACGCCAGCTATTATAGGAAACTGACAGCGGTAGCAGGAGCCAGGGTACTGGACTTAGGCAACCAATTGAAAACTTTAGATTTCATGAGAGGCAACCCTGAACTTCCAAAGATGTTCTATTTAAAACAAATACAATGAAAATGAAGCATTAGGCAGTTGGATTAGAGGTTGGGCTCAGATTGGAAACAAGATGAGCTCTGTATTAGCATCTGTGAGTGGGCATGGCTCTAAGACTCTGGATCAGCTGTGGACTCCATGGGGGGGTGGGCGGGGGGGTGAGACGTTTCCAAATAGGAGCAATCAATAGGAAAGAGCTGGTGGAATATGACTGGCAGGAAAGCGAGCTAAGGAAGAAGCCAGATTTCAGATCCTTAACGCTGTGTTGTGCACTGAGGCACACATATGCTATGTATGAGGAACCTGTCCATTCTGGCTCAAAAACATAAAGAACACCAAGAAAAACTAAACATATTTAAGAAACATCCTCAAAATTTTCCCTTTAATTCCCATCTTAGATCCAGCAAGGCTTGTTAAACCAATGTGTACAAGAAATTATAACTTGTTCACCCTTATCCCCCATAAAAAAAATTCTTTTCAAGGACATGCAAATCTTATCAAACCATTTCTGTACTCACTGGCTGCTTTTTTTCAGCAAAATGAAAAAAATATACAATTTGAATAATTAGAAAACAATATAGATTTTGCCAAACAACAAGATGCAATCTCTGAACGTTAGGGTTGGAAAGCAATCTCAAGTCAAGTATGCCGAAAGTAATAGTAGGTAGCTGGTTGGTGAAACCACTCCTTGACTGTAGTGCTGCTAGAAGTTACCACTGTTTGGATTATTGAACATTTCCTGTGAAGTGGAAAATGTTTGGGTAAAAAGCCCGTGGCTCATGTTAACTTGTTACACCACCTCACTAAGAAAAAAAGTTGTTTGCTAATAATCCAAATGATCTGCAAAATTCTCTGTATTTAGCCAACTACAGTGGGATAATCTGCAGACTCCCTCCTATTTTTGAATAGCAAACTGTGAAACAGACTAGTTAAACATGCCAGCAGTAAAAACATACAGCAACTGAGTATCAATAACATGTTAAAGCCAACGTCTTAACGGATTAATCAGGCCATTATCTGATGTTTAAAGTTTTTGACACTTCACCCCTGAACCATTTCACCAGGATACCATTTCAGTGGTCCCTCCCCAACCAGTAACTAGTGTAAAGGATCCAACCATTGCTATCATTTGGGAAAGCTTAGAAAATGCTCCGATTCAACCTCTTTCTAAATTGAGTTACAACATTGCGTTTCTACCATGTTAAGTCTTAAAAACACATTTTGCATCCCAAAAGATCGGTGCTGTTCTGTGATATTGCATTAACAAACGTCATTTTGGGTCAAGCAGCAGTTTTTCCTCCCTTCCCTCTTGTTTTATGGCAGAAAAGGTCTTTAAATACTAGACAGAAAGAAAATACATGAAAGTCCACTCCTGACCGACTCGAGGTCAGGAACTCTGCACACAAATCGTGTGCCCTCTGGTCACCCTCTTCCAAAAATTCAAATTCCTAAAACACGGTGCACACCATCAAAACAAATTTAGTTCGAACAACTTTTAAAGTCAATTCTACTTGTAGTGAAGTTCTCAGTTCAGCAGGAACCCCTCTTAGTCGTGGGCTGGAAGGCAGGCGCACGCTCCAGTCCTCTGACCTGCCAGGCTACCTGAGGGCCCTCCGTCCTCCTGCCTGGCTTTCTTCTCTGTGTGTCACCCCCTGCCCGAGCCCCAAGCCCCACTAGGAGATGCTCCTGAAAGCAGAGTTGCTCACCGGTGAGGAACCAGCAGCAGGCGACAGCAACCCCTGGGCTGGCACAGCGCCTGGGGACCATGGCTGGAGCCGCTGCAGCGCCCGGGAAGTGCTGGTTCTGCGGGCAGGAGCTGGCTGGCAGGAGCTGGCTGGCAGAAGCTGGTAGGATCCGGAGCTCTGGGCCACTCTGGCGGTGGCGGCGGGTCTCAGGAGGTGGCCCCAGCTACTGCAGCCCCAGGCGCGCAGAGTGATTTCCTGTGTTTTGGTAAAATGCCTCTAAGTCCGCTCCACGCTTTTCACATCCCAGACGGATTGCCACATCGCCCGCCCCTTCGCGGGTCTCTGAAATCTCACTGGCAGCCTCCCAGGCTCTGTCCGAGACATGGACAAATAAAGCCAACTTCGCGGGTCCTTGTTTAGGCTAAAGTCCACGGGCTGCAAAGCAAACCTTAAAGGGACATCTGCCTTTCATTGAGAGGGCGATCTCGCTCCAGTGCCAA
Source organism: Nannospalax galili (assembly GCF_000622305.1). Classification (NCBI taxonomy): domain Eukaryota; kingdom Metazoa; phylum Chordata; class Mammalia; order Rodentia; family Spalacidae; genus Nannospalax; species Nannospalax galili. The sequence continues at coordinate 5,370,966 of NW_008338118.1, read as the reverse complement.
ATCCCTAAGGTTATGGTAGGAAGGCGGGCGGAGGCTGGACCTTTGCGAGGGTGTCTCTAGGCTAATGACTCCGCCTTCACACCCCTTACTTCTCCCGGATCTGGGCAGGAAGGGCAGTTTCAAAGTGCCCTGCTGCTTGTATCTTGAAGGGAGGCGGCTTTCCTGTGTCCAGTTGCGCAGAAGGTATCAGACCCGCACTGAAGCTAGCAGCTCTTGCCCGCGAACACTTCAACTTTGTCTTGGAGTCATCTCACCCTAAGGGAAAGGAGGGGTCCTCCCCACCAATATGCCCCCTTGAGAGCTTTGCTCTTTCTTGGGGAGAGTTTGCTTTTTCTCTGAAGATCCCTGTTTGAAGGTGGTTGCAGATAAGATTTTCTTTGGGAAGAGAATGGCCAGGAGAAAAAGGAGAAACGAGACTGGGTGAGGGAAAAAGAACAGAGGGTGGGAAAGGAAGAGAGGAAGGCAGTCCCAGAAACGGAATGTGTGTGGGCTATGTTGTTTAAGCTGAATTAGGATGTTTGTACGCTGTGAACTGAATCTAATAATGAACTCAAGGTACTGTTTTATTTTTTCTTGTATGAGTGAGTGAGCATTACGTTAGTTCATGTTACCTCTCTCTGGGAGAGGTGGGCAGGCCCCATAATGGAGGAGTCAGTCTGCTTCCCTGCCCTCCTTAGTTAAGAATCACCTATCAGCTTCCACAAATGTTTACCATTTTCAAAACTGTGTCTTAGCCCTTTTGAGAATTTCAAAGAAGAGAAGGAATGGATGGGTGAATTTGTGTTGAGAGCTCCTTGTAGATATCAATCCAGTTCAGTACATATTTGAACATCTCTATTGAGCAAGAAAAGGACTAGGCAGGAGAAGACTGCCACCCAAAGGAAGGTTCATTGTTAAGAATACAAGACACCACCTGGGCTGTAGGGGCCCGGAGAAGTCCTCAGGCTTCATTGGGTATGTTGCCAAACAGAAGTGCAGCAGCTACAAGGGGAAAAGAAAAATGTCAAAGAAGTTAAATGGTCACGAATAGAGTGAACTAGCCAGACATGGTAGCACATGTCTGTATCCCTGCACTCCAGAGCCTGAGATAGAAGGACTACAAATTCAAGAGGGTAGCCTGGGCCGCAAAGTGAGACCCTATCTCAAAAACAAACAAAGTCACTGAGCAGAACTGAAATGTTGAAGGCTCTCTAACCTCAGTACCATGACCCATTAGTCCTTTAGCAATGAATCCCTTCCTAATCACTTCAAGTGATTTAGTACTCAGTAAACACATTGAAAGATCTGTTCCCACTGTTAACTTCCATATGTCATCTCTCAGTTCTAATTTCAAAATTGCACGTCTCTACAAAAACAGTATTGTGTATGATCACAGTTCATTCCCATTAGTCATTGCTTGAGATCTCTTGCTTGCACTCAGTGTCTGCCTATCTTTCCAAAGATCACTTTTCTCTCGTACATTCCATGTCCCTGATTAGTCTTCTCTGAGTCTTCTGCCTCTCAGTATGACCTTCTGGACCTTGTAAAATAATCAAGAAATATTGATTAATGCTTGGCACTTAAATCTCATAATAAGTAATTGCCCCGTAACATTTCCCCTGAATACTTAGTTTCCAAATATAATATGTTTTTATATGTATATGTATAAATATATGCAAATATGTGTATATGTGTACATATATTTGCATATATAGACTTGTGTATATGACATTGTAATTCATAGAAAAAAAGAAACTGGGGCTGGAGAGATGGCTCAGTGGTTAATAGTCCTGACTGCTCTTGCAGAGGACCAGGGTTTGATTCCCAGAACCCACATGGTGGCTGAAAACCATCCTTAACTCCAGTTCCAGGGGAATCCGAAGCCCTCTTCTGACCTCTGTGGCATTGCATGACATGGGTGCACTCATATACATGCAGGCAACACATTCATACACATAAAATAAAAATAATAAAATATTTTTAAAAAAGAAAAAAAGAAACTGTAAATGTTATAATAACATAATGCTAAAGTATTCTTTTTAAAATTTATTTATGTGCATGAGTGTTATGTCTGCATGTATGTAAGTGCACCCATGTCATGTAGTACCTGTGCATAATGGAAGAGGGTGTTGGATGACCTGAAACTGGAGTTACAGAAGGTTGTTAACTGCCATGTGGGTGCTGGGATTCGAATCCAGGTCCTCTGCAAGAGCAGCCAGTGCTCTTAACTGCTGAGCCATCTCTTCAGCTCCTAAAGTATTCTTATATTATGATCAAGGATCTAAATGCTGAGACTTTCCCTTTCTTTGGGGGAGCTAACATAATTTTATTAAGATATTTATTTATGACAGGGCCTCTGCAGTTCCAGCTGGTATGAAACTGACTATGTAGACCAGTCTGGCCTTGATTTCATAGAGATCTGCTTGCCTCTGCCTCTGCCTCTGCCTCTGGAGTGCATGGAATAAAGGCATACACCACCATGCCCAGCTTTTATTTTTATTATTTTAAGTTATGTGTCTGTGTATATCTGCATGTATGTATATGCATGTGAGTGCAGGTGACTTTGGAAGCCAAAGGCATCATATACCCCGAGAGCTAGAGTTAGAGAGGACTGTGAGCTACCCAGAATGGGTGCTAAGAACCAAACTTTGGCCCTCTGGAAGAACCATACATGTTTTTAACCAGTGAGCCATCTCTCTAGCCCCATAATATGTACTCTCAATTTAAATATTTATATTTTTTCTAGGATGTAAAAGCTTAATGATCATAACCGTCACTACCAGTAGTATAACTAAAGTCAATTTTCATCTGTGTTATGAGTTTTTTGGCATATTTACTGATCTTCATGTCAGATCACCGCACATGCAGAGATTGAAGAATAGCTATTGCTGGAGAATTACATTTAAAATATATGCTCATTTTTTTGAACCACAATAAACCTAAATACAAATCAGAGTCAAACAAAGTAATTTTCCTTATTTATTCTGACTGACAGGAAGACATGCTATTAAGTAAAATGAGATTTAGCAAATATAGAAATATCCAGTATCAAAATATAATAATTATATGAGGACTCTTATATGAGGCAAATTTTAAACTCTATACAAAGTTTCCTATTTTAAATGAGAACTAATCTGATAGAATCTCTTTCAGGGTTTGGAAGCAAGAATGAAAATTAAGAGTACACAAAGAAGTTGAAGACCAAACCAATTAAGAATGTGAAAAGTAGAGTCTATGAAATGTTGCCAATATCGCTGGCATTATTGGTGAATAGTTGTACCGAAAAAGCCACATTTATTTCACACTGAGGTATATGTTGGATTTAGTCTAATATTTTATGTAAAATTACTTGAACAAGTAAGATTTCAGAGTTACCCTGCACATGTTCAAGCCCTGGAACCACAATATGATAGCTGTACAAAGTGGAAAAAAATCACTGAGTTTTTCTAAGCCTCATTTTTTAAAAATGTAAATGGTGATGAAAATAGATCCTCTTCCTGAAGATTGGTGTGAGGATTAAATGAGACAAACTACAGATACCTAGCATAATGCCTAGGTGTAGTAAATGCTCGATAGATATGAACTGGTCTTCCCCATTATAGAAGAATTGGTATCAGGTAGACAATTGTGTGTTATAGGATCTGCAGAAAAGACTGCAATTTGATGGCCAATCAGAAGAGGAATTTTATTTTTTAACTCAAAACATCTCTAGTGACTCATTATTTTTTGAATTTCTTTTAGTATATTTACTTCAGGGCCTGGAGAGATGGCTCAGTGGTTAAGAGCACTGGCTACTCTTGCTGAAGACCTGGGTTCACATCCCAGCACCCACATGACAGCTAACAACCCCCATAACTCCAGCTCAGGGACTCTGAAGCCCTCTTCTGGCCTCTGCTGGTATTGCATGCATGGGTAAACACCTACATGCAGACAAAATGCTCATACGCGTATAAAATTATAAATTTATAAAAAAATACTTCAAATCATGGAGCTATCTAGAAGATATGTCTACAAAATAGGTGTACATTGAAATATCAAACCATGCCCAGTATGGAAGAGATGCCTTTAATCCCAGCACTCAAGAGGCAGAGGTAGGCAGATCATTGTGAGATTGAGGCCAGCCTGGTCCACATAGGAAGACCTAGGCCGGCTAAAGCAACATCGTGAGACCTTGCCTCAGAAACAAATGAACAACTGACTGGCGAGGTGGCTCAGTGGTTAAAAGCACTCACTGCTCTTGCAGAAGATCTGGGTTCAATTCTCAGCACCTACATGGTGGCTAACAACCTTCTGTAACTCCAGTTTCAGGGACTCTGATGCTGTCTTCTGATCTCCTCAGGTATTGCATGACATGGGTGCACTTATACATGTAGGCAATACACTCATATGCATAAAATAAAAATAATAGAAAAAAACCCAAACCATTTTAGCATTGACATGAATTTTCTTTTCACACTAACTAGCTGTCAATGGGATTCTTTTTGTTTTGTTGGTTTTTTGGGGGGGAACAAATGGAGCAAATTTTACCAAGAGGTTGGGAGTAGAAGGGCTCCTTGGCAGATAACAAATCTTAAAGCTATGGAGTACAGAAGGTGCTCCTACATGGAACGTGTTGCTGGTTTACTGAATAGTAAATAATTTAAAGATTGGTCTATGTTAAAAACATTCTGAGAAAATTAAGAAATGATCTTTTAAAGAAAAATTTGAGATTTCAAATAGTTTTTCTTTGGTTCATAATATTTAGCTTTTTTCTTTTTTTAATCCATTGACAATCCACATGTATGAAAATACATGTATGTAGTGAATTTTAGTCCTTTTCCAACTAACCCCTATTATTTTCCTTCATTCCCCCTCCCACACCTGCTGAAACTCTTCTTCTTCCTTGCAAGTCTCTCTCCTACTTTCATGTCTTTTTTGTTTGTGTGATTCACTGGATTTAATTTTGGTTGTTTTCCTGACCAGGAGTATGGGACTATCTACTGGAGCATGGGCAGCTTATCAACGCTACACCACTGAGGGAAATCACACCCCCTCCTCTGGTAACCATTAACTGCCAAAATTTTAAGGTACCATCAAAGTGTACCTTCAACCCGCTTATCCACTCTGAGGACATAGTGGAATTGTCTAGATAGGCTACTGTTTTTTTAGTTTTTTATTTTTTATCTTTTAGAAGAAGCATTTCATTACAGCATTAACATACTCAATAACAGTTTCCAGAGCAAAGATACATCTCTTTCAAAAGTGGCTATAAAAGTTTTAGGTTCACTGTTGAATTGATGAAGTTATGCAATATTGAACTCAGTATAAACCTTGTAAGACATAAAATTGAATGAGTTTTTAACCTTTAAGAAAGATCTCCATTTCATTTTAAAATAGTTTCTTACAGAAAGACTCATTGCTTTTGCTAATAACACTTAGATGTTGGTGCTTGCATTCTAATCTATAAAGTCATCAGGTAGATTTCAATGGTAATGTTTATCACCTCTACTAATTAACATGACATAAATTTTTATGCTTCCTCCTCAAATATAATTCATTTTTAAAAATTTGTTGATTTTTTTTGTGTGTATATCAGAACATCCCAAAACATCTTATTCATCTATATACCCACTTCCCAGATGACACCCTCCCATAGCTTCCCTCCTCCCACTAGAGCCCTTATACTCTGTCATCCCTGCTACTGTACACTGTGTTGTCGGCACCTCCAGCCGTAGATATGCTACTGTTTTTACAGATTCCATAAAGTTTCAAATTTTGTCATGTCAATCTGTAAGTCATTAGGGAGGTACACCCCAAGGCTCACAGGGGTAGCCCATATAGGTAGTTTTGAAAGTTCCTGCTATAGACTGGGCTCCAGAGCTGTTTCTTCTGAGGTGAAAATGGGCAGCACAGTTGTTATTCTGCTGCAAATCTGCTATCCATTAACTTCTTTCACTTGTAACTGGAAACAGAAAATAAGTAGCCTGCCCTCAATTCTAACACTGGCATGTTTCATTGTAAGCCTATTACGTTACCCAGTCTAAATTCATTATTGTTGTTATACCTTGAAAATTCATGATTGCTTCCTCTATGATCAAATCAGGTCCTAGCGACGTGGATCTTGAACTTCACCACTGGCCAACCATTTGTTTTCTGTTATTGTGTAATGTCCATGTGTGCCTGTTTTTTCACTTAAATAGGTGTTCCTCCCATCCTATTTCCTGAACATGTCTGTGCCAGATGCTGCATCCAAAGACATTTGGGAAACTGGTACTAAAGAGAAAAAAAAAAAAAGTATTTGACTTCAGAATCCTAATGAGCTTGGTTCAGGTCTTTACGACTGTAGGAAACTTCCCTGGACTTATTGGCAGGTTCAACGTGAGTGACACATCAGGGCTGCAGCAGGGAGGCTGTACCAGGGTGGTACCCTGGCAGGAATATGCCATTCGTGGCACTCTGACTCAGAAAAATAACCATGATGAGCAGAAACTGTTTAGCTGCACTGCCAAGACCCTTAATTTGAAATATGAGTCTGTACTGCCCTATTACCCTATGAATTTAGGCAGTTACAGAATTGTTTGAACAGGTTGATTTGGTTAGTTCCCCTTAAACAGTTTCTAAAAAGTTAAAGTAAATTTGTTCTAAAATACCCATGATTGAAACAAATAAATAATAGATGTTTTGAACCAAAAGCATTGGTATTCCTTGTAGCAGGCCTGGGTCACTAAAGACGTGTAGGAAAATAACCTCTGCATTTAATTTTTGTTTAAAGTATATCAAGGGAAAGGAAGCTTATTGTTTGGCTTTGAAATAACACTGAAATAGCTTGTTTTACACATTGCAGTCTGTTCTACTATTTTTAAATCTGTATGAAGATAATCACTCTCCTTTGTCTGACAACATTCGGCCTCATGTAATTCATTCACTCAAACATTTATCAAACTACTTTTACACAGCAGGACTGAAGGATTCAGAGATGGTGAAGCAGTAGGCCTTATCCTCAAATAAATTCATGAGCTACTTAGATAGATATGAGTAGAATAAACTTTTTTTCCATGTTGTTCTCATGTCACTGACAGTTGTGTAGTTCCTTTATAAAAATAATTTATTGAGAATTTCATATATGCATATAAGGTGTTTTGATCAAATCCATGCCCACTCCCTCCCTTCCAACTCCTCCCATATCTCCCCATCACATCACTTTTTTCTGATAACTTCATGTGCTCTTTCTTCTTCTTTATTTAATTATGGGGATTTTTGCTACTCTAACGCTCCCCCCTCTGAAGAGGTAACCTAAAATCTTTTAAGGATTAGATAAGCGCTCCCAAATACTTTTGACATTTTGTTTAGGAATGGAGTATGTTGCTA
>NW_008338118.1:5353101-5363340 GCF_000622305.1 Nannospalax galili | reverse complement strand
TGAGTTGTGAGTAGGAGATGTGAAGGAGAAGTAAAGGCAAGAGAAATTAGCATTCCAAGTTCTCTAGCTGGGGAACTAGAAAAAAGAACAGGGCAATTTAAATGTTCATAAGAGAGTCCATTGGAATTTCTTGACAAGGGCTTCCAAAAGGATCCCTCTATTAGGTTCCTCAATTTTCTTTTGTCTTCCAAGGCTGGACTCTACAGTGAGTGATGGATTCAGGATTTGCTTTCAGGTATTTTGATAGCTGTTAGTAGTTAGAATCAGTGTCAGTTCCCTCTCAAAGGCTTCTGGATAGGGGAAGAAAACAAATTTATCCATCATTTTAAAACAATAGCTGATTATCTTCCTTAGCTACAGTTGGGCACTACAGTATTGGAGATCAAGATTTGAAGTCTTACGTCTGAGCATCACTTTCTGGTTAGGAATAAAATCATAAATGAGAAATAGTTATCTAAATAGCTTTTTATATGGACTTAAGTCTAATGTCTAGGAAGTGTAATCCCTTGAACTCTTAAAGGAATATACTGATGACTTTACTCTGATTATACTTTCCTTTTTGGTGTTACTTTTTAATTACATCTGACCCACAGAATAGAGGATAGTTAGAATTCACAGGAAAAATAAGATGGAGCTCCTTAAAGATAATAGACTTTGGGGGTTGGGGGCTGGAGAGATGGCTCAGCAGTTAAGAGCACTGGCTGCTATTGCAGAGCCTTGGATTTGATTCCCAACATCTACATAATGGCTAACAATCATCAGTAACTCCAGTTCCAGGGGATCCAACACCTTCTTCTGACTTCTGCAGGTACTGCACAACATGGATGCACTTAACACATGCAAGCAATACATTCATACACATAAAATAAATTAAAAATAAAATTTTAAAAAGGTAATAGAAATTTGGTCTAAGATAAATAGAATTTTAGACTTTGGGGAAATAGGCAGGGCATTTATAAGAGAACAGAACAGTAATGGGCATTTTGTGGAAGAACAACATGAATTTAATGAATAGATTACAGTGGGAGTTAGCAAAGGCAAATGAACTTGGAGTAAGATGTGAAAGATCTTAGAAAGAGTCTGAGTAATTTGGATTTTTTAGAAGCATGTAATATTTTCACAGTTCTGAGTGAAATATACAAGCATGTTTTTAGTGTGTTATGTGTTTCCTTCTTATTTGTTTCCAGAAGTGGCTTGAGAGAAGGTGAAATAGTATTGTCATGAAGTATACTATGAATCTTTTCCCAGGATTTTAATGTAAGGCCCTCTTTAGGGAAATTTATAATAATTATCAATAATACTATATATACTGTCTGAATAAATCTAGAAATTTGTACATATTTCTCTGACAAGAGAGCCCCAATAATATAGAAGAATAATTTATAGTGGTCCATTTAAAAGTTGAAGAGGATAAATATGAAGTCTCTTATAATGATAACAAAAGAAAATTTAGATATTCCAATTAAGTAGCAAAAATGTATTTAAAACATAGATAATAATGTGCTGCTAATATTGACCATTTTAAGCTTTTTGGGCCCCAAGTAAATTACTGGAATGAAAAAGGCTGTGAACTCATGTATAGTTGCTATGACAACTGACTTGCAGTTATGACAAAATACCAAAAAGAAGCAGATTTAGGATGGATCCTCCCACATGAGTTTATAATCAATTGTAAAATACCCTTAAGTCCACCAGTTGTCAAGTTGATATTCAAACATCAGTTTTAAGCTATAACCTTCCACTTTTGTCCCCACCGGCTTAAGGTTATCTCATAATACTAAAGGCATTCAGCCCATCTCTAAAACCACCACAGCCTTTGACAGTTCCAACACTATTAAAAATGTAAGTGCAGACTCTCTTCTGAAATTCAGGCAGTCTTTTACCTATGAGCCCCTATAACATCAAAAAGAAGGCATATGCTTCCAATATACAATGTGACACAGAGTAAATATTCCTATCCCCCAAACAGAGGAATAGGATTCTAGCAAGGAGAGGCTAGACCAAAGCATCACCAAAACACAGCAGGGAAAGACCCCAAATCTTCCAGCTCCATGTCCAGCATCAGGAGCTTTTGAGGGAATCGTCTGGGCTCTAGAGCATTTAGGTATCCCTGAGCCTCTAGCTCTGCTGCCTGAAGCATACATACCGTCTCTCGACCTACTTCATTCCATGCGTTCAGCTTTCCTTAGCAGATATCCCATTGTCCCAGCACCTCTAGCACACTTGAGTCTCCTTTGCAGCTTACCTTCATCTTTACAGTTTCATGAGATGGCCTCTCAGAACCTCCTTGCAGGGACTCTGTTACAGATTGCTCTTGTTCCAGTGGCTCGAGGAACCATAGTATAATACTCCATGACCTCCTCAGTCTTGCATGCTTCATGCCTGCAAACACCAATGCATGAATGATGCTGCCAGATCTTCCCACCAGCTCAAGATACAGCCTGACTCCCAGGGCCACAGTTGCTTTGATCTTTGTGTGCTTTCCAGTCTGAGCCTGGAGAAACACGTTCCTAGGTGGGTGATCTTGAGCAGGGAATCCCTTCAGCAGTATTCTCAGTGTAAGGCTGTCAATCTTCAAATGAATTTGAATTTTCACAAGATGGAGACTTCAGTTGGTGGGGTCTTGTCCTCAGGGCACCTTTCCTCTTCTTGGGCATAGTGAAATGTTTCTGTTTAATGGGACTAATCTCTTTAACATTTGCTGGTGACTTGTCATCTGCATCCTCCTTGTCTAAAACTTTGAACTTGCTCACATGCCTGTCCTCACCAAACTTCACATTTTAAAATCTTTCTTCTCTACCATTTGCTCTCCCTCACCAGAGACTTGGATAACAGTGATGAACCAGTAGTTATAGCTCAGCCTGAATGTTATTCTGTCTTGAAATTTCCTCTACCAAACAAATTAGTCCATTACCTTTCCATTCAACCTCTCTCAAGTTCTCAGGACAAAGGCAGCATGCAGCCAGATTCTTTGTCTATCATTAGAGTGTTCCTTAGCCCAGCTCTTGCTGGAGCCCTTAGTCCCCTCTGAAACCTTATAAGCCAAGTTTCAAATGACTACATTTCACTCAACATTCTTATTTTCCAAACTCTAACCAAAATGACCCATTAAGCTCTGCTTGTAGCATTCTAGGGCTTTTCTAGCCTAAACCTTCAAAGTGTTCCATATTCCTTATATAAACCAGTTCCAAAGGCCTAAGAAGTATATGGTCAGGCTTATCACAGCAATGGTCCCACTTTCAGTATCTGTATTAGTCACTTTTCTCATTGCTCTAACAAAATATCTGACAAGAAGCAACTTAAAGGGCGAAGGGTTTATTTTGCTTATATTTGAGGGGGATGAAGCTCATCATGGTAGGGAAAATATGGTGGCAGGTGTGGGATGCCAACTGGTCACATTGTATCAATGCTCAAAAAGTAGACAGCTCTTTCTCCTTATGTCCTCTGGGACCCCTGCCCCTGGAGTAGTATCACTCACATTTAACATGGGTCTTCTCACCTCTTTTAATCTAATCTAGGAAATCCATCACAGACATGGCCAGAGAATTGTCTCCAAAAATGATTCTGTCAAGTCACAACCCCAATCTTAAAATGTAACTCAGTGTTTATTCTCTTTTCTTTTCTTTGTGGTGTGGACTTTTTTTCTTTTATGCAAGTTTTACTGAGAAGAAAAGAGGCAAATAAACAGTAGGAGACTATCTAACAAGAAGATGAGTTCTTTCCACAAGAGGTATAATAAGTTTTTTAATCCTTTGTATTAAAAAAACCCAGAAAAATGTAAAAGAAAGTTATAAGATACTATGAATTGTTCCCCATAGGATCATGTTATGAATGCTCAGTCCCCAGCTTGTGGTACTGTTTTGAAGTTTGTGGAGTCTTTAGGATATATGACCCAGCGGGTAGAAGTGGATCACTAGGGTGAACCTTTGAAGCTGTTCCCAGTTTTGGCTTCAGCCTGTTTTCTCTGCTTCTGGTCCACAACAAGTGAAGATCTGCTGCCACACTCAGAAGTTCTTCCTACATCACGCCTTCCCTGCCATGACAGGTTGAAATCCCTCTGAAACCGTGAGACAAAATAACCTTTTCTTCCTTTAAGTTGTGACTCTCAGGTGTTTGGTTATGGCAATGGGAAAGTAGCTAATACATAAGAAATATGAGTATGGGAGAATGAAAAGATCCAGGATGAATGATTTATATCTAGAGAGACTGCAAAAATACAGGTGGAAAGAACAGTCAGACATTACCAGGTTCATTTTAATGCTGTACCATCATTTGATAATGCCTGACAACTGGTCCAGACTGTCTTCAATCTGCTACTTATGGGCCTACTCATTGTTCTGTAAATAAACATAATGTATCATTTGTACCAGGGTGTGAACAAAAGTTCCCAGCTGCCACACTCAGAAGTTCTTCCTACACCACGCCTTCCCTGCCATGACAGGTTGAAATCCCTCTGAAACCGTGAGACAAAATAACCTTTTCTTCCTTTAAGTTGTGACTCTCAGGTGTTTGGTTATGGCAATGGGAAAGTAGCTAATACATAAGAAATATGAGTATGGGAGAATGAAAAGATCCAGGATGAATGATTTATATCTAGAGAGACTGCAAAAATACAGGTGGAAAGAACAGTCAGACATTACCAGGTTCATTTTAATGCTGTACCATCATTTGATAATGCCTGACAACTGGTCCAGACTGTCTTCAATCTGCTACTTATGGGCCTACTCATTGTTCTGTAAATAAACATAATGTATCATTTGTACCAGGGTGTGAACAAAAGTTCCCAGAAAATCCTGCACCTTGAGCTGGACTTCCTGCAAGGCTGACCAACTGATTAACACTTCATGACTGTGGAGAGTTTGGAATGTTGCAGATCCAGAGACTATTCATAAATTATCTTGGAACATCTTTAGCCTCCTAAATAGCCTCGCCTTGACCACCAGTTTCTGATAGTAACATCTTTTGACTAATAGAACGTATTGGCTTACAAAGAAACAGTTCCATTCCCACCAATCAAAAAGCTAAGAATGTCATCAGATAGCATCTGAGACCTACAGTAGAATTATGACCTACCTGCTGAATGTACCCACGAACGTATTTGAAATATGTCTTGACTTATGACTTTTCTTTGTTCTGTCACTATTAAAACTTCATGAAACTGCTTCCACACTGAAACATGGAATTTGGGATCACCTGAATCTGTGTTCCTGGGCCAGGGTCACTCATATTTGGCACCAGGATAAACTATCCCCTTTCAGGCGAGAGTTATGTTCTTGGGTCGACAGGGGCTCAGTAACTTAGAGTACTCCAGGAGTCAATAGCCAGCTTTTGTATTGGCCCAATTATGACCTGAGTCACTGTACATATGACTAGTCATGACAGCAGCATAATGTTCAGCCATGTAGACCAGTTGAAACACCCAAAGGCTCTGATCATCCAGTGTTAGTAGAGTCAAAAGGAAAATAAAGACTTTCTCCTATCATGAGTGACAGACCATATTGAGGGTTTCACTTGAGTTGTAACTGAGCAAAAGCAATCATTATGCATTTATTAAAAAATCAAATTATTGCCAGACATGGTAGTGCATGCCTTTTATCCCAGCACTTGGGAGGCAGAGGCAGGTGGATCTCTGTGAGTTCGAGGCTAGCCTAGTCTACATAGCAAGTTCCATGCCAACTGCTGGAACTACAAGGAAACCCTGTCTCAAAAGGACAAATAAAATAAAATAAAATAAAATAAAACTAAATTATTTAACGGGCTTAGAAATGATTCTTTGGTATATTGTAAAATTGAGCCTTCAAGTACTTAGGAACAGAGCCTGAAAAGCTAGAAGCAATGTGTGTCTGGCACTTGGCTGCTTCATAATATTACTGGAATTTTAGAGTGAATGTTCCAGCCCCAGGAGTCCCAACAGACTAAGCTTGGCCACCCATCCAGTATGTTACCCAAAGTAATGAACAGTGAAGTAAAGGAAAGAAGTTTCAATCAGTATGGCTACAATAGATAGAGACAAAGAGCTTCAGTGATCCCAGATCTGTCTTTGAGGGACTAACAGGGGCTTTGAGGTTTTGTACAGGGGACCAAAGGCAAGGGTTAGGGATTTGTATTAACTGGGGGATTTGCATAATTGACAAAGCAGATAATCTTGGTCAGAACTGATCTGGTTGACCATTGTCTCAGGACTACTTTTACAAAGACTTACAGAAGAAATCCTCATTGCTTGAGGGGACTCTTCAGTTCCCCCCATTGGTTTGCTCTGGGATGATCTCATCTCAGGGCAATGTGTTCTGGGAAGTGCTTTCTGTTAGTGGTATGTTCAGTCCCTTGTCATAAATGTGTTTATCAACTAGGCCTATCATTCCAAGAATCCAATTTATTTGCAAAAAAGAGTGACTCAGAAGAGGGAGGGGGAAGTAGGTGCAAAATGGAGCTGGGTAGGCCAGTGACTGAGCCCTCCTCCAATACTGGATCTTTATGTTAATCTCTTATAAAATATCTTTTCTGTTTTATTATTTATTTCACCTGCAACCCCAATATAAGCATTGCCAGGATCTCTCTCTGGCCTCCCCTTGGCTGGCTGCTTGGTCCTTGTGATCTGTTTTGAAAGAATTCAGGTGTGACACACAGTATAGACTACAGGAAAGATTTATTACAAGTAACATGAAATGATCCCAGATGCTGATCTACATGTTTAGATAGACTTATTAGTAGTAATATTATTAGTTTAGATTTTTGAGATAGAATTTCAAGTAGGCCTTGAACTCCTGATCCTCCTGTCTCTGCTAACCAAGTGCTGGGATTATAGATGTGTGTCACATCTAGAGGTTTTGTACTATATTCTAAAGTGTCTGCAACAGACAGCTTCCTGAAGTCTGCTTTCCTGTCCAGGTGATTGACAGGCCCATTTGGATTAGCTGGTGAGGGGGGCAGGATGACAATGGTACTCTTTGTTCTTTATCAGAAAGGCTCATGCTAGATAGTAATCTTACGACCTTCCTGGCAGTTCAGAAAGCTGTCTCCACCCAAGGCCAGGGATATAACTCAGATCCCAGTCTTTTGACCAACAATTATGAAATAGAGCAAATTAAAAATTAAAGACAAAGGGACTGGAGAATTGGTTCAGCGGTTAAGAACACTAGCTGATCTTGCATAGGGTCTGGGTTCAGTTTGCAGAACCCATGTAGTGATTAAAAACAGTAACTCCAGTTCCAGGGGATTCAACACCCTCTCCCGGGTTCTGCAAACATTAACAAAATGGGTGCACTTATATACATGCAGACAAAACACTCATGCACAAAAAATAAACAAAAAAAAAATTAGAGACAGAAAAAAATAAAAATAAAAATATAGCAAGGGCCGTGCTTTATTAGTAGGAAATAGCCTCCCCTTAATGACTGTATTAACTACTTTTCTGTTGCTGTGAGAGAAACATTGACCAAAGCAGCTTATAGAAGGAAGAATTTATTTGTGCTTAGGATTCCAAGGGAATTACAGCCCATCATGGTGAGGAGACATGGTGGCTGGAGGTGGCTGGAGCAGGAGCAGAAAGCAGAGGCTCACATCTTCAAGCAGGCATAGGTAGCGGGAGAGTGACTCGAATCCTCAAGGCTTAAGAACTCTCTAAGACTGCCCCCAGTGACATGCTTTCTCCACACCTTTTAAGGCCTCTCAAAACAGCACCACTAACTGGAGGCAAAATGTCCAAATACTTGGAGGCTTATGGGGGACAATATCATTCAGTCTATCACAGTTATTCTCAAAAAGCCCTGCTCCGTCCATATTGGGCTTAGAAGAAATAAAGTATTTCAAAGTAACTTTCATAAATAGTTGAAACTACAAAGAAAATTATTTATTTATTTATTTATTTATTTATTTATTTATTGACAGGGTCTCACTATGTATCCCTGGCTGGCTCAGAACTCACTATGTAAACCAGGATGGCCTCAAACTCATAAGGATCAACCTTTCTCTGGCTGCCTTGTCCTGGGATCAAAGGTGTGCACTAGCACTCCCAGAAAATTTTTTTTTATATAAGTTTCAAAGTACTAACAAAACTCCAATGAATAAAATAAATGTAGGCAGATGATGTCTCACTGAATATAGAATGCAAATAAGGAGATATAAAATAGGAATTATAAAATTAAAAGGTAAAACTGAACTAAAAAAACTTACAAGAGGAACTGAGCAACAGATTTGAACTGTCATAAGAAAATATTAGTGGTCTTGAAGATGGATCAACAGAGATTAACCAGTGTGGGGAACAGAAAGCAAAGAAGAAGAAGAGGAAGAAGAAGAAGAAGAAGAAGAAGAAGAAGAAGAAGAAGAAGAAGAAGAGGAAGAGGAAGAGGAAGAGGAAGAGGAAGAGGAAGAGGAAGAGGAAGAGGAAGAGGAAGAGGAAGAGGAGGAATAAGAAGGGGAAGAAGAGGAAAGAAGAAGAAGAGGAAGAGGAAGAGGAAGAGGAAGAGGAAGAGGAGGAGGAATAAGAAGGGGAAGAAGAGGAAAGAGAGAGAGAGAGAGCAAGAGAGAGAGAGAGAAGGAGGGGATGAAGGTATACCGGTGTAGTCATAATGAGAAGTACAGAAGAGAGGAGCGACAGTAAGAACAAGGGAAGTATGTTTGAAGATTTCATATCTGAAAACTTTTAAAATAGGATGAAAAATATTAGAATTGGATATTAGAATTCATATGTTAAAAGCTCAGTGAACTCCAACAAGGCTAAAACTAGTGCTACCCACACCTTAACTCAAAGTCAAACTGTTAAAAACCTAAGAAAAAGGAGCATAATGAAAGTAGCAAAAATACTCAACCTGTACAGGCTTCTTAAGGCTGATAGCTGACTGCTCATGAGATACCATGAAGATCAGAGTAGAGTAGAATATTATATCCAAACTGCTAAACAAAAAACATTTAACCATAACCAACAAAATTATCCATAAGGGTGGAGAAACAAGTAATTTAGATGTCCCTAGGTACAGAATTTATGGGAGAATTCAATGCCAGCAGTCCTGTTCTATAAGGAATGCTAAAGGAGTCCTTCATTCTAAAAAGACACTGGACAACAATAAAGAAAATCACGTATGCTGGGCACGGTAGTTCACACCTTTAATTCCACTATTCAGGAATCAGAGGCAGAGGCAGGCAGATCTCTGTGAGTTTGAGGCTAGCTTGGTCTATATATAATGAGTTGCTGGCCAGTCAGAGCTATGTAGTGAGACTCTGTCCTAAAAAAAGAAAGAAAAAGACCATTACTAAAAATAAATACATGTATAACTGTAAAAGGGAATAAGATATGTTTTTATTTCTAACTCTCTTATCACATTTATAGGACAACCAGTGGCACAGGAGCATGGCACATGTCTGGAATCCCAGCACTTGTGAAGTAGAGGCAAAAGGATCATTCATATGTTGGAGGCTAGAATGAGTTATTTGGTAAGTTCTAGGCCTCCTGAGCTATTAATGAGGACATGTCTTAAAAATCAAAACAAAAAGCAAGTTTATAGGATAGTGATTATTAACCTGTTGATGGGCTTAAATTAATAAACTATAATTAATATGGCAATAATAGCATGAAAACGGAGAGGAGAAACAGTGTAAAATGAACAGGGGTGAGTTTTCATGTGAGCAAAGATTTTGTATGTTACTAGCTTGAACTAGATTATTTTAAGTTAAAATGTTAATTGTAATTTACAGGACAACTATGAGAATAGGTTTTTAAATGTACAAAAGTAACAAAGGAATTATTATGATATACTAGAAAATATCAGCTTAACAAAACATGAGGCACTATGTGGAAACACAGGAACTTTTCTTAAACAAATATTAACTCAATGAATCATAGGCCTAAATAAAAGAACTAAACTATAAAGTACTTATTTGAAACATAGTCATAAATTTTATGGCCTTCAGTTAGTTAATGGTTTCTTAGATAAAATTCCAATAATACACGTTACTAAAGAAAAAAGTAGATAAATATGCTTTAATAAACTGGAAAATTTTATACTTCAGTTGGTAAAGTGCTTACTGTGCAAGCATGAGGACCTGAGTTTGGATGCCAAGCAACCCTTGTAAAAAAGTCAGCGAAGGCTTTATTCCAGAGATGCAGGGATGGTTCAATATACACAAGTCAATAAACGTCATAAATCACATAAATGGATGCAAAGACAAAAAAGACCTAGTCATCTCAATAGATGCAGAAAAGGCTTTTGACAAAATTCAGCATGTATTTATGTTCAACATCCT
>NW_008338118.1:5346341-5349815 GCF_000622305.1 Nannospalax galili | reverse complement strand
AAAAAAACAAGTATCTTCTTGAAGTCCCTCAAATTAAGGTAAAGAATAAGAACAAATCGTTCTGGAAGAACGCAAAGGAAAATAGCTTTAGATACTTAAGTGACAATAGAATTTATTCTCATAATTGTTTTAATAGCTTTTGTATAATCCTCATCGCTATTATGAGATACAAAATGTATTTATCAAATCTGTAATCATTATGCCAAAAAGTCTGAATTACTGTAATATTTTGCATATTGTTAAAACTGTAACTTTAATTGTAAAAAAGAAAATTTAAAATTAAAAAAAATGTTAAAAAAAAAAAGTCAGCGAAGTTGGCACATTCCTGTAATTCCAGCACTAGGGAGGTGGGGACAGGAGAATCCCTATGGCTTGTTGGACAACCAGTCTAGACAAATCAGTGGGTTTCAGGTTTATTAGGAAACCTTGTCTCAAAAACAAAATAAAACAAAGCAAAACAAAAAAAACCAAAAAACAAAACAAAACAAAAACAAATCAAAACAAATGAAGAGGGACCAATTGAGGAAGGAATCTGGTCTCCACATACACCCACACCCACAGTCTATATACCACCCCCCAAATACACACCTACCTCCCTCAGTACATAGTCCGCAATGTAACAGTGGTTAATGCAGAAACACAGCTGTAGTTATCTGAGAATGCACACTTCTTCAGCTATATGAGTGCTTGCAGGATTTTACCCTTTTTTTTCTTTCTTGATCTTACATTTTCATAGACTTCTAAGTGGTATTATCTTTTACCTTTCTTTGCAAAGATTTAAGAATGTTTCCAAATTTAAGTTATAAAATTTCATAAAGCCGCCCAGAAAAATTGTAATAAATATTACTTACGTGATGTTTTATAATTAAATTAGAATTCTATGTATTATTATTTTAATTTGTTTCCACTTTAGGAATATATGTATCTAATTTACCTGACCTTTAATGAACCAAGCACCACATACTTGATGGAAATGCTGAGACTTAACTTTGGAGGTTTTATGCTTTGTTTTATGGTCTATGTATCCACGATCTGGATAATTTAAGAGAATATTTGTAAAGAATTTGCATTACGTTAAGCTGGTATTTTAATTCTTGACTATTTGGAGTAAATACACACAAAACATTAGAATAAATCTCTAGGACACATCTGTTTCCTGTTCATTGTGCATACCGTGTTACAAGCCTTTGGAATGAAAGTGGCGTTTGAAAGCCCAAGAAATCACAATAACAGCTGTGATGTTTTGCATCACCCAGTGGTAATGTGGGAACTGATTATCTCAAAACCATTTAAGAAATCATGCAGAATTTTGGGTATATTTCATTGGAAAGTAAACACTGAAATGATATGACTTTCAATAACAATACATAGGAATTTCAAGAAAGAGCTGAGATTTTTCTGTTTGTTTTCATTTATGATGCTGTCAAAGTTGATGCCTGTATGTGGTAATATGCATTATTTTTTCTTCTAGGAAATAATGCTGAAGCACCAGAATACAATTATGAACAATTTTCAAATGGAGCATATTATGGGCAGGTAGCTAATTTTTGATCTGGAAGAAACTTTATTACAGTTTATCTTTTGATCTAAATTAGCCAAAATGAGACTTTTTTCTTTTTTTGTCTTTTGAATTGTTTTCTTTTCTTTGAGAAAGGGTCTTGTTATGTATCGCAGGCTGGGCTTGGTCTAGAAAGGACTGGAATTCATAATCCTGCCTTGCCTCCTGAATGCTAGCAGCTGTACACATATGCCACCATGTGCAGCTCAAAATAAGAAATCTCAATTTAGAAATAAAAAAATCTAAATTTGGGTCTTGAGAAATAGATTCTTTGATGAGAAAATACACCTAATTTATGTGAAATCTTTTAGTCCCCATAGGCGTTAGAAGCTTCAGCCAAATGGGAGCTTGTATATTAGTCAGTATAGATGGTGTTTACAGATGTGAGATGGGAATAGGAAACAACTTACTAGGTCTGCTGGGCAGAAAACTATTCCCATTTCTAAGCCTCAGGAACCCAGGTACAGGACCCCTATTATAGGTTCTGATTTTCATAGATAAAAATAACTTTTAAAAATGGGCTCTGAAGGAAACTCAAGGACAATTTCATTGGAGAAAAACAAAATAGGACAGGTGCACCAGAGATTTTGACAGCTGTTGAGAGGAGGCAAAAGAAGAAAAAGAAAAGAAAGTCACACTTTCCAAGTTAGGGGTCAAAAAAGCACACAGGTTCAGCAATAGAAGTCTCTGAGCAGTTGTATGGGGTGTGTGGCAGTGAGGTTTCCTTAGAAGAAAGAGTAAGTATGCCCAGGATGTTAGAGCTAGCAGGCTTAGGGTTTTGCTTTTTGTCTGAAAAAGGCTGCTGGAAAGAGGGGAAAAAACAGATTAACAATGATGGTCTGTAAGAGACTGCTTTGAAGGAAGGACTGTGTAAGTACGTATCTCATGAAGGGGATAACTATTCCTCCCATCTTCTTGTCATGTCTTCTATTGCATGATGCTTCTTTTCCCCTTTGCTTTTATGCTGTTCTCTTGAGGTAGTGTGTTGTGGAGGCCACTTATTCCTCCAAGGGGTGGGTCTGCTGTGCAGCATTGGCTGCAGAGAGTTAGCTACAAACCCTGGGAGTTTGGGAAAAGCAAGGGAGCTAATGGCAGTGCTGACATGGATCTTACAATGGATTATAAAATATGTAACTAAAAAGGGGCAGCCATGCAGAAGTGTGGGCCAGAGCTGTGTTGTAAATGTGGGGAAGTAGCTTAATTGCAGGTATATGAAAATTTGTTAAAGGTTATGGAAAGGCTAGACTAACTTTTACAGGCCTGGGACACAAGCAGAGAACCCAGAGAAGGGGCATGGTCACTTTATACAATAAAAAGACTTGCTCAAGGCAGGGGAAGCTGAAAGGCTGTGGAGGTACTGGCAGAGTCAGTTGCAGAAAGTGAGAGAGAGAGAAAAAGGGACATTTTAACTTGTGCAAGGTTCAAGGACTCAGGAAAAAAGACAGATAATCATGGAAAAAGGAAACGATCTAAAAGTGAAAGTGGCTAAGGCTGCCCCTCAGATTCAACCTTTGATACAGAAAGGAAAGGAAGCTAGAAGTACTGTAGCTAGGAAATACTCCACACCAGAACTGTTAAAACTAGGAAAAACTTGTAAGCAAGCAATCAAAGAGCCCCTTACCACATGGCTCGTGAGGGTATGGGACATGGGGGCAAATAACGTCAGTCTAGCTCCTTCAGAAGCGTCACAGCTGAGTTATATAACCACCCATCTGTCCTTGTCATATAAGCTGTTCAATGTAGGCAAATGCAGGGGGGAGCAGTCCTTAATGCACCTCTTAATGGGGTGGCTAGTTGAAGACATTAAAGATACATGATCATCACCAAAGGAAACTTCCATAATTAACAGAGGCTGGAGGACTACAAAGGAGGGACAGGCATTACTGAGAGAACTAGGTATGAGAAAAGCAATATAT
>NW_008338118.1:5343532-5346239 GCF_000622305.1 Nannospalax galili | reverse complement strand
GGACAGGATCTTTGTAAAGTGAGAGAGGCTTTAGCAGACCTAAGTGACTCTGACCACCATGTAAAGCATGTCTGTAGAATAACAGAACACCCTACAAGAGATGTAAAATAGGCCAGGCAGAAGAAATGCTCCATTTGGGTTACTCAAAGACAAATGTGACAAGACTTTTGTCAAGCCGAAATCCCCAAACAAAAAATTGATAGAAAACCAAATTCGGTACTAAGGAGTTTCTGGAAGGCTTTAAAATCAGAAGAACAGTTTACAAAATGCATCCAAAGGATAAAAACTGTCCCATGGGTGGTTAAGAATCCCCTCAAATTAAATAAAGTGCATTTCTCTCCTGATAAAGGCTCTACTAGGGGTGGAGGCAGTTTTTCTCACAAAGGCCTCTTCCAGCAGCCAGGTAAGATCAATGGAGACATGACAAATATGGCTACAGTCAGGAGGCAGACCCAGGGCCTGCCTGACTCAGAGAACCAACAGGTACAGAGGGAACAAGAAACCCCCCTGCTTCCTTAGCCCTGTGCAGGGTCAGGCAACTGGAGCCAACACCTGTAAGTGTATCAAGAATAAAAGAATACAAAGAGACTTCATGCAAGATCCCCAGAATGCAGACTGACTCCCCAGGGATAATTAAAGATGGTAAAGAACTAACCAAATTAATGCCTCTTACCCATGCTATGGTACTGAACAAAGATCTATTGAGAAAAGAATATGAACGTATAAAACTTTTCCATGCTGTGTTAGACCTTGTCTATGACTGATTTAATACAGAATGTTAACCTTCCTTTGAGTGTTTTACAGATGTGAAACCCATTTGGAAGATACCTGGAGAAACAAAGGCCAGCTATAGCTGTAAGATTCTTGGGAGTTTTATGGTTGGGTAAGATAAAAACAGAGGCTCCCAAACTATACAACTGTTAAGAAAATCTACAGTACTAGGGGTGGGTTACCCCCTAATGTCAGTGGTAAACCAGAAATGTTGGTAAGGCCATGTTGATGAAGACATGGCATGATGTGAGCACAGGTGAAAAGAAAAGACGAGGCTGAGACTAAGCCAAAAATTCCATGCCACTGAATGGATGACATTCATAGTACCAAAAAGTGCTATGCAGATGGTTGGGGAACAAAGGATCACCTATGATTCTACTCAACAATGGACCCTGCATGCTACACACTATGGACATGCCAAGCAATGCCTGTAAGTGCAATAATGTCGCAACTAACATACATACAACTGACAAATTTCTAATTGGACAAGGCTCGCTCCTAGGGGTGGAACACACATCTGGTATTGTAGACCAGGCCAACAGGCCAACCCCCTGTGTGGAGAAAGTCTACAGGCCCTGGTGGGGAAGCCATTGCAAGTATACTGTTTAATGAATATAGTACACCTACTGGGATATCTGCTAGGCATTTGTACTTACATTCATGTTTGTTTAGATGTGTCTACTTCCTCCCATTTGTCTTTACAGTAGAAGAAACACCACTGAGATAGATCAATGGCCACAGCTTGAAGATGAATAATGGGGAGGCCCAGGAAGTCACTATCTTGCCATGATACAAGAGAGATTTCCCTACATCTGTCACCCCCTCCAAGGCTCAGAGACCTTAGCGAAAGATTGGAGGAATAATTATAAGAGCTGGAGGAAGGGGTGGAGTGTGTCCTGAGGGGCATTTATTCCTCCAAGGGGCAGAGCCTACTGCTGAAAATCGGCTGTGGAGAGTTAGCTATGGAGAGGGAGCTGTGGAGAGTTAGCTGCAGAGGGAGGAGTGTTGGTGCCATCTTTGCAGCAGCGGTGCAGAAAACAAATGGCCCTGGTGTCTTGCCTGCATGGATGCAAGAGGGGGCATTTACTGACTTGGAATGAGACCAGAGGCCCACGAGGTGTGGACAAAAGCTAAGGGAGACTGTGGGTGGGGCATGGAAGCTATCTGGAATGGCAGGCCGCTGGGCCACAGAGTGGAACGGGGCACTGGGTATTCATCTTTTGTGGGGTACCGGGTACCGGGTGTTCGCCTTTGTAAGTTACTCTATTTCCCCTACCCAGGATACAAACTATGAAAAATTCAGATAAATATGTGTTATATGGTTTTTCTAAGAGTGCCAGGAGCAAGTGACCCTAAGAGAACTCAGGCAACAGATAGTAACACAAGGTTTTCTCCTTATCACAGGAAGTTTTAGGCCTTGTCTAGTAAAGGGAAACTACTGTTCTCTACAAAGAAAAGAGTGTGACCAACTGCTGACCAAGCCATCAAACCTGTTCTTGTGGTATTCATTTGTCTCAAAGAAGTCTCTACACATGGGAGGCATCTTTTGTCTGCATCAGAAAGGACCAGAAATGGATCATGCCATCTTTACCAGAGGAAACTGACATAAATGTGCATGATATTTCAAATGCTGCCTGGGAAGCAGAAAGCTATAGTTCCAGTCATTGGTTTTATAGGTGGCATGAAACAAGGGCCCAGTCTGGTAATATCTAACTAGTTACCTAACAATAGCCATAAGAGTTGGAGCCTCAGAAGAGCAAGCCTGCTCAGTTAAAGCTATTTTTATAAAGGCAAGTAGTCCATGAGGGATAGAAGGGGATGAAAATAAAGCCTAAGGTAAGAAGGATTTAGGGAGGGTACAAGAAATATCTGCTTTCTGGTGACTTCTGGTCTCAATATCCCACCAGTGACTCTTACTGGTTTAACTTTGAGGTCA
>NW_008338118.1:5338814-5342510 GCF_000622305.1 Nannospalax galili | reverse complement strand
AATCTCAGCAGAAATCCCTTTGTTTTTTTAAAGAATTTTCAAGGTTCATTAATCACTCTGAGACCTGAGACCCTCTTTCAATTGTGCAAAGACCAAGAGAGGCCTAGCATGTTAAGGGAATTCTGACTACTTAGTGAGACATATCATATGAGGTAGGTGAAGATTTACTCTACCTAAAGGCACCACTAAGACAGCACATTTTTTAAAGAATTTTCAAGGTTCATTAATCAGCACATACTCTGAGACCCTCTTTCAATTGTGCAAAGACCAAGAGAGGCCTAGCATGTTAAGGGAATTCTGACTACTTAGTGAGACATATCATATGAGGTAGGTGAAGATTTACTCTACCTAAAGGCACCACAGTCTGCTAAGACAGCACAAGGGAAAAAATGTTGGAAAATTTTCAATGTAGCCGAACCAGATGGATTATGAAAGTTCACATTACAGTAGTAGAATCTGTGACTTTTGTTTCAGTTGTGAAATGTCTGGGGTCAAGGGGAATATAAATCAGTGCTTCTGTTTCTTTTGGGTGAGCTGATAAAGCACTAGATTACATGGACAGGAATACAGCGATAGCAGAGCAGGTGGTCAGGGACACAGATATCACCATGCCAGAGAGAGGCTGTAATTGAAAGAATGTCCTTGTTTAATTGTAGTTTGCATCTAACAAAACCACCAAATATATATGCATGTATCAATATTCAGTAAATCCTTTAAATCTGTTTATCTCTAGGATTTGTCACTCAGAGACTCAAAATGTGTTCACAATGCACTCTGGAGGCAGAGGCAGGTGGATCTCTGTGAGATCAAGGCCAGCCTGGTCCATATAATGACTTCCAAGTGGATGGGTACTATGGAGACCCTGTCAAAAAATCTTCAAAAAAGAGACTAGAAGATAAGAAGAAAATTTGTGCTATAATTTCCTGTTTCACTAGAATAATTGCTACTTATGGAGTAATTACTATATGTAGAGCCTTCCTATAGATGTCATAAATATTTATCACTTACTGTCAAAAATTTCTTTCCATTTAATAAGGTTTCTTCATGCTAGCATGTGTATCAGCTATTTTGTTATATATCTGTAAAAAGAAAGAATTATTAATGTGTTTTACGAAGATAATGTTCCTAGGGGAAAAAAAAAAGGTATGACCTACTCAAAAAGTTTTGGACAGTCACACTGAGTGAAACAAAAACTCAGCCTTGTAAACAAGGATTTCTGGAAGTTCAATAAACAAGGTCCTCCACCCATTTTCCTGTCACACAGGATACAGTGACTTTTGTTGAAATGCAGCATGACACCAAATAACTGGCGACCACTGAATGTGTTGCTTATTACTGGGATCATTCCATAGAGTCACATTTACAGGAAATCAAATGACCTTTAATAGATAGACTCTTCTGATCCACATAAAAAGACAATTTAAGACTTTGTTGTGAAACTTTTCAGGCATGGAGATTAATGTTTTATGCATTCTTTGTTCTCAAAAAACTCATGTTCATAATTTATTTAGGTAGAGTTTTGATAATTTTCTGTGAATCATAATTAAGACCCATTATCTTTCCTCATTTACTTAAAGTCTTCTAAAATAATATCTGCTAAGTTGAATCATCAATGAACAGTGGAACATTTTAGAAATGATCATGACATAATGGGCATTTAAACTCAATAGCTTATTGAATCATATTACCATTTAAAATATTAGTTTGGGATCGATCATTTATATACTGTTCATGAATGTATCTATTATCATTCATGTTGTGATGGAGTTCTGGTTTTTGTACTGTTTAGCTAATAAAAGTTATTTGTAGGAGCTAAATGAGCTAGACAAAGTTCTTACACTCCCACCTGCAGTGAATGAGCATTACCCTTTCTCCACATCCTAGCCAGCATTTGGTGACTTTTATTCTCTTGATCTTATTTAGCCAGTCTGACTAAATAAGGTAAAAACCACTTAAAGTGGTTTTGATCTGCATTTCCCTAATTACTGAGGATGTTGAACACTTTTTCTGATGTTTCTTAGCCATTTTTATTTCTTCATTTGAGTACTCTCTATTCAGGTCCTTGGCCCATCTTTTTATCGGGTTATTTGTTCTCTTATTTCTTTGTCTTTTCAGTTCTTTGTATTTTCTGGATATGACTACTCTGTCAAATATAAGCTCTTTCCTTCATGAAACTATTGCTTTGTTGTTATGAGGAGAAAAACAATAAATGATAAGTGAATAATAAAACATGTCACACAGATATAAGCATGACATATACAAATAAACAGAGTAGCTGGCAGCCACAGCTAGGACCCTGAAAGAAGAGCTGTCTGACAAATAATGCAGAGTGTGCTGTTTGAGTGACAGGCCTTGTAAGGTGCTCATAAGGAACACCCAAGCTTATATGAAAAGTGAAACCAAAGCAAGCTGACAATCTTTGTGTCACACATTTTCTCATCTTTTATGAATTTGTCTGTCTTTGCTCAAGAAGACTAGTACATATATAGATATTAAGTAAAAGTGACTTTTGAAAAATAACTTTGGGACTGGAGAGATGGCTCAGTGGTTAAGAGCACTTGCTGCTTTTGCAGAGGACCTAGGTTTGGTTCCCAGCACCCACTTGGCTGCTCACAACTGCCCGTAACTTCTGGCCTCCATAGGTACCTGCACACATGTGGTATACACACAAACACACATACACATATAAATAAACATAAATCTAAAAGAAATAGCTCATTGAAGGTGAGGTATTAGTAGAGACAAATGTATAGTAAAACAAATCTTGACCTGAATATGTAGAAGTTGTATGAAAAATCAGAACAGCCATCCTTTCTTACCCCATATTTTTCTGTTTACTGAACCTAGAGATGCAAAGTATTAAGTCTTTTTATCTGTGGTTAGCAGAATCAGTGTGTTTTCTTCCAGAGTCTGTACTTGGACTCTTCCTTAAAAATAACACTAGGAATTAGATAAGAGCTTGTTGGAGGGGAGGGAGTCGGCGTGGATTTGATCAAAACGCCTTATATGCATGTATGAAATTCTCAATAAAGTTTTTTTAAAGTTAAAAAATATAACTCTAAAAGATCAAATTAGGTTTTTGTTTCTAAGATTTAAACATTCTTTAACTCTCAAGAACAGGTAACAGTCCAGTTACAGAAACCTTGAGTCTCCTTCCACAATAGCTTTCCCTTCCCCTATACCTCCCTGCCTCCCTCCCTTCTTCCCTTCCACTTTCTTTCTTTTCTCCCTCCCCCACTTCCTTACTTTATTACTGAACTGGTTTGAGAATACAATTCCTCTTTCAAGCTGTGGTTTCTCTATCTTTTGCCTAAATCTAAATGTGGTGCTTCCAGAGTGTCAAGACCTGTTAGGATACATTCTCCATTTCAGAATTATTTGTAAATGACTCTTCCTAATTGAAGAAATAACTTGCAACAACAAATTTGATCTAATTACCTAAAGCAAGAAAATGTATGGACTAACTGTTTTCCAGTTTATAACTCTTGGCTTATAAACTAAAGTAACTACAGAAGCATTAGAGGAATCTGGCTTCTGTTTAGAGTTCAGCAGCATGCCAGAAGAGGCCAGACTGTTTATAGTTGACTTTTAGAAATTGTGTGTTGGATTCATTAGCATTTTGAAAACCTCTGAGTTTTACTTTAAATGTCTTTAAATGAATCATTTTTAATTTAGTCTTCCCCCAGAGAGGAAAAA
>NW_008338118.1:5332806-5338748 GCF_000622305.1 Nannospalax galili | reverse complement strand
TTCCACTTTAGAATTATATGGGCATATTGTGTCATTTTATTGAATGAACCATGATGCATTGGTTAAGTCATCAATTTTCTAAGAAAATGTTAACTTACTGATGTTCTTCTTATGCTCAATATAAGTATAAAAATTAGCAAATGATAATAACACAGTCCTAACATCGAATGATAGCCTGTTTTAGTATCGGGTATAGCCCTTAAATCTTATTTCTGCATACATATGTATTTTTATAAAAATATGTCCACTCTCTACATACTATGTTCCTTGTAGATATTTTTTTCATTATAAAATTTCACTCCGTAATTTTTTGTTTTTGTTCCTTTTCTTTTCTTTTTTGTGAAGGTATTACATATCCTAAGTTGGCCTCGTTCTCACTATGTTTCTGAGGATTACCTTGAACTTCTGATCCTCCTGCCTTCAACTCTCAGTTGCTGGGAGCACAGACATGCACCACAATAACCAGTTATTTCCACACTATTGAATATACACTAACACTGTAATTTTTCATTACTACATGCCACTGAAGAGATTTATCATGTTATCTTCTGCTGGTTACTTGGGCCTTTCTAATTTCTGTTATAATGAACAATGGACATGCTTATGTACCTAACCAGGAGTAGGCAGAGTACAATAAAAGCATACATGATGGATACTTAACCCAGTCAGGGGAAGTCAGTCTTGTTTCTCAGAAGTGGAGACCTCTTAAGTTGAGACATAGAAGCTGAGAAGCCCATCTGTAAATGATGAGA
The DNA here is from genome assembly GCF_000622305.1 of Nannospalax galili. Taxonomy (NCBI): domain Eukaryota; kingdom Metazoa; phylum Chordata; class Mammalia; order Rodentia; family Spalacidae; genus Nannospalax; species Nannospalax galili. The sequence continues at coordinate 5,337,996 of NW_008338118.1, read as the reverse complement.
AAGATGAGAGGGACCTGAGTTGAGCTCTGCCCATCTTTGTTAATATTTCTTTGATAACTAATTGAATAGAACATTCTTTAAATGGTTTCTTGTTCTCACTGACCCTCAGAATTCAAAAACAAGTATTTGACTTTCTTCTCTCTCCCTCCGTTTTCCTCTCACCATCTTGCTAGTTCTATGACACTCAAAGTCTAGAGATGCTAAATAATACCACTTCCTGACATCCTTTCCTACACATTCAGAAGATTTTTCAAAGTGAAAAGTCGATCTACATTTTCCCCATCTTTGTTCCTTAAGATCATAGACAACCATTAAGGCCTATCTCTGCTGTGATTGCCATAGAGCCTCAAGAAGTGACTGTGAATCAGGAAGTGTATACCACATCCCTTGAGCAGAGGCATTAGGAGCTTTAAAGGCCAGAACACAAAACAGCAAGATGAGAATCACACACAGATCAAGCTACAAAGAAGCAAGAAAAGACTACATGAAGATCCAACATAAAAAATAAGTTCCTACACTGGCACAAAGTGGAAGATAGGGCAGAGAAAATACCACGTCAGAAATCAGATTCCCAGGTCACACATAGCAGCATAAGAATGGATTAGCTTTAAAATATTATTTTTGCCAATTTTTAATTGAGTCATGAATCAAATTGGGATTATGGATAAAGTTATGTTTATATTTATTTTAGGTTGGTTAAGATTTCCTTTTTCAGTTTAATTTTTAAATTTATTTTATTTTTATCTCGTGTATGAGTGTTTTGCCTTCATGTATGTAAGTGTACCATATGTGTGTAATGCCTGTGGAGGCCAGAAGAAGTCAACATATTCCCTGGAACTGGAGTTACAGATGGTTGTTAGCCACCATGTAGATGCTGGAAACTGAATCCAGGTCCTCTGCAAAAGCAGCAATTGCTCTTAACCACGGAGCCATTACCTTCAGCCCCTTTTATTTAATATTAATTTTATCATTATTGTGTATATGACCACAAGTGTCATGACACCACTGGAAAGGTTCAGAGGACAGCTTTCAGGAGTCATTTCTCTCCTTCTAGCATATGATCGAATAAATGTAGTCAAGCCTGCACAACAAGCACTTTTACCCACTAGGCCATCACTCCACTAGTGTGGTTGGTGAGGATTTCATGAGCTGGTTTGTGTAAGTTCTAGGAAACTATTGACATACATGGCAATACATTTGTCTGTTGTTTCTACTTTGAGTTGGGTGGGTAGGGAGGATTGTGTTATGACAAGCAAGGACTACAGCATTTGGACCTGGCCCACTAAAGCTTAGGGGAGGGAGAAGGAGAGGAGAAAGGGAGCTAAAGGCTGAAGGAAAATAATCTAAGACAGACCGCTCAGGGCACTGACTCCCAGTGCTGACAGTAGGACCATTTTAGCAACATTTTAACAATAAGAAAGTAAAGAGTTTTCTGTAATAAGGAAGAGAAATAAAGAAACAAATGGTACAGGTTAAATTTAAAATTAAAGAAATAAACCTAGACAAGGAAAGTTCTCCCTTCTTTAAGGAAGTAAAATACTGAGAATTAAACCAGACTTGTGGGTTGAGTCAAAGGGCATTGACTTCTTGTTTCTGCTTCTCTGATCTCAGTAGATTCATGCATTGGTCAGAGTTGCAGATATGCTGATTCAAATGAAGGTCTGGTTGTAGATGTTCTCAAATAACAAGAAGTGTGGAACTCATTTTAAGTTTTGGTAGAAATCCTTGAACAATGAACTTCAAGGACTTTCTGGATAAACCGAAAAATCTTGTGGTATACCTGTAGTGTGGTTATCCTGGAATTTTTTGATATGTATATCAATGTGAAATGAGTCAAACAGCTCAGCAGACACATGCCTAGCAGAAACTACCAAAATAAAAATGAAAGTTATATTTACTCTTGTTAACTTAGAGTTAGAATTGGAATAAGCATTTAAAAAATGTGTTTAGTCTTTTATTTGTTTATTTTTTATGGGGCTTTTTGACTCTTCTAACATTACCTCTTCTGAAGAGTTAACCCTAAAATCTTTTAAGGATTAGATAAAAGTTCCCAAATATTTTCAACGTTTTTGGCCATTGGAAAGGAGTAGGTGCTAAGAGGCCCAGGGACATTGTGAGTTTTAGCCAAGAAACTGGCTACTTTTCTTTGAGGTCTTTTAACCCAAACTACCTAGTCAATTGCTACCTCCTATTCTTATCACAACATCCTCTGAAGATGTTACCCAAATTGCCAATATGGAATTGGGAAGCAGACTGCTCTGGCTTCTTCCATGCTGAACCGGGATGCAGGGTGAGGCAATTGGAGTACCCCTTCAGTGGATCTATCTAAAAGACTCCCAAATTGCATAACTCTTATCTCAAGGAGGAAAAGAAAGTCTTTGACTAGATGTGAAGGAGAAGTGAAGGCAAGAGTAATTAGCATTATAAGTTCTAGATGGAACTAGAAAAAAGTCAGAACAGGACAATTTTCAAACGTTCATATGAGAGACCATTGGAGTTTCTTGAAAAGGGCTTCTAAAAGCATTGCTCTTTTGGGTTCTTCCTCATTTTTCTTTTGTTTTCCAAGACTGGACTCTAGAGTGATGGATTCAGGATTTGCTTTCAGGTATACTGATAGCTATTGGAGTAGTTAGAATCAGTATCAGTTCCTTCTGAAAGGCTTCGAGATAACTGAGGGTTTGCTGAAGTGTGTGTATGACCTTGAGGGTGTGTGTACTGGAAAGCCTTACAGGGGGTCACTATAGAATTGGAGACCGAGATTTGAAGTCTCAGCATCACTCATCACTTTCTGGTTAGGAACAAAATCATCAATGAGAAATAATTGTCTAAATAAGTTTTTATATAGACTTAAGCTTAATGTCTGAGAAGAATAATCCCTTGAACTTTTAAAGAAATATACTAATGACTTTACTCTTTGGTTATACTTTCCTTTTGGGTGTTTAAGACCATACAGTTGGCCCAAATAAATCGATTTATTTTAACCATTAAGGTCATTTGAGGATCTGTTCCTCAGGGGTCACATGGGTTTTGGAGGAGCCCCTGGCTCCTTTCTTTTATCAGTTCCATCTATGTGAAGATAAGTCAAAGGTTCTGCTCAACCATGTTCTGGCTTCACTTGGAAGCATAAATGAGATGTTTTCTCTGAGTTTACCCTCCTCTTTGCAGAGTGGACACTGGTTCAAGTCCATCTTGTGGGGTCTCCATGACCTCCCTGAACAAAAGGACTGGTGACTCACTACAGTTACAGGACATTTGAGAGATGTTCCATAGTCCCATGGAACTTAGCCAACCTTGGAGGGCAAGGGGCAAAAACTGTCCCTTACGTCCCTCTCACCACATTAGTATAGGCCTCAAAGTATGGCTGTTAAACATCCATAAGGTTAGTTCTACCAGTCTGGTACTTTTAATTTTCATGTGCTATGTAGATAAGACTTGGGTAAAAAAACAAATATTCTCAGATAAACTTTAACTAGATGTATATTTTGCTCCTTAAACCAGTTGCCTGAACTATGACCATTGACATTATGTGTATTACTTTTGTCTCATCCTTTATATATCATAACAAACCTAAACAGACCTTCATCATTTGCTTAGGCTTTCTCATTTTTTCTATTTTGGAAAATATCTCTATATCTTTTTTAACATATTTTACATTATTGTTTTCCTTTTTAAAAAAATAATTATGAGACAGAATAGCATTAAGAAATAAATTTTCCATCTGTTGTGAGACTTCTTTTCCTGGGGATGCTAACCAATGCTTATTCCCTTTCAAGGTTCTAGTGTTGAGCCAATGTTTGATTAAAGTTTTACTGGGGAACCAATGAATTTATTGAGCTTACTTACAGAGATAACTGAGGCGTTGCTGAGGCGTATGTATGACATGAGGGTATGCACAGTGGAAAGCCTTTACCAAGCATGGATCATGCCTTCTCTTCCTAGCCTTCGCCAGATTGTATACTTTAGCTCCCCCCCAAATCCAGGAGTCCATGTGTGATTGGGGTCAAATTACATACAGTTGGCTGGGAAGAGTGGCTGGAAAATCCAGTGAGGGTCCAATGACCCTACTTGGCCCTCCTTTAGTGAATGAGCACAACCATCAACAAGCCCAATTTTGACGATGTTTGGTGATAAGGCTCAGCTGAAGTTGTGATGATGATGGTAGTTATTTCATTCAGAAGGGACTGCTGTATAGCATTATCTTATTAAAAGGACCTGGAATTTAAAAGGACTTGGTGCTAGGATCCACATATGAGGGAGAACATACATTGTTTTGCGGAGTCTGTGTTACTTCACTTATAACAGTTTCTAGATACATCCATTTACCTGCAAATTTCATTGTTTCATCCTTCTTTACTGCTGAATAGAACTCCACTGTGTAAATATACCATATTTTTGTTAAACACTCATCAGTTGAGGGGCACTTAGGTTTCTTCCATCTCTTAGCTATTGTGAAAAGAGCAGCAACAGGTGGAGATCCAGTTTTGCCAGCACCGTTTGTTGAAGGTGCTGTCTTTCCTCCACTGTGTTCTTGGCAACTTCGTCAAATAGCGAGTGGCTGAAATTGTGTGTACTCACATTTGGATCTTCAATGATGTTCCTTTGATCTATGTGTCTATTTTTGTGCCAGTACCATGCTGTTTTTAAGACTATAGCTCTGTAGTACACTTTGAGATCTGGTATAGTAATCCCCCCTGGCGTTGCTCTTTGTGCTCAGGATTGCTTTGGCAATCCAGGATCTTCTGTGCTTTCATATGAATTTAAGGATGGTTTTTTTCTAATTCTGTGAAGTATATCATGGGGATTTTGATTGGGACTGTATTGAATCTATATATTGCTTTTGGTAGGATGGTCATTTTCACAATATTAATTCTTCGAGTCTATGAGCATGGGAGGTCCTTCCATCTCTTGGTGTCTTCCTTGATTTCTTTCTTTAAAGATTTAAAATTTTCATTCTAGAGATCTTTGGTGTCTTTGGTCAGATTTATTCCAAGATATTTTATTTTTCTTTTTGCAGCAATTGTGAATGGGATCATTTCCCTGTATTCTTTCTCCAGTTGCTTGTTATTGGTGTATAGAAAGGCTACTGGTTTTTGTAGATTGATTTTGTAACCTGCCACTATACTGAAAGTGTTGATCAGTTCTAGGAGTTTTCTGGTAGAACTTTTGGGATCTCTTAGATATAGTAATGTA
>NW_008338118.1:5328436-5332748 GCF_000622305.1 Nannospalax galili | reverse complement strand
TGTCTGCAAAAAGGGATAATTTGACCTCTTTTTTTTTGAGTTTCAAGTACTATGTTGAAAAAGAGTGGAGATAGTGGACATCCTTGTTTGGTTCCTGATTTTAATGGGAATGCTTCCAGTTTTTCTCCATTTAGAATGATGTTGGCCTTGGGTTTGTTGTATACAGTTTTTATTATGTTGAGGTATGTTCTCTCCAGTCCAACTTCCTTAGAACTTTGAACATAAATGCATCTTAATTTTGTCAAAAGCCTTTTCTGCATCTATTGAGATGACGGTGGTTTTTGTCTTTGAGTCCATTTATATGATTAATGACGTTTATTCATTTGCTTATATTGAACCATCCCTGCATCTCTGGGAAAAGCCTACTTGATCATGGTGAATGATCTTTTTGATGTGTGTCTGTATGTGGTTTGCAAGTCTATAGTTTTCTTTTTTTCTTTTTTTGTCTTTTTGAGACGGTCTATAGTTTTCTTTTTTGGTTTCTTTACCTGGTTTGGGTATTAGCGTGATGCTGGCTTCATAGAAGGAATTTGGGAGTTCTTTTGTTTCTATCTTTTTGAATAATTTAAGTAGTTTGGGAAGTCTTCTTTAAATGTCTGGTAGAATTCTGCTGTAAATCCATCTGGGCCTGGGCTTTTTTTAGTTGGGAGGCTTTGTATTACTGTTTCAATTTTCTCATATGTATGAGCTTGTTTAAACTGTTGATCTCTTCTTGGTTTAAGTTTGGTGGTTCCCATGATTTTAGATATCCATCCATTTCTTTTAGATTTTCAAATTTGGTAGTATATAGGTTTTTAAAATATTCCCTTACAATGGTCTGGACCTTTTGGGTGTCTGTTGTGATGTTTCCCCTTTCATCTATGATTTTGTTGATTTGGATTTGCTCTTTCTTTGTTTTGGTTAACTTGGCTAAGAGTCTGTCTCTCTTGTTTAGCTTTTCAAAGAACCAGCTCTTGGATCCATTGATTCTTTTTATTGTTGTCTTTGTTTCTATTTCATTGATTTCTGTTCTTATTTTTGTTATTTCTTCTCTTCTGCTGTGTTTGGATTTCATTTGTTCTTGCCTTTCCAGTGTCTTGAGTTGCAGTGTTAGGTCATTTATTTGGGCTCTTTCTTATTTTTTAATGTAGAGGTATAAACTTCCCTCTTAGGACTGCTTTTAAAGTGTCCCAGTGGTTGTGTTGTGTTGTACTGTCCTTCTCATTGAATTCCAGGAATTCTTTTATTTCTTTCTTTATTTCTCCTTTGACCCACTCGTTGTTTAGCAGTGGGTTGTTCAATCACCATGAGTTTGTGTAGTGACTTGAGCTTTGTCCAGTGTTGAGTTTGAGCTTTATTGCATTGTGGGATGATAGAATGCAAGGGATTATTTCAATTTTTTTTTGTATTTGTTGATGTTTGTTTTGTGGCCCAAAATGTAATCGATTCTTGAGAATGTTCTATGGGGTGCTGAGTAGAAAGTGTATTCTTTGGTGCTTGGGTGGAACATTTGAAAGATGTTTGTTAAGTCCATTTGATGTATATTATCTTTTAATTCAGACATCTCTGTTTATTCTCTGTTGAGTTGTCAGTCTTTAAGTAAAATGCTGAATTCTCCCTACTTGATCAAAATATGAAACAGTAACATAGAGTCAATTAAAAACTTCTATAAAGAGATTGACTGAATGATATTTACTTTGACATCTTTTGCCATTTATTGGATTTAATCTTACCAACTTTATGAATGAAATACCCAGCCTATACTTGTGGACTTCAGGTCAGATAATTATGGTTGAAAAATATATGGGGAGCAAATGCCATTGTTTTAGAGGAAAACCAGGCCACTCTTTGACTTAACCTCTGAGCTGCAGTGCTGCTGGGTTAAGTACTTAGGGTGGAAGAGCTTAGAGCTGTTTCACTGAGCATGTGGTTTATGGGTCTTTCTGTGAATTTAGGAGGTAGGGTGGGGGGAGTACACAAGCTTTGGGGACACTTGGCATGGCACGTATGCTTGCTGAGGGTTAGGAGTCCTAGCAATATAAATCTTCAGAACACAATGGAGACAAACAGGAAGCCAGTGGCTTTCAGTTACTATCTGTTAAGTGAGTTAGTAATCATGACTATGATACAGGAATCCCAAAATCAAATGAGGCTGAAAACCCATCTTAAAGGTTTCTATACAGCTATACATCACCCCCTGTTAAAACATACTTGAATATTTTTCAGTTAAAAATGTGATTTTTTTCCTGGATCTCTCTGAGTTCAAAGCCAGCCTGGTCTACACAGAGAGTTTCAGGACAGCTTGGGTCTACAGGGAGACCCCGTCTCAAAAAGAAAAAGTGATTTTTCTCATTTTTCTTTAAATTCAGTTCCATTTTCACTTAAGCTACTCCTTACCACTTTGATAAGAACATAGGAACAGAAAATATTTCACTGTAATTAAATAAAAATGAAAATCAAATTAGACACTAATTAGAAAATAACATTTGCTACTGAAAGAATGAAAAGAATTATGATAAACAAAAAACTTGAGGCCTTGTTTAAGGGATGGTTGCTGCTCAATCCAGAGGACTGTTGTGCTCTCAGGATACAGGGTAGTTCCCAGTTTTTAAAATCAGAATGTTATAATACTTAGACACTGGAAATCATTGAATTAATATTTGCTAGTTCCTAACCAAAAAAATTCTTCTGAGGAAAGTTCTCAAGACAATCTCCTATGGAGCTTGAAAGAGTTCATGTGTCTGTAATTTGTAGTCACATCTGGAAGATGCACAGAAATCTCTCTTTTATATTTTCAATAGTTTTATAACTTTGCCTCTCCTTTCTTGGTGTGTGTGTGTGTGTTCATGTACGTATGTACCCATATGTGTGGGTGTGCTTGTCTGTGGAGGTGAAGACTCTGTAGGGTATCTTCCTCAACCACTTATCCACCTCCTCTTTTGAGACACTGTCTCTCACTGTACTTGGAGCTCATTGGTTCGTCAGAATAGCTGGGGAGCAAGCACCAGGGATTCTTTTGTCTCTGTCTTGCCACACTGGGACTATAGGTGCACTGGTTCACCATCTTTTTCAAGGGTGCTAAGGATCCAAACCCAGGTCCTTGGGCTTGAGAGGCAAGTATTTCACTGAGTCTGCCATCTATGTAGCCACAAGGATTTTTTTTCTCTTTTTAAGAAAAATGTGGGGGCTGGAGAGATGGCTCATGTTTCAAAAGCACTAGCTGCTCTTGCAGATCACCTGGGTCCGATTCCCAGCACTCACATGGTGGCTAATAACTGTACATAACTCCAGTTCCTGGGGAATCCTACACTCTCTTCTGATCTTCACAGGTGCACTTACCTACATGGAAGGCAATACACTCACACACATTAAAAAAGAAAAAATTCTGTAGCATACTTACATAGTGTGATGATTTATTTATTATATCAACATAACTGGAGCCCAGGATGACTAGATATTTGGTCAAAAAATATGTTGGTTGTATTTGTAGATGATATTAACATAAGCTGATGCCTCAGTAACTCAAATGCTTTCAGTCAGTGTTGGTGGCCCTTATCTGATAAGTTGAAAACCTGAATAGAGCAAAAGGACTGGATAAGGGAGAACACCTCCTGCCTGACTCCTTCTTCACTGGAACATTAAACTTTTCCTGACCAGACTCAAATTGTAACTCCAGCTCTTTTGGGGTCTTGTACTTGCTGCCTTTCAGTTTCGAGCTCAATTATTGGTTTTCCTGGATCTCCAGCCAGCTGGATGCAGATCTTGAGACTCTCAGCCTCCTCAATGGCTTGAGCAAATTATTTTGTAATAAACCTCTAATATCTGTATATATACATATATATACAGATATATATGTATGTATCTACATGTATGTACATATGTACCTATTATCTCTGTCTCTAATCTATTTATCTATCATCTGTCTATCATCTATTTATCTATCTCTATCTATATATCTATTTATGTATCTATCTATGTATCTATGTATCTATGCATCTATCTATGTATCTATGCATCTATGTATATATGTATGTATGTATGTATGTATGTATGTATCTATCTATCTATCTATCTATCTATCTATCATCTAATCAATTTTCTATCTATCTATCTATCTACCATCTATCCATCTATCTATCATCTTCTATCTATCATCTATCTATCTATCTATCTAACATCTATCTATCATCTACCTATCATCATCTATCTATTTATCTGTCTTTCTATCATGATCATCAATCATCTATTCTATCTATCTATCTATCTATCTATCTATCTATCTATCTATCTACTATCTATCTATCATCTATCATCATATCTATGTATCTATTAA
>NW_008338118.1:5320758-5327755 GCF_000622305.1 Nannospalax galili | reverse complement strand
GAGAAGATACATTATATTCAAACCTATCTATCTATCTATCTATCTATCTATCTATCTATCTATCTATCTATCTATCTATCTATTTTCTATCTTTTATCTGTCTATCTATCATCTATCTATCTACTTTCTCAGCATTATCTATCATCTATCTATCTATCATCTATCTATCTATCTATCATCTATCTATCATCATCATCATCTGTCTATCTTCTATCTATTATCTATCTATCTTCTATCATCTATCTATCATCTATCATCTATCTATCATCTCTCCTATTGGCTCTCTTTTTCTGAGTAACTCTGTTTCTCTAAGGAAAAAATAGAGATAAGAAAAATGGGCTTTGAGGGGATAATAGAAAGGGAGTTGAATGCCAGGGAAGCTCTACTCTACACAACAAACTAATTTTTGAGCAAGTATTCCTCACATAGTAAAGCATATGGAGGGAAAGTGAAAATAAGACAGATTGAATCAGGGACATTTGAAATAAGGAGATAAGATAGATTTTTAAAGTTTTCCATTTTTGTAATTAGCTATATAACTTTGAGAGTTATTTCTTTTGGATATGAATTGCTGAGTATAGGTTGCTCTACCTTAGGAGTTAAAGGGGGCTAGGTATCAGAGAAATGGCAATTAGAATAATACTTTCCAGATGTCATGGATTTTTAGTGGAATGCCATGCAGATGTTACCTTTAATTCATCAGATAAAGTAGGAAAAACTGGATTAGTAGAAAATAAATTTAGATATAGATAAGATATGATCATGACTATGTTCTTATGTCTATGATAAATGCAGCAGCTCATTAGCATTTCTGGGTTTTGCTTCTCATTTATTGAGTTTGATGTTTCTTAGTTTTTAGTAGTTGATGAGTGGTTTTGATGGCAAATCATAGAAGAAATTTTTAGGAGAAAAAGTGTAACTGAGAAATATTTTTTCTGTTGATTTATGTTTTTAGGAAATTGTAAAATAAAATCAAAACTCTGATACTACAGTGAACCACATCCTGGACTAATTATTCTTTCCTGTTTTACCTGTGGTGGGAACAGTTTGAGGATGACTAGAATAGATGCTTCCTAATGTTCCTTCCAGCTGTGACATTCCATGCATCTACATTTTTAAAGTGTGGCCATGAAAGATCCATGTATGCTTAACTGAAAATAAACTCTATTAAAAACAAAAATAGCCATAGGCCACTTTCTGTTCATTGAAATTGAGGAAACAAACATTGCAGGACAAGTTTAAATATAAGGAAACTTTAGCCTACAATAAAGTTTTAAGATCTTATCTAGTTTCCTTTTAGTCCAATCTCCATCAGAAAACTTTACAACTCATTTTATTAATTTATTTCAGAGACTAATACCTATTAGGAGACTCTCTGTATCCTGGAGATTCAGCATTGAACAAAGAAAATTCCTATTTTTTAGTAATTCCTATCTTAATGAAGCTTATATTTTAGTGGAGAGGACTAGGAAGTCAATAAAATGTGAAAAACAGAATAGTAGATGATTGCAAATTTTTATGGAGAAATAAAATCAGAAATAGAAGAAAGAATGTGTAGGGCAGATGACATCAGTGGCAAAGCAAAACAGGATAATCAGGAAAGGTGTCACTGCAGAAGAAAGATGAACAAAGATGAGAGGAAGGTTTATTTTTGTCAGCCTGGGCTGCTGTAACAAATATTATTTCAATGACAAAAATGTTTCCTATATGTTGGGAACCTGGGAATGCTAAGAACAAGGAGCCAGTAGATCCAGATTCTGATGAATATTCTTTTTCTGGTTAGCAAATAAGTATCTTGACTGTGTTCTCTGATACTAGAGAGCTGTGGGGAAAGGAATCCTGTTTCTAATCATGTGACAGAAATCCCACCCTGATTATCTATCAAAATCCTAAGCATATTCCCCAAACCCAACCTCCAGTTACCATAATGTTGCAAATTAGATTTCTAATGTGAGGCTTCCCTGGAGAGAAATAGTTCATGACAAGCTCTGTTGTAGGAAGCAAAGGTGAGATCATTATACTAGAACTTTTAGTATAGTGTAGTCTCTGCTTAGGAGACAGGCCTATTCAAATGAAGTAGCATGGCAGAAAGTGGTAGAAATGTGATCAGATCATGAAGAGACTTGTAGGCCACTATGAAGACTTGCTGCTCATTCAGAGATAGAAACCAGTGAAGGATTTTGAGCCAAGTAGTGACATTATCCGACTTATTTATTTATTTATATTTATTTACTTTTCAAGGCTGACTTTTATTAGGAAAACAAACATCTTCACTCTGGCTTGTTCAATTGCAGATAGTCTGAACTTGGACTTAGCAGATCGTATTTTAAGTCTTCATCAGTTTATCAGGAAATTATTAAATGGCTCTGAGCCCCAGACTCCTTCCTAACAAGGAAAATTTAAACCAACCCCTTCCTTCAAGATAATGTATAAAAATCAAGTACAATGAGGTATTTTAAACATCAGAACAGGAATAAAGCCTCACTATTTATTTAATGTGTTTTGCAGGACACATTTCAACATATTTCACTCTGTATAAACCTGGGAAGTTCAAGTACTAAAATAATTCAAAAATAAAGAAACCAAATGAAAGAAGTATTTGAAAAACTTTACAGTTACTTCTATGAAGTAAGAAGAGGAAGTGTAAAGGAAATTTCTCTAGAAATGGATATGAACTTTTAAAATGTCATAGTGAAAGGTTAAAGTCTCTGCACTCAAGCCTGGTGTGCTGACACATGCCTTTGATCCCAGCATTTGGGAGGCAGAGGCAATTAGAGCTCTATGACATTGAGACCAGCCTGGTTTTCATGGCAAGTTCCAGGTCAGCTACAAGGATACTCTGTCTCAAAAAAAATCCAGGCGTTCAGGTAGTTTATTTGTTAGGTAAATCAAAATTTGATAGCAAAACATGGTATTTGAAAGTACTGTATATATTTATTTTGAATGAACTAAGCAGTTCTATACTTTTTGAAACTCAGAGAAGTTGTGTAGAACTAGGTGACCCACCCAGTAAAAACTAAGACACAAATGACACCCTGTGTATGTACCCACATTGAATTATACTGACTTATTTTTAAAGAATCATTCTGTACTCTTTCAAAATAGACTCTAAAATCACAAGGAATGAAACAAGACAAGTAATGAGAAAACAATCGCTAGACTCCTAGTATAGCACAATAGTGATTCAGACCAATGTGGAGGTGATGGAGGTGCTTGGTTTAGGATGTAGCTTAAGGGTGGAGCTTTGAGGACTTTTCTCACATTTCTTTTTATCAAATATCAGTTCAAAAACCTTTACACCTCATTTTATTAATTTATTTTAGAATCTAATATTTATTAGGAGACTCTGCATCCTGGGGATACTGCATTGTATAGCCTTTGTTGAAAAGGTCCTATTAGGTTGTGAGGGAAATAGAATTGTCAAATGTGACTTCAGAGTTATCTAAGGCAAGCTCTTTCTCACTTTAAATATTACTGTCCCAACCTCAGCAGCTTGCTAAACTTACAGTTTACTTTGTTCCATTTTAGAGGACACACCAAGATCATTAGTGTCAGGCTCAGGAGCACATCAAGGTCATTTACAAGAGACTCCTGTTCTTTGGAACTCACTGCCTTGCCAAGACCCATATAATGTGCTCTGCTCTGTACTGCTTGTGTGTGGGTGCCCATCTGACACATGGAGCTCATCCATCCACACTCCATCATCTCATATGTCAGACCCTCCTGTAATCAGTGCTCGTCCTCATGCTCATCACTGCGCCCTCTCTTCTGGTAATTAAGGCAGGATCTTCTCTAGAGTATGCTTACCCACACCTGGGGCATGGATAACAGTGGACTTGGTTATGTGAGAAATGAGCAGGTAAAGTGCTCAGTGCTAAACAAATGTAAAGAATCAGTCATGATTGTTTCTGTCATATAAACTTACTTATTTAAGGAGTGTTTGCTGTCTAGTCAAGGATTTGTTCATTCTCTGTGTAGTTACACTATCCTTCTAGTAGCTACTAGCCATGTGCAATAATTTTATTTCAACTAAAGAAAGCCTGCAACATTCCCTGTTTTTCTTCTGTTTAAAACTGTTTCAAATCATTCTATAATAGTGTTATTTAATATGTAGACAATATTTCTATATATAAAATTAAAAAATGTGGTTTAAAAAAAAAACAAGTAAAGATGCTAGATGGTACCAGCACTGGTTGCAGAGGAAGGAAATGGGGGTGAAGGTGTCACTGTATTATCCCTATACCCTAGTTCTCACTTTGAATAAGTTGTCCTGTCTAGGTTACTTGGGAATATTTAAGGATTTTTAAATACTAAGTACCATTCCTAATCTCTAAGGGCTTTCAAATATACTTTATTCTATTTAGGAAACAAGGTACAATCAGACTACTGTGTACATACATACACATGGGATGTCAGAGCCTCTTACCACAATCCCAGGAAGCACATTTTTGGCTTGCTATAATTCTTACCTTCTCCAAAAGACCTTTGGCTAAACTTAAAAAAAAAGTTAATGTACATTGGGAAACAAAATCCCCATGTTTTGATATATTTATGCTAATTCCAGCTTTTGATCTGAGCAAGACTTGTGGTGTCTGAAAAAAAAAACTTTGGAGATTTTCAAATGAGACTTAATATTAATTTTATCCTCCAAAAAGGAAGATAAGTTTGCTTATGGGTAAGTGATCACAAAATTCCAAATGTTTTATCTTGCCTTCAAAGCTCAGATTTATTTAGAGTGGGTGTCAAGTTTGGCAAGAGATGTTCTTTAATTCATGAGACTTGACTCACTGTTTTTTTTTCTTTTGACAAAGAACAGTGTTGACTAATTTACAATTAAATGTTGAATTGTCAATTATTATGTTTATGAAAATTTCAGATTTCAAGCTACAGACTGTGTACAGTGTGGAGATTCTTCCCAAAAGTACAGCTGGAGCTCAGCAAATCTACCACCAGTGGTCCTTTGGCAGTGATGCTGTGAACAGGTAGTGGGGTTGTATAGGCAGTACTAACCAGCTTCTGAGAAACTTCAAGAACCCCCAGAACTTTGTTAGGCAATTTAGTTGATATCATTACTAAAACAGTGTATCCTACGACCTTCATACTCTAGCTAGCACTCAGAGGCCTATGTTGATTCTAAAATTGTCCAGTAATCTGTGAAATACCCCAAATCATAGGACTCATCCCTTATATTGATGATGTTTGGCCAAGAATGCCAGATAAAAGCTTTGAAATAAATGTATGGGCAAGATAGCTCAGTTGGTAAAGTGCTTGCTTTGCAATCCTGTGGGTTTGAGTTCAATCCTCAGAACCCATATTGAAAAAAGAAAAAGCCAGACGTGAGAATCCGTGTTTGAATTCCAAGTGCTGGGGAAGCAGAGCTAGGTGGATCCTTGGGGTTTTATGGCCAGTCAGCCTAGTCTACTGAGCTGCGAATAACACTTTCAAGATTGTCTTCTGGCTTCTACAAACACATACACACATATACATACACACTTGCACACACCTGTGCACCTGCACACACAACAATATTCACACACAAAATTTGTAATAAAAAACATGCTTCTAGCTGGGCATGGTGACTCTTGTCTTTAATTGCAGCACTTGGCAAACAGGGGTAGGTAGATCTGTGTTCCAAACAAACTTGGTCTACATAGGGAGTTCCAGGTCAACCAGGGCTACATAGGGAGACCCTGTTTCAAAACAAAGCAAAGCAAAGCAATACAAAACAAAAACAAGAAACAGATGCTACTGTGAACTAACCTTATACATATCATTGCGCCAGCACTTTAAAAAGTTATGTCTGAAAACCAAAACTAAAAAAGTAAGCCGGCATGGTGGCTTATATCTTTAATCTTAGCGCTTGGGATGCAGAAGCAGGCCAATCTCTGTGAGATGGAGGCCAGGGTGGTCTACATATCCAGTTCCAGCTACAGAGAGATCCTGTCTCACTCCCTCCCCAAAGTTAGTCCCTGTGTACAAATACTTTTGCCATATTAACATACTCAATTATACTTGAGTAATGAATGCTTATACACTAAACTATATAGAATTTTCTGACCCAAATACCAGCTCTATTAATAGATTATATGCCATCTTATTTTTTTCCTCTGAATTTGAGATCAGCAGGAAATGGTATTTGATTTGTAACAAATTAGGTGCATAAACAGAGACAAGGTCTACCTGGGCCTTATAACGAGGGAGTAAATGTTACCTATGGAGAGGAAGTGGGCAGATATCAAGGTACTGATAGAGTTTTAACCATCCTTGGGACTGGACTGTGCATTTGAAACTGCATCCTGAATGATCCTTATGTTGGGCTAGCAGGCTGTCAGAAATATTTGCTGTTTTGTATCCCTACCAATCCTTTGATAAACTCACTCACTGGGAACATTACCTCTAAGCCTTAAAATCTGAAATCTCCTGCCTTTTAAGCGAAACTTCTTTATTAGGATATTTTGAGTCCTAACTTCTATGCTAAAATAAAAGTGTGCAACACATTCTCTGATATATAGTAAACTTTCAAAATGTTAGTTTTCTTTATTCCTTTTTTTGTATTTATTTAAACCTAAAAATAAGTTGAATTTTTTGATCTCCATTCTAATGCAGCACACATTGCTAGATTCTTTCTTTAATTATAATTCCATTTCATAACAATTGCAAATTCCAGGGAGTACATTTCAGGGAAGTTATTACAGTTCATTTAAGGATAAAACCATCGGCATTTGACCTTGAGTTGCCACTTGTAGCATGCTTCAACTTTGCAGAAATATATTTCCTTGTCAAGTCTTCTTCCTTAATTAGGTATTCTTGTAAATTTCTTAATAGGCAAGTATCTAAGAGCTATTGATGAGATAATTTTATAGTCAGTAGAGTCTTAGATATGCCTACGGAAATAATCCAAGTCCCATGATAATGTACAATGAAAAGAATACACTTGACTTATTAAATGCTAGATCACCCTTTCTGATTCCTTCAAGAACTTCTGTTTTTGTTTTTT
>NW_008338118.1:5268309-5314858 GCF_000622305.1 Nannospalax galili | reverse complement strand
GTTCATCCTATTTGTGAGGCTTTCTCCTGTCGTTTCTAATTGGCTTATGGAGTGTTTCACTTTGTTCTTTATTTCAGCCTGAGTATTCTTCAATATTTCTAGCTCTTTTCTGAATTCATTCAGAAGTTTATCCTTATCTTCCTTCAGCTCTATGATTACCTTGTTTGTGTGTTCTTTAAATTCACTGAATTCTTTTATCGCTTTTATCATTGTTCTTTTGAGTTCCATGTCCTGCATTGTCTCTAGGGGGTTCTCATTGTGCTCCTCTAGAAGATTACTGGTATTTGGTGGGGATATGTTATTTTGGTTTTTCATGTTATTATTTTTTCTCTGTGATTTTGACATGTGAATTTCTTTTGTAGTTTCTGACTCTTGTGTGATATTCGGGCCTTCAAGTTTAGTTCTGCTTCTTTTTTTTTTTGAGCTTTATGTGTCTTTGAGGTTTACTTTCTGGGTATGAAGAGCTGGTTCGTCTAAGCTTCTGATTCTCTCTTTTAATGTTATATTTTCGAGGCCGGATTGATTTTGTCTTCAGGAGTTCCGCGGTGGCCCAATTCCAATGTGGGTCAGAAGTTTTCAGACTTTCTCCTTAGGTCTGGAATCTTCTAAGAATCATTTTGGCCTCAGGAACTTGGGTGTTGGACTGACCTGAGATCCTGGCCATGGCCATGCCACGCTGGGAAGCAAAGGCAAATGGGGTGGGAAGAAGCCCCAAGATTTCCCAGGGAGTGGATTGAGTAGCTGGGTTGTACTGGATGCAAAGAATCAGGGAGCAGAAAGGTAAGCCTCGGAGCCCCAGAAAGAGGCTGTCAGCCCCAGAAAGAGGCTAGCGGGTGTTGTAGGATCAGGGAAGTAAAGAGAGGTGAGGGCAGGGCCAGGTCCAGAAGCAGTGCTCCTAGGGCCCAGAGAAGGCACTAAGTTAGTCTGGGTGAAAAAGATCAGGAAGCAGTATTGGTTCCCCAGGTGTCTGGGGCCCCAAGACTAGGAATGGTGCAGGGCCCAAACTAGGAGTAGAGAACAGCGGGGGAGATGGAAGGGTGAATGTGGCTTGGGGAGTCAAAGCGCCGAGGGCTGAGCTATAGACTTACCCCAAGAGATCTGAGGATGGGAGTGCAGGCTAGGAGAGTTAGCCGGTGGTGCCAGTCCCAGGAAGCAGAGAGAGGTGAGGGCGGGTCCAGGTCCAGAAGCGGTGCTCCTGGGTCCCAAGAAAGGGACTAAGTTGTTCTGGGTGAAAATGATCAGGAAGCAGTATTGGTTCCCCAGGTGTCTGGGGCCCCAAGACTAGGAATGGCGCAGGGCCCAAACTAGGAGTAGAGAACAGCGGGGGAGATGGAAGGGTGAATGTGGCTTGGGGAGTCAAAGCGCAGAGGGCTGCACTATAGACTTACCCCAAGAGGTCTGAAGATGGGAGTTAGAACTTCTGTTTTTTAGTGTTGGAGCCCCTCAGTCTAGCTTCTTGCCCATCTCCCTATTTCTTTCCTCATGTTGGAATTCTTAGGTTCTATACCTCAGCTCATAATTGATTTTGGCACTGCTTCTGTCTAGAAAGTGTTACATCCCTTATGTGTTCTAATCTTTGACAGGTTTTAAACATTTCTACAATGTCTAATTTGCATACATATATAAATATTTGTCGTATGTCTATCATCTCTGTATCATCAACTGTCTATTGCTTATGTAGTACATATCATGTCTGATCCTGCCATATTTGAGTCTCATTTACTCAATAAATTTTTCGTTCTATTTAGATAGAAATTATGTTTTTACTACTTCTTTTAAAATAATATTTTATTAATTTTTAAAGCACATCAAGGCCAATTTATGTTGCCCAAATATTCTTTGGCATGTGACCATCCCTCTCAATATGGTTGACCTACCTAGCTTCCCACCCTGAAGGAAAGCTCTCCCAGCAACTGTATAGCTCTTTCAGCCAGGGGTGGCAATTCCTGCCCAACTTCTCCCTCTATGCTGGGATTTTGTCTGACTTGAGCATGCACAGGTCTTCTGTATGCTGTCACAACATCTGTGAGTTCATATGTGCAACTGCCCTGTTGTGTCCAGAATCCACTGTTTTGTTGTAGTGATGCATCGCCTCTGGCTCTTAGAATCTTTCTGTCCTACCCCCACTTATGATAATCCTTGAGCACTGTAGAGAGGGGTATGATACACAAATGCCTTTAGTGCTGAGCACTCCTTTGTCTATTATTCTTTGCATGTTGACTAGTTGTGTGTTTCTGTTAACCACCATCTCTTGGCAAAAGAAGCTTCTCTAATGAATGTTGAGAGATGCACTAATCTATGGGTATTATGTCATTAGGAGTAGGTTTAATAACATGTCCATTTAGCAGGATAGTAGTAGTAGGTTCTTGATAGAGTCTATGACATATCTAGCCACAGGTTCTTGGTCCTGATAACAGTGCCAGGTATGGGTCCCATCTTGTGGAGTTGGCCTCAGTAAACTTGGTTTTACTTACCACTCTGCTTCTGTTTTGTTTCTCATCAGACATCCAATTCACATTTCAGCCTAGCTGTGAGATGTATGTGTGTAATATTTTACCCACCATTGTTAGCTAAGTTTCTTGAAGCATATAGCTTCAGCATCCTGCTGACCTGATGCTTCATTTTCCTTTCTAGTTTTTTGAAAATGCATTCATTATCAGTATTTCTATTTCTTTGCCACCAGTTAAATTTCTATTTATTATTAGGTTTCTGCTATCATCACATTAATGAAATTGTTCTTGCCAAAGTCACGGGTGGCATTGAACTAGTCTCTATATTATCTTATTTATTGATATCGCTCTCTTCTTTTTTTGATTATTTTTAGAATATAGCTCTCTTAAATAAACTTGAGTAAGCTTCTGTTCCTTGCAAACTAAACATGAACACAATGCTACAAAATGTGATATTTTAAGATTTAAAGGAAGAGTTATTCATGTTTTGCATCTGCCTAAAATGATTTAATGACTCCCTACCATGACTATGAAATAAAAGCTGAAATGGACCAGAATATCATCATACATGCTTTGAATCCTCCTTCCTCTTTTGTTTCTAGTGTAGTCTCCTCCAAAGTGCACCTGTGATTTTGACACCCTAAAACCACAATACTCTCTACGCTTTGCACATACTTCCTCTTTCTCTTTTTCATAATGTTTCTCCTAATGCCTTGTTCTTGAAAATTCATAATCTTCCTCCAACTGCATCTTTCTCTGCAAATATTCAGTAATACTAAAAATTACTGCGAGCCTTTCTATATATTAGGTTGAGTGTGGAGAATTCAGTTGTGAGCAGGAATAGACATGCCTTAAGCCCAAAGAAGACTTTCATGTAAATGGTATTATTGGAGAAAACAGATGCTAATCAAGTGAGTATCAGGTAAATGGAGAGCTGCATGTGTGGCCAAGACTATCATGCTATTTGTGAACCTGTAATTAGGAAATTTGACTTATGGAGATACCTTTGAAATTCCAACAGAATTAAACACTCCTTTCTCCAGTATTATGTGCATGATTCTCTTGCTGGAATTTTCAAAATGATGTAAAATTCATTTATTTGTCTATCTCTACCCCAAGACTATGAGGTTCTTGCCCATTTTGAATCTCTGTCCCAAGAAGGGGATCTGGCAAGTGGTAAGCATGTGGTAAATATAATCAATGAGATATTTGAGTTAACTTGTAATGTATTCCACAGATCATACAGAAATATATGAAAATCATATTTTATCCATGTTATTTACTTTCTCTTAGAACAATGTATCCAGTGTTTAGTGCACTTTTCAGAAAAGGGTACTAATTCTCTAATGATTATGAGCTTTTTAGCATTTTTTCTTATAGGTCACAGACTATTCTAGTAGCTACTTGGTAACTTTGAGGTTTGGAAATAAGGGAACAGCATTCAGTAGTTTAATTATGAATTATTTCAAAGGTCAGAGCACAAGAGCACAAACTACACTGGCTCCTTTCAGAGAACGGAGCATGATAAACATCTATGTGATGAAAAATATTGTAATGAGGAAAGCAAAAATAGCCAAACAATGACAGCAAGCATTTATAAAATAAACAAGAGAACAAGGCAACACTTAATAAATGTGTGAGTTATAATACTATACCTTTTTAAATGTTATAAAATGAAAACAAGGGAATGAATTCTCCCTAGATTCTAGTTTCTTTACATGAAACGAGGTAAATTAAACACAGCCCATACAGAATCCAAATTATTTCCATCCTTCCATCCATTTCCACCCCACCCTCTTCCTTTTCTAACTAGGCCAAAGAGAGAAATAACACTATGGATTTTGATTCATGCTTCTTTCCCAGTGGTCTGTGGAGTGCTTCCCCATGCTGCAGGTTCACATGTTGCAGAGCTCAGAGCTGGGACTTGCAGCAGCTGTGAAGAACTAACAGAATGCATGGCTTCATTTCCACTAAGTCTGGGCACAAACTCCTGGTTCTAGGTTGTACTGAGCCATCTCCACAAGCTATAGATGACTCGGAGTACCATTTGTACTTATTTTTAACTGGTACTAAGGTGTGGATGATGGTATCCCCTCCTGATTTTATATGAAGGTTTAATCTCCAATGCAACAGTAAGCCACTGAGTGTCAAGGGTTCTACCATCATGAATTGTATTTTTATAACTATGTTAGATGGAAGGAATTCCCCTGGTTTCCTTTCTGCCTTCCATTATATGAGAACACAGCAATGGGCATCTTGGAAGTAGACGCCAGACCTGCAGGCATCTTTGCCCTGAACTTTCCAAATTTCAGAGAAATTCATTTCTATTATATCTAAATTTTCTAGCCCTCATGGCAGGAATAGATAGCTATTCAGCATATTATCTCAATAAACTACCACAGAGGTATGTTAGAAAAGTTGAAAGGCATTGGAAATAGATTAGGTTTCAACTACAGCACTGTAACTTACTGGGAATTTTGACACAAGTTTTACAAAGTCTTCATGTCTTTCTCTGCAAAGAAGAATATGTAAAACAACATTTGATATATAACAGACTCAATTGGCCAGGCACACAACATCTGTGCATTAGATGTACAAATCTCAGGATGGACACAGGCACTTGCATATACAACTGTCTCCTTATTACCTGGCAATAGGAAAAGTAAATTTATACTAATGTAGAAATAGGTTAATCCACTAGCTTTTTCATTCACTATACTTGAAACTAGTTCCTCATAGGGACGTATTCAGTAAAATTCCACCATTTACTAGTTCATGTCCATAATTTCTGCATATTTGCTCCTTTTTTCTTCTGACTTAAAACTTCCACAGTGCCTCAGGCCCACCACTGCCAGGCAGCAAAGGTAACAAAAGGAGAGAACTGTGCTATTCAAGGGATATGAGGGGCAGAAAGGTGAGCTGTGGGGAGCTGATAGGAGCTGTGTGACTAGCTCTCATTTCCACACTGTTCCTGCCATGTGACTTCTTTGATGGTCTTTGGGCATCCTGCTGGGTAACACTTCAGCTTCCCACCCTTGAGGGTTTTAAAGGGGATGGACTTAACCCAATCTCTTGACTTCCCACCAAGGGGTCCTATCCTAAAATTTTTCCATTAAATAGTTAGGCATATTCTGTGTTCCTAGTAGGAAGGGACCATTATAAGAGATGCTATGATTCACTATTTAGGTTCCCCTCAGGATGTCAGAACTCACTGTTCAGCAACTACTATTGTAGTGCTTATGGCTCTACATAGAGTGCTTAGGTGAGTTCTCTAGAAATCACCTCCCATGACTCATGAGTAATGACAGGTCTGTAGAGACACCTTTGGTCTAGGCCATCCAGGTCTCCTGGGTTTCTTGAAGTCTGCGTTAAACAGCGTTGTAGTGGTCTATCCCTGGTCTCCCCTCCTCCTCTAGAGATGTGAGTCTGGGGGCATTTATCAATAAGCTTCCTGCTGCAGATATTCATCTCACAGTGTGACTGAGGAGCCTAAGGTGATCCCACACTATTTAAAAATTTTGTGAAAAACAGGGAAAGGAAGAGATAAAAAAGGAACAAAGAGACTCATCACTTTGCATTTATAATGCTACAGTTTCTCTTTTCAAAACTCTCCATAACTCTCTCCAAATTTGTCCATAACTGTGTTGGCAACAAGCCAGTTCTGCTTTGTCTGTTTCTGGAAACTTGGTAGAGAGACAGAATCTTAGAATTGTTCTTACTCTAACTTAAAAGCTAGAAAATGGACTCTCTTTTGTTTGCTTGAGTTGTCTCCTCCTTAATATAGCACAGTGAACAAATTCTAGGATGGAAGGAAGGGAATGAAAAAGGAAACCAGTCTCTGATGAATTTTTTTTTTCATATAAGCCATTAGGCGTCCTTGATTATTGCCAGGTCAGATCCCCGTGAATGTCAGAAACTGGAGGACAATAAAAACAGGGAAAGCATTACTGAGGGAATTGGATTTGAGTGAGGCAATGCTTGATGCCCAGTTCACTGGGCCAAACAAAATCTTTGTTCACAGGAGCAATAAGAAAGAGGTTGACTGCACAGGAACCATTCTATAGGAGGAAAGGTAGCCATATTGAGATTGTGTAGTGGGAATTAACCTGAGACTAAATTTTCACAGTGAGAAGACTATAACTATACACAGAAAGCAGAAGTTTATCCTTTATTACATATAGCTCCAGTCTGAGGTCCTGCTCTAGAGAAACTGAGGTCCAGACCAGAAATAGATAGAGGGTTTTATAGGATTTTTTACAGCATCCTTTGGCTATAACCATACTGGTGGACTTGAGACTTTCAGCATAAATGTTTACATGCCTTTTAGGCTATTATAGAAAATTTGGGCAAGTGTGGACAAGGGTTGTGACATTCCCAGCAGCATGATATATTGGTCAATGCCAACACATTGTCAGCAGAATTTTTCTTAAGATCACAGACTATGGTTTTGTGGGTGTCTGTTCTGTCCTGTCTCATCCTGAGACTAAGCTCAGAGTGGGGATTTTCCTTTATGATTTGAGTACAAACAGAAGCTTACGAAGTCTTGTTACTTCTACAACAAGCACATTTATTATTAGTAGTACATAAGGTTCTTATCAAATACAGTTGTTAACATTAATCTATCATAAACAACAAAGTTATACTGAGGTCATAGCTCATTAGTTCCATATTAAATTAAATTTTCGTCACCAACTGCACTCATAACCATACCACCCTCATGAACCAGCCTCAGTTGTATGTCTAAGCACCCCTTGGAGGGGTCATACAATGACTGCTCCCCAATGTGTCTTTAGTTATGTCAGTCCTTATTCAGGTGTCAGTTGTGTGTTGTGACTTTTCTTGGGGAGACTTTATTTACTCCAAATGACTCAGTGGCAGCCCTAGCCCTGGAGCTCACTACACGAGTTGCATATAGCTCTACCAATCCGTGAATCTCCTACTCAGCAGTTGTTCTGCTTATATAACCTTAGGAAGGGGCTTTACAGATCTTGTAAGTCTCAGGAGCTTCCTGAAACTATTCATTTGTTTACTACTTGAGTCTTGTAAGTTTTACTTATTTCCCAAGTCTTAATGAGCCTCCCTTAAAAAGGGAATGTTTCAAATCAGAGGAAATTTCTATACAACCTTATAGATGACTCAAAGTTAGATGCATCACTAAAGTTCCATTCCAGCATGGGAGATGACTTGTGAAATTTCACCTTTAGAACTACCTGTATCACTTGCAGACTGCTTGGCTGGTTGGAATGTCCTTACTTTGCAGCAACTGCTGATCTTGTTAGTTTTTGGAGTTTCCTGAGACTTGAGAGGTTTGTTTACTTCCTGAGCCTTATAACTTTTGTTTAGTTCCTGAGTCTCTTGGAGGGAATGTTTCAACTCTGAGAAGAAAAATTGCATGGCATGGGGCTTTCATTGCAATTTAGGGTTCAACTTCACAGCATCACACAACAATCTGTTAGGGCTTCCTTACAAGAAATATGACCCTAGCACATATTACCTGGCTTCAGAGGCTCTCAGGAACCTTGGTGCAGACACTGTGCTCTATGATCCCTTTGCTCTTGAACTCTTATGCGTGTTAAACCCATACCATGCGGATGGTGCTGCCAAATTCTGTTGTCATCTGGAGATGTAGCTCCTTTTGACTACAGTTACATCAGCCTCTGTGTAGTTTTCCTAGATTTTTGTTTCTGTTTTTGTTCTTTAAGCAGATAACCCCTGTGATGGTATTCTCAGTTTAGATTTTGTCCTTTCAAACACATTTACATTTTCACAAGTTGGAGCCTCTGGTTGCTCTTATCATTTGTATACCTTTCCTATTGTTACAGTACACAGCACCAGTATTCTCTTTAATAGTTTTACTCTCTGATATATTTACAGCTGGGTTTTTACATCAGGCTTGTCTATATCTTTAAACTTGCCCACACTACTTTCTTCTTCAGACTGTTCACTTTTCATACATTTCTGCTCCATTTGTTACTTTTTCTCACTGTAATCCTGGACGGCAATAGTATACAGCAGTCACAACACAGCCTGAAATACCGAGATTTCCTTTACCAAACAAGTTAGTCCGTTACTTTTGAATTCATTCATGTTCAGATTCTCAGGACATGCACAGAATACAGTTAGATTCTTTGCCAAAATGTAACACAAATTTCTTCTAGACTAGTTCTCACCTGAGTTCTTGTTCCCTTTAGAAACCCCATAATCAGAGCCTTCACTGTCCATATTTCTCTCAACATTCAGATCCTCCAGAACTCCTCCCAGCACGGCCCAGCAATTTCTGCTTGTAGCATTCTAGGGCTCTTCTAGCCTGTGATTACAAACTCTTGTATATTCCTCCTACAAACTAATTCCAACAGCTTATGAACCACATGGTCAGGTTTATTACAGCAACAGCTCCACTCTTTGGTACCAGTTTTCTGTATTAACTATTTGGAAATACAGCATTGCAGCTGTAACTAATTAATATGTGTTTGCAGCTGGGAAGATAGCTCAGTTAGTAACGTGTTTGCTATGTAAGCTTGAAGACCTGAGTTTGATTTCCCAGCACTCATGTAAACCACAACAAGACAAAGCACAGTAGCATGTGCTTGTAATTATAGAGCTGAGGAAACAAAGGCACATAGGCCCCTTGTGCTTACTGGCCAGGCACACTAGCCTAATCCCTTTCTCAAAAAAAAAAAAAAAAAAAAAAAAAAAAAAAGGTAGAGAGCTCCTGAGGAATGGCACCAGAGATTGGAGGGATGCATCTATAAACCAAGGAATGGCAAAAGGTTTTCAGTGGACCACTAGATACTAGGGTTGAAGCACAGAATGTATTCTTTCTCCCAGACCACAGAAAGAGCTGTTCTGGCCACATCTTCATCTTGGATTTCTGAACCTTAGGACAATGTTTTCCTTCTTTTCCTCCCTCCCTCCCTCTCTCCCTCCTTCCATTTTTTTCTTCTTGTGGTAGTGGTGGGGTCAGAGTCTTGCTAAATGGCCCAGGCTCTTATAGAACATGCTATTTATCATAGACCAAGCCAAATTTGTTATCCTCCTGACTCAGTCTCCTGAGTGTTGGGATTTCAGGCATGTATCATCATGCCTAGTTTTAATTTTCTTTGATTTAAGCCACTAAGTTTGTGGTATTTTATTGTAGTAGTCTTACTAAATAAACACCTGCTCTTAAACACAAATCTGCATTTTTACGTACATGGCCGTGTCCGTCACAACATAGTCCTTTATGTTTCTTGACTGTCTAAGTAAGGTGGATGATAAAAAGTTTATATTTTGTATGTGAAAATATAAATAACATAGCTGGGCGTGGTGGCTCATGTCTTTAATCCCAGCACTTGGGAGGCAGAGGCAGGTGTATCTCTGTGAGTTCAAGGCCAGCCTGGTCTATGTAGTGAGTTCCAGATCAGCTGGGGCTATAGGGAGAAACTGTCTCAAAAAGACCAAAAAGAAAAAAAAAAAAGAAAAAAGAAAAACTCAATAACATGCATGGACTATGGAGTCTCTTTGCAGTTTATATGGTCCACATAGGCACATTAAGTGTATAGAGTTGATAGATATGTCACCGTGAACTTATTTTATTCTACTTTTCTTTATTAGTAGTTTGAACCTGACTTTACCCTGATTTTAGTTTCTTAAAAGTAAGAAAATTTGGCTTAGCTCCCAGTTATATTTGGCCCTTTGCAAATTGAGTGTTTTTAGAACTTCCTTCCTCCCACCCATGCCAATTAACCCAGCACTGCTTCATTAGATGATATTTCTGTAGTCTCCATCCACATTCTTCAACAGCTCCTTCTAAGGTGTCTGTGCTAAGGAACTGTGTTATACACCAGTAATTATAACAGTGAACAAGGTGGAAATAGTCCTTCTTCATTATTTTTATTTTTTATGTGTATGAGTGTATTGCCTGCATGCTTGTAAGTGCACCTGTGTTGTGCAATGCCTGCAGAAGACAGAAGAGGGCATCAGATCCCCTGGAACTGGATTTACAGATGGTAGTTAGTTACCATGTGGGTGCTGTGATTCGAACCAGATTCTCTGCAAAAGCAGCCAGTGTGCTTAACCACTGAATCATCTCTCCAGCCCTGAAAATAGCCCTTTTAATTGAGTTTTTGTGAATTTCATTATAAGAAGTCATGCTACAACTTTTAGGGGCCAGATTTTACATGTCAGTCTCTTCTAGGATAATATCTCAACTATTGCAGAAATCCAAGATGAATACTTCTCTAGCTTTGATATTTCTTTTTAGTTGTTGTTCCTAAATGTATTTGTGTGTGTGTATGTGTGTGTGTGTGTTTGTGAGAGAGAGAGACAGAGACCAAGAGACAGAGGCAGCCACATAGACAGAGAAAGACAGACAGATGTGATTTGTGAGTGTTTGAGTGTGTGTAGAGGTTCTTATTTGTGCACATGAGGTCATGTGTGTGGAGATCAGAGCACGTTTGGGAGTTAGGCCTCACCATTCTACTTTGAAGCAAGGTGCATACTCCAGGATAGCTGGCCCAAGAGTTTCCACTGAGTCTTCTGTCATAGCTGCCTACATCTTGATGGGTGGCATTAAGGTTACAGTTGCTGGGGTTTTTACAGGAGTTCTGGGGGCGTTGAAATCAGGACATCAAGCTTGCTTAGGGAGCACTTTTGCCCATCAAGTCATTTCTTTCCAACCCTTCTTTTGTTTTCTTTTAATCAAGACAAGTGAGAAGTTAGACGAGCCAGGAGTTTCTTGTTAAAAGCCTGTGGCCTCTTCTGTCTTACCTACTCCAGTTTCAGTTTCATATCTTAGAGGCTACAATAGTCAATAATTCCAGTGGTTTCCTCATTCCCTGCATATTTATAAAAATATTTCTGATGTTTATATTTGTTAGTATTACTATCATATAAATTGTACATGTTTATGGGGTTCACTGTGATATTTCCATACATACATACACTATCCACTGATGTAATCCAGTCAAATATTCCCTTACTTTCAACTCTCACAGCGTTCCAATCTCCAGTAATCTGGAGAGTGCTGTCCAGTGATCTCCTCTACTCTCAGGTGGATTTTTTTTTTTTTTGGTTTTACACATTAGAGAGAACTTGTGGTGCTTGTCCTTGTGCATCTAGCTTATTTCATTTAATATAATACTCCACTTCTATCCACATTGCTTCATGACAGGATTTCATTCTTTATGCTGAAATCTGTATCTGTCTGTCTATTTGTCACATTTTCTTTATCCATTCACAGGTTTGTGGGCACCTAGGCTGACTCTATAGTTTAATAAACTACTTTGTTGTTGTTGTTTGTTTGTTGACACAGTGTCTCCTGTAGCCCCAGCTAGCCTAGAACTCGATATGTAGACCAGACTGGCCACAATCTCACAGAGATTCACCTGCCTCTGCCTCTCAAGTGCTGAGATTAAAGAGCTGTGTCACTACATCTAGTCTTAGTTAACTATTTTGAGTGGTGCTAAAAGAAACTGACAGTTCTTTGGTATGTTTGCTGCATTTCCTTTGGAGATATTCCCGGGAGTAGGTTAACTGAATCATTACTTGTAGCTTTCTGAGGACATTCCACAGTGTTCTTCATAATGGCTGTACTAATCACTTCACTCCCAACAAGATGTAGAGTTCCTTTTTCTCCACTTCTTTGACAGTACTTTTTTCTACAACTGTCATTCTCAGTGAGATGGCATGGTATCTTACTGTAGTTTTGTTTTGTATTTCTCCAATTGCAGTTCTTCATGTATTTGCTGGCAAATTGTATTTCTTCTTTGGGGAATATTTATTTAAATAATTAGAAAAGTTTTTGTTGCTAAGATTTTTAGTTCCTTATACATTCTGGGTAGTAGCCATTCATCATATGAAATTTTGGTAAATGTATTTTCTCATTCTATAGGTTAAGAGTTTTTGTTGCTTTAACAAATACTTAAGAGAAATCACTTAAAGGAGAAAGGAGTCATTTGGCTTGTGTTTTCAGTCCATGGTCAGTTGGCTCCATTTCATTTATGTCTGTGGAAGGCAGAAAAACCATGGAAGGACATGCGGGAGAAAAGTTGTTCACATCACAGCAGTAAGGAAGCAAAGGGAAGGGACCAGGGCAGGTCACACTCATCAAACACACAATCCAGGGGCCACTTCCCCCAAATAGGCCCCACCTTCACATCTACCACTTCTCAACAGTCTATTCAAAATTTAAATCCATCAGTGAGTTGAACAGGTCAGGGCGCCTGTGATCTACCTGTCTTTTGAATCATACTCACGGACATGCCTAGAGGAGTGAGTGCTTTACCTCTAGAGGTGTCAATATAGCCAACTTGTCAAGATTAGCTATCATATCTTTGCTATGGAGAAGCTTTTTTGTTGATGTAATGACGTTTAAAATTTTATTACCTGTGCTTTTGGGATCCTACCTAGGAAGTCAGTGCCTTGAGATGCTTCTCTTATGCATTCATCTGGCAGGATCATAATTTTGTGTCTTACATTAAGGTATTAGATCTATTTTTATATTTCCAGTAAGTCAGTGTCATGCTTTTTCAACATCTTGTTATAATAACTAAAAATATATGATCCCTAGATCTCTCTGGCCTTCACCATACCCACACATCTTCTTTTCTTCCTCTCTCTGTATTTCTACTGCACAGACATGTTAACATTGCTCTGATTGTACAAATATTGGCCATTTCTGTCCTAAATTCTCAGACTACTTTTGGCTTTTATATAGCTAATAGCCACCCATCTGAAAGAACTCCCAATTAAGTGTGTTAATTTTGGATAATTCTTCTGTTTTTTATGTCTTCCTTTCTGTAATCTTGTCTGTCTTGATACATAGAGGCCTCAAGCCCTAAACTCCTCAAGGACTCTGAAGAATGGGGTGAATCATTGTTTTGTGTTTCTCCTTTGCTGAGAGGTAAGTGGTCACATCCTTCATTCTCTTCAGTCAGTGACAAGTCCTACATGTACTTTCTACATTGTAATTTTACAGAGATTTGGGGGAAAGGAGGCTAACAGGTTATGTTTAGAAGTCAATGTCTCCTCTTAATAAATCGTGCAGTTCTGTCTTATATACTCAAGACTGACAGGCTTCTCTTAACAACCTATCACAGAGGTAGACTCACTCATGTTATCTCAAATATCAGGTATAATATGCTTGTATTTCTTTTCTTCACCTTCTCTCTGCCTGCCTCTCCCTTTCTCTCAGTCATTTTCCTGGTGCTCCCAAGTTTGAGGGAAAGATACAAAATTGTATAATCTGCTCAGGGGAGTGAAGATTTTTATACATACAAACTGTACTTATTTAACCAGAGAGGCAATCACCCAGATGACAGTAACTTCCTTTAATCTTTGTTCATCCATGGAAGTGAAAGATTTTCTGAAGTGAAAAAGTAGCACAAATTATATCAGAGAAAGAAGAGGCTTTCACACTTCAGACTTCTGAGGGTTTAATTTATCCTCTCTCTTCCTTCTCACTAATGGCCTAAATTTGAATGCCAGTATAACTGGTTAATTAAATACAGTGTGTATTTTGATAAGGTGCTATTAGGACAGAAGATGGAGTATAAATGGTGATTATTCAGGAAAATTTGAACTTTGGGGAAAGAAATGGAAGCACCGTGTTGTTGTCATTCCCTGATGACTTCATCGCTAACTTCTTGCTTGGCATGCGTATCATACACCAGTTCTGCTAGCATATAGGATATTGTTATAGGCCACTGCTGGCAAAAGCTGTCACTATAAATAGGATAAGTACTGTTAAGATGACCAGTGTTCATGATAGGTGTATGTTGAAATATGTTAGCTTCAGGAGGTCAAGAACAATCTTTTTTCCTAGCATAGAGACTGATATGTAGTATTGAAAGGGTCACTCAAGAAGTCTACCTCAGGCATTACCTGATTTAGCCCAGGCAGAAGGTTGTCTATAATGGTGCCCTCTGGACTGTTCTGATTTTACGTTCCAGGGGAGAGCAATTCTACTATCTAAAAGTTTTCCTGCCTTGCATATATGCACAGAAGGAAAAGATCAGTGATATTCTAATAATACTCTTGTATCAATAATTACTCATGGATTTAAGAAAAAATACAAATTTTAAAGTGTGGAATTCAATGGGTAACTGTTGAAAAGCTTTAAGTCAAGGAGTGATGAGACTTAGAATGTCAATTGGCATGATGCTTTTTCAAGGACTTAGCTTTTTGAACTGCAGTGAGAAGGTTGAGGGGTCAACATGTTCTGGGGTACAGCTCAAATATTGGCAAACTGAAATTCATTACTCTTACCCAAATGAAAATGACTGTTTGGAATTTATCTTGTCTATTTTTCATTACTTTCCAGATTCTGTGAAAAGTAGAAACCCAGCATTTATTAAATTTGAATCCATTCTTCCAAGCTCCTGGAAATCAAGGTATGTTAAGAAGTTTCTTGTGCTCAACATATTTTTGCTTCTTGATGTTCCCAATAATTTAAGGATGGTATTTCCTAACCTTCTGGGGTTTCAAATTTTGCTCTAAAAATCTCTATTAGTTGATTAGATTTAATATACAAATTACGATATGAGATTTTAATAAAACAACATCCCAAATTGATATCACTGCTATTAAAGATCATTGGAATTTTGTAAAATTGATCCTAATGATTATATCAAGAAAGTCTTTGTTGGTGTAGTTTTCCATTCCCCCTAACATTCTTGGTTATGCCTTCTGGAATGATATTACCTATCATTCTTCTGAGGATGTCCACCAGGTAGTGCCAGGTCCACTGTACAATGCTTCTTCCAAGCAAATGTGTGAGTAGCATTTTGATTGTTCTTCAATTATCTCCACTATTTGCCTAGTCTTTGACTATCTTCTCACTTTCATCCCTGGACTTTGATAATAGAATTCAGTGATGGAATAGACACATAAAAGTCAGACTGTCTTGTGTTTAAATACTGAATTTTACTAGCTATTTATTACATTATCTAGGATATAATACACTTTTGTCAACGTCATTGTTCTGCTTTGTAGAATAAAGCTATCGCTATTCTATATACAAGGTCACTGCGAGCCCCAGATGGTGGCATACCTTTAATCCCAGTACTCTGGAGGCAGAGACATATGGATCTCTGTGAGATTGAGGCCAACCTGATCTACATAGCAAGTTCCAAGCCAGCTGAGGCTACAGGGAGACCCTGTCTTAAAAAGCCAAAAAGCCAAAAAGTAAGGACGTTGCAAAGAGAAAATGAAACACTGTGAATCCAGTAACACAAGACCCAGCACAATAAATGGTAGATGCTGTTATGCTCATGAGGAAAATTTAAACTCTTGGTATCTTGCCATTATGGAAACAACTTTAGAGTTAGCCAACACTCCAGGCTAGAGAAACACATGCAAATCACATGCAGATGTGGCCTCCATACTGGGAAGAACCACCAAAGAGAGCTACTCCCTGTCATGAAGAGCAAAGCATCAAAGGAATTGAGGAAGGAAAGGTCTGCATGAGAACTGAGAACTGCTTTCTCTCACTGATATTTAGTTTCCTCATCTGTAAACTTGATATTTAGATTGAGTGGCTTTGTGTTCTTTTGTATCCATATTTCTGGTGTCACTTTTCAGTCCTATTACAATTTTAGTAAGAATTAGAATGCTAAACGTCTGTGTTCAGCTGACTATTGTATAGTCACTTGTGTGTGTGTGCACAGAATGCACAGTAAGATCCATAAAACACAAGAATATTTATTTTTATTCTTATACTTTCCAAAAATAATTATATCTGACCACCAGAGGGATTTTAAAAAATGCTTCCACTTAACTTGACCCATTTTTATGATGGCTTGGCTTGATTCTTCTCCTCAGTAGTCTTCCCTACATCTGTCATCTCTCTCTCTCTCTCTCTCTCTCTCTCTCTCTCTCTCTCCCCTAGAGCCAGACATTTGACTTCAACAATTGGCTATAATCAGAAGAAAGTAATTTTAGAAATACTATGAAAAGCTAGATTGTCAAATTTATATCCTGCCAGTCTGATATTGACCTTTACCTTTAAAGACATGTAGTGAGTGTCTCTTATAAATACTATGTGACTGAGTACTTCAACGACTGCCTATATGTTAGTAATACACAAAATTATATCTCTCAGTCCTCCAGAAAGATCTCTAGTTAAAAAAAATTAAAGTGAAGCCAATGTATTCTTTAGACTAAGGCAAGGTGGTTGATTTCTATTCCTCATTAATTTGGGCAGAATTTGCTTCCTGTTGTGAATGACTTATCTCATTGGAAATCTTCATGTCTACAGTCTCCTGATGTTGGGCAGAGGAGGAGTGGAAAACCGCAGTGGTACGTAAATCAATGGAAGTTAGTGTTAATGTTTTTGGCACAAATTATAGGTCAGACTAGATAATGCTGGATCATGAAAAGCAGGAAAGCAACATGAAGGAATGTACTTACAACTAGAAAAGTTGGAAAGTACCTGGCTTATTACTGCTGGCTACTAATTTTATGTAATATTTAACAGTTTAAAAACACTCCTATTCTTAATAATATTATGTATATATTTTCTGAGACTGGGAAATGTGAAAACAAGTGTGCTAGTTTGACAAATGCTTTAAAAAATTAGTTCAGAAAATGTTTGAACTTACTAGTCTTTGTATTAACATGAAGTTTTACTTTTAACCCCTGCCCATCCCCCACCCTGCCATACTGGAGAGCAAACACAGAGCTAGGCAAGAGCATCACCATCTAGACTGATATTTCCCTATATATAGTATGTGTTCATGTGTATGCCTATGTGTGTGCTGATGTGCATGCATGTGCATATGGAGACAGAGGTCAACTTGGATGTCTTCCTCAATCACTTCTCTTATTTTTGAGATGGGATCTTTTACTGATCCTGGAGCTCCCCAATTTAGCTAACCTTCCTGGCCAGGGGTCCCTTTGTCTCTACTTCCTAGTGCTAGGATTGCAGGTCACCAGACCTAACTTTCTATGTGTGTGCTGGGAATCCAACCTCAGGTTCTCATGCTTCCATGGCAAACACACTACCAACTGAGACACTTCCATAGCTCTTTCTTTGTTTTAAAGTAAATTTGAACAAACTGGATTGTGTACGAAAAGATACTAAATGTATTCATGTATAACAACCCATTCTTTGGAGTTGAACTCTCAAGTTCAATGGCAATATCCTCCCAGAGTTTGCATATATTTCATCTGATAGACTGATTTCATAGTGGATCTCTATTTTTGCCATAAGTAGCTACAGTAGTCAGAAATCTATGGGGGAAAGTGGGAGTGGAGAGAAAACCAAGGTTTAGAGGAGGCTTTATAAGGGAGGATGAGGGTATTGAGCTGGAAAGAGAGCTTAGGAAGTAGGTGTGGTGAGCTCATGTGAAGAGAATTTGAAAGCCAGGGTGAGGGGTAGGCTGACCCTTAAAAGATGCAATTGCTATTTAAGGCTAAAACTTCTGACCAGCAGAGACAAAATAACAAGGATAGGGGAAAAAAGATTGATCAAAGACAGGAGATTATAGCTGAGTAAGAAGAAAAAAATATGTGAAAACCAGAGACTGACGCCAGGTTACACTTACCAAAATTACCAGGAGTACAGCTGTAAGACACATGTCAAAGAGATAAGAGACCCATGAAACTGAGGACAGTCTGCTCAGCTGGAAACCTCTTTTCTAGCTGAAGCAGGAAACAGATGATGTAATTTGTAGAAAAAGAGCTTCCCAAGGCCTGGAGAGTTAAAATCAAAGTCAGCTTCTTTGTCGCCATCCTAACCAGTCCCAGTAGGCAGGGAGAAAGTTGCCTCCCAGATACATAAATCCATTCAGTCATTTCTGAGGCATGTGATTACATTTTCAAAGTACAATGTGTTAGGGATAGCTCGACATTGTGGCGCAGAGTCTGATCATATGGGAAAAATACTGAATATCAGCTTTATCTTAGAGACTCTAAGATTAAACAATTGTTACAGTTACAATTGTGTAGAGTGATTTTTATACCACGATTATCTTACAAATGTTAACTTCATACTTTCCCAGAAGTGATTAATGTGATCACGGCTCCAATAACAACAAAGAATATGTGTTAACACATCTTAAATTAAGACAGAAATGCTTGGGTAGGTCATCATGGCCATAAAAACTAAGACTTCATTCGTCTAGTTTATATCTCACTTTATGGACAGTATCTGCTATTAAACACTCAACGGGATACTGAGTGCTAAAACAGAAACTTTAATATTCTGCAATTGAAAAGACATAGAGAAGTGAAAAGAAAGGCACTGTGTGTGCGTGTGCGTGTGCATGTTTGTGTGTGTGTGTGCGAATGTGCACATGCAAGTGTGAGCAGAGGCCAGAGGACAGCTTCAGTTGTCTTTCCTGAGGCACTGTACACCATTTTTGAGACAGGATCTCTCACTGGCCAGGGTACCCCAGAGAGCCCCTGTCTCTGTATGCCCAGTGCTGGCTACTACTGGCTTTTCTATTATTTTATTATTTTTTTTCTGAGACAGCTTCTCCCTGTAGCCCCAGCTGACCTGGACCTCCCTACCAGGCCAACCCCAGTCTCACAGAGATGCACCTGCTTCTGCCTCTGCCTCTGAAGTCCTGGAAATAAAAACATGCCACAACACCCAGATTTTTTTCTTTTTAATGTGGAAAAGCACTGATCTGATTGGGGTATCTCACTAGCCCCCATAAAATAATTTTTGATTCCTAAAGTAATAGCTTAATTGAAACCAAAATATATAGCTTTGCAATGCTAGAAGGTTCGGAGTAACTCACAAGGATATCTTTTGAAAACGGCATTTCAAGGTTCAAGTTCCATTTAAGTCAACAATACAAGATTTATCTAAGGTGGAGGTTGATCAGCAGTCAGTAGCATAACGAGATTCTCACAAAGGAAAACACTTGTTAACAGCCCACTGTGCTACAGTAGAATTTACCAGAAAGTCTGGTGCATAGAGCAGTGAGGCAACATAGAAAGGAGTATTGTCAGGAAAGAGAAAATGCCAAACAGGTGGAGGACTGCCCAGTTTTACTGTTTATGGTCTTAATTATTTGGAGATGATTTTTAAAATGTTGTCCTTGAAAAACATTATTCAAATCAAACCAGTAAATGCACTTAAATCTCTATGTGGTGACTTGAAAAAGTAACTTGTATTTCTCTATGAAAGCACTGTGTTTAAATTCATATTTACCTGGATTGTTTTCATACAACCCTAAGAAATATCAGAAAATGGCTTTCAAAGCACAGTATTCCTTTGAACACAGTCTGGTAAACCGATCAAAATTTCTGTCATGGAGGGAGAAGGTATGCACAGGCTGAAAAATACTTTAAATTGTCTCATTTACCCAGATATGTGAGTGTTTATGCTAGTTCTCACTCCTGTTTTGTAAGGAACAGGGGGAATTACCTTTTGTCTACCTCAACAACCTCCCCAGGCTAGTATCTGAACTAAGATGGCCATAGAAACTTCTAATGAAGTGCTTTATGAGGTGCAACAGAGCCTTTTGCTCCGTTTCTTTAGCAATAGGTGCTAGGAAATGATCCTGAAGTCAGAATCTGTAGCAAACTCCCCAGCTGACTCTATTGCATTCTAAGGTAGAGGGCTGTCTATTCTTTTGACATAAACTCAAAGGAATTATATGACCTTGATTATCTTGACCTGGGGGAGTGAAGCAAATCTCTGTGGATCCTATGGTACTGTGAGCACTTCAGGCTTCCCATGGAGCCATCCTTCCTGTAAGTTTCCATGTTCCAGATGAGGGGTGTTTATGGTTCCAAATTAATGATTATTTAGTAGTTCTACTATCTGAAGACAGTTTTCCTCTTCACATTTTTACATTTGCCTGTGAGAGAAATATATAACTATTTTTTTATTTCCATTTGTTTGTTTTCTCTTCTATAAAGTATTTCTTTATATTAATAATTGTAGCTCTCAATTTAATTAGCCTAAATTTTTGCTCTATGGTCCTCCTTCTGTTTTAGTAGTCTTTTTTGCATTCGCTGATACTTTGGAGATAGTTTTGAAAAATCTTAATTACATATTCTTTATCTTTCTATCTGAATGTGGCATCAATTTAATTCTGTTTCTCCAGAGCAGGGCTTATTTTCTCTTCCCCAGCTGGTTTTCTGGCCACTAAGGAGGAACCCTAGCCTTTGTTTCTGCTTCCTTTCATGCTAGGAGATAAGAAGAGGGACACCATGGTGCCAGGTTCTGGCTTCTGCCTCTGCAGCCGCTGCATCTTCTCATGCTTCTCCCCGTTGTACTGACCATTGAATGCAGACCTTCGTGATTCTGCTTTTTCTTCCTTCTTACTTTTCTTCCTTCTCTTTTTAATCTTTTATGCTTTTAATATTAATATGCTCAAAAAGAAAATAATTTACTATATTCTTCCAGAATGTTCAACAACTTGACATCAGGGAGTCACAGAGGTTTTAAGAGGGAATCCTTAGCCACTGGCTTTCCAAACCTCGGTTTGATAATACAGATTCTACATAAGTGATTACTAATTTTGCAATCTGAACTCCACTCACTGCTGTGAATGGCATTTCCTCAGGAAAAGTGGACTAAGTTCTGCATCTAGGGTTTGAATTTGCTTGAATTATGACACATAACTACCTTATCTGTGGGATGAGAAGGTGAGCAAAAAACAAACAAAAGTGGATGAATTCTCCACTTCCATCTTCGGCTTCCATTCTTTCAAGCTTCTCCACACTGTCAAGTATTTCTGGGTTCCTTCTGTTTTGCACTCTGGAGGTGATCATTAACTTCCCTCTAAAATTTCCTAGAGTGTAGTCACCAAAGAACACATCATGGCAATATTATTTTCAGAAAGAGTTGCTGCAGATAATATGCAGTGTGTTGGTTAAGATCCATTTTCTAGAATATATTCTCAGACCAGCTCCTCTAGAACTGAGTGATAGGGGAAGTATCCCCAAAAGACAAGAGGAAGACTGTCAAATTTGGTAATTCCCATTAGATAACCCAAGCTCTTCGTTTTGCCTCTTTCTCCTTATTTAGTATCTTTTGATAATTTCAGAATTTACCAGTTTCACTGAGGAATAAATATATTTCATTTTAAACTTATTCTCTCCAATGTCGGCTTCTTCTACTTCAGTAGTCCCCTATACACATTCTCTCACACATTCAGGAATTTCAGTGGGTTTGGTACTCAGATTTATTTAGTTCATTATTTCAAATTTGAACACCTCCAACTAGCAAAGGAGAAGCTGATTTTTAAAATGTATCCCATAAAGTGAGATAAAAAAAACTTCTACTGCCTTCCCAGCCCACATTTTGAATTTAATAAAGCAAGACAAAATGCTTTTCATTTCTTTTTCTCCCCAGTTTTGGACTTCATAATGAAGGTAGCAGACAGCAGGAGTAAGAAATGGCTTAAGAAATCCATGCTAAACATTATATTCTAATATCATGCTATTTCTTTCCCCCTTTATTTAGCAGGAGAGCTGTGCTAGACATTTCTTAGCTTTCATTCTTTGTGTAGGAAGCTTCTGTGGTTTATTCTGAAAAGCTGATACCTAGACCCATCTTACTAGAAACTTTCTTTTAGAGAACAAAGAAAGCTTAGCTGGAGTCTGCGGGAGATCTCCTTGAAATATCACATGCTAAATCTTTGTGGTAAAAAAGGAGCAGAGTATTCTTAGCATAGGATGAAACTGCCATGCACTGTTAGTTTTTTGCCCCTCACAAATCCAAATAAATTCAAATAAACTGCCATTGTCATTAAAGTTAAGCAGTTGGTAAGAGGCTTAAAATACATGTTCCACAGAGCATTTTAAAAAGTGCTGTAGCAGTTTTGCTTCATCAGGTTAACTCACTCCAATGATTTAATTTTAAAACATTCTTAATGTCAAGGGTCTTATGCAGTAGATCTCTCCAGAGGCTTTTAAAGATTCTTCATGTACAATATTATAATAACGAATACTAGATGGCATGGGATACCTGAAATGCTGAATAAATGCTCACCAAGTGTTTTGTGATAAAATACAGAAGTCCCACAATGGAATAACTGTTCTATACTTAGACCAATCGCAAATTTAATTCTTAATGTCAAGGGTCTTATGCAGTAGATCTCTCCAGAGGCTTTTAAAGATTCTTCATGTACAATATTATAATAACGAATACTAGATGGCATGGGATACCTGAAATGCTGAATAAATGCTCACCAAGTGTTTTGTGATAAAATACAGAAGTCCCACAATGGAATAACTGTTCTATACTTAGACCAATCGCAAATTTAAACTGGGCATGCCTTAGAAAAAAAAAAAGCTTTTGCTTCTGGTTGAACATACTGCCTTCTTGTTTTAGCAATTACTTGGGAAGTCTGACTTATTTATATTAAATTCAGCCTTAACCTGTTTAGTTGCTACCTCATTAAAGAAGCAGTTGGAATTATGTAAGTCCTGATAAATTCTGAATTCTATAATTCAAGGAGAAATACAACTGAGCTGTGCCTTAAACAGAAATGGGCTCTGTTTGCATTCACAGGCCATTTACAAGATGCAGGAAATATTGTGCGTTTATCTGCTTGCCTGGGTTTCATCATGTGGTAAATGCCAGGTGAGTAACAGCTGTCAGAGATAAACAGCATTAATGCCAAAGGATTAGCACCCCTGTGACAGAGCACATGCACATATCCACAAATTGCTAAAACTGCGAGTCAACATTTTGTGTTGTAAGGCACGTAATTTCCAGGGCCATTGAACTAGCATAGTTGCATTTGGTATTTTCATTGGCTCCAACCTTAGATCTTTCAGATCCATAAGTGACCTTGGCAATAATCTGATTTGAGTGTACATAAGTTAGGGTAAATATGATGTGACTTCAAGGAGAAAAGCAGGTCTCATCAATTAGTTTGTTAAACTGTTAGCTTTTTGAGAGCCTAGGATGTGCCAAGTACTGTTCTAGTAGCTGAGGATATGGACACAAATCTCTTCAGTTAGGAATGCCTCTTAATAGATGCATAATGTGATGCTACCACTAGGTTACAACAGAATTGTATTATTATTTTCAGGTGCAGATTTTTCTGGTGGAAGAGTTCCATTGAATTCTTGAAAGGGGTTTATCATCACCAGTTAATTCAGAACCAGTAACCTACTGCACCCTGCTCAGTTCATAGATGGGGAAAGCAAAGCACAGAGGTAGAGTGATGTGCTCACAACATGTAGCACATTAATGACTGACTCATGACAATCCTCAGGCACAATGTTGCTCAGTGACCATTGCATGTAGTAAGGGAGATGATGATCTGTAACCTTCCTTTCCTTTTATGTATTTATTGTTTTAATAGTATCTACCTTGAGATACAGCGAGTTCATGCCAAGATTTGAGAATCTGGTCAGACAGACATGAATCTTAATTTGTGCATTTCAGTGTATTACTGGTTTTGTGACTCTAGAGAACCGTGGAACCTCTGATCTCAGGTCATGACACCTGTGGAATGATGAGACCAAGTCGTAACTGACAGACTATTTTGAGAATTAAGCTCAATTACTTATGTGTGTGTACAAACATATTGTTTGGCATAATGCATTTCATCTAATATGAAGGCTAGCTATCATGATTACTGTTTATTCTATGAGTACACAAGACCTCTTCTTTGGTGCCAGGTCCCCAGGATTTAGCAATCACACTCCTTGTCTTTCACTGGACTGTGATTCAAATAGCAGATGTTGACCTTATTAAATTCAGGGGAGATGCCACGGGCAATAGTGGTTCCCTATTACAGTGTACAGACTTTATGCTCTGGAACTTGGTTGCCTTGCAAATCCTGGCACTTGAGCTTTTATTTATGTTTGAACTTTAAATAATGAACATGTGGAAGCTTTTCAATAAAAATAGATCTATTTGCATTGTAAAATACATGTGTATTGATTCTTGGAGATTTGCCATATCTAGCTCTTTGAAATCCATCTTGGGTTTTTGGTAGCCTCGTGTTATATGTGGTCAAAAAGGATCCTGACTTATCGGGTCTCTGGTGGTCACCAGGCTCAGCTCCCTCTTTCCTGTGGGATAAAAGAGATCACTAGGGTGATCCGTAGGAAGATTCCAGGGGCCAGCCCTCTTTCTTGTGGAGTCTGACCCTGATGGAGGCCAACTCTGTTCTCTAGTTTCTCTCCTTGCCCCTCCTAGTGCATTGCAGCTGCTCTCTTAAGGTAGAGAAAGCGACATGAACTCTGTAGCCCCAGTTTTATTGAGAGAAGAGATGAGTGAGATGGAATTCACACCTTCTCTGGTGTTCTATAAACAATATGTTTTAGAGAAAGCTTGTATGTCATTTTTAGAGAACGGCAGAAGGTAGTGAGCGAGTCACATTCCCAGTGATTTACCTTA
The DNA here is from genome assembly GCF_000622305.1 of Nannospalax galili. Lineage (NCBI taxonomy): Eukaryota > Metazoa > Chordata > Mammalia > Rodentia > Spalacidae > Nannospalax > Nannospalax galili. The sequence goes on along the minus strand of NW_008338118.1, from coordinate 5,290,108 downwards.
ATCCAGTCCTTTTGGCAACTATCTTCCTATTTCAGAATCACTTTGTTGTTTTTGTTTCTTCCTAGAATTATTTTGTGTATGAACTGTGTGTATATAGCAATATATCATTTTTTGTTTTCTTGTTACAACTAGAGAAAGTTTAAAATCTTTTAGCTTTAAGAACATTACATCACACGTCTTATAAATTTTACAAATAATGTTGATATAGCTGATAGTTCATGAAATAATGTGGGCAGCATTTTACACAAAATAATGATAATTGATTTGGCAAGAATGGAAAAAACTGGCTAAGAAGCATTTAGCCTCTTGTTAAGGTTGTACCCTTACAAGACTGATATGGTACACTGGAGAAAGACTCAGAGTGAGAACTCACACACTCAAGCCAGCAGGAAAAAGGATAATTACAGAAAGTTCCATATGGACTTTAAAATACACTGGTACAAACCCATCAGGAAAAAGGCCAAAGACAGAGGACACTCCACAGACTTTAATACACCCTCAGGTTCAAACTGATAACTTATCTACATGATTAAGCAAAATCGATTCGTGTATTCTCTCTCTCTCTCTCTCTCTCTCTTTCTCTCTCTCTCTCTGTCTCTCTCCCTTGTCTCTCAGTCTCTCTCTGTGTGTATACAACTTATTTGATAATAAATTTTAAATATTTGTTTAATATTTCATTATAGCTACAAATTATCACTGTACATATAATTAGTATATGAATATAACTTTAATATAGCACTTTAATCAACTTTGATTTCAGTAGTAAATTTTGTAATTTTATAGAACAGTCTCTGTGTTGTCTACATGGGAGGCAAGGAGACAGTGTCTATTTTAGAGCGATGCATTGGGACTGGAAAGTTTCAGCGAATTAACACTTAGAACAAATGCTTCAGGGAAATGTGTCAGATTTAGTAATTGGTCATAAAATGCATTATTTACCAATGCACATTATATGTATATATTTTTGTTTAAGAAACAAAGGCTTAGATGATAAGATTTTTATTTCTTTTGTAAATAATGTTTTTATTGATTATCTGAGAATTTCATACAATGTATTTTGAATATATTCAGACCCCTCTCCCACCTCCTCTGAGATCCACCCCCACCTCCTCTGAGATCCACCCCACCTCCTCTGAAACCCACCCCACCTCCTCTGAGATCCCCCCACCTCACCTCCTCTGAGATCCACCCCACCTCCTCTGAGATCCCCCCACCTCCTCTGAAATCCACCCCACCTCCTCTGAGATCCACCCCACCTCCTCTGAGATCCCCCCACCTCCTCTGAGATCCACCCCACCTCCTCTGAGATCCCCCCACCTCCTCTGAGATCCACCCCACCTCCTCTGAGATCCACCCCCACCTCCTTACTCTCCCTCACTCATGTCTTCTGTTACTTCTGTTATTATTATTATTATTTTAGATTTATTGAGTCTAGAGTCTAATTTATGTTCCCAAAATGGTCTTTGGCATGTGTCTATCGCCTGGAATGTGGTCCACCTGCCCAGCATCACACCCGTAAAGAAAACTGACTCCCTCTCCAAGCAGCTATCAATTACCAATTGCTCCTATGTTAGGGCTGGGCTTTTTGCTAACTTTCCCCTCCATGCTGTGTTTTTGTCTGGCTTGGGTTGCACAGGTCTTATGGATGCTGTCCCAAGTATGTGTAGTCATAGTGCACCTGTCCTGTTATGTCTGGAAAACACAGTTTCCTTGTATTCATCTCCTCCCTCTGATCCTTAGAATCTTTCTGCCCTCTCTTACGAAGTAATCCCTGAGCCTCAGGAGGAGAGGGTGCTACAGGTGTCCCATTTAAGGCCCAGCACTCCATAGTCTCTTATTTTCTGCATATTGACTAGTTGTGTCTCTTTTTAATCACTAGCTGCTGCAAGAAAATTCTCTGGTGAGACACGAGAGGTGCACTAGTCTAGGGTATAGCAGTAAGTCACTAGACACTGGTGTAATACTGTTCCCATTTAGCAGGACAGTAGTAGTATGCGCTCCTCTGGCCTGTCACCTGTCTAGCAACAGGATTTTGGCCCACAGTACCAAAATCTTTTGCAGATTTTGAAGTAGGCCTTATATTCAATCAGAAACTGATGGATTACTATCATAACATTTGTGTCACTGTTGCAGCAGTGGACATATCTTTCTAGACCAGTCACGATTGTAGCTGGCATGGGTCACAGCAGGCAAGGTTGTTGATTACTTTCCCTTCTGGTGGCATGCATAGCACCTTCTAGTACTATGAAAACTAAGCAGTAGAGATGAAGATTAGAAATCAGTACCAGCTTGATTTTTCTTCGTTGTTCTCCAACCCCCAGACTCACATATATACTGCCTTCAGCAACAGGATCTTACTGTCAACTTCTTTTAACAGCGAATAGACAAAAAGGCTACCGGGGAGTCATTTGTGAGTCCCTTTGAATCTCTAGGATGTAGTATCCCATGTCGTTTAATATGGAAATCTTTGAAGAACAAACACATTCTAAGGGCGAGCTTTGTGCATTGTAAATATTTTATGACATTGTCATATGCTGAATATGAAACTACAACATTCAATGCTTAGTACTTGATAATATCTTACAAGTAAAGCTTATAATACTGAATGTGTTTAAGTTCTCCTCTGAACTTACATGATTTTTCATAATCTGAGTTGATATGCCAAAAAATGATAAAAACTAGTTTTGTAATTAGAAGGTACTAATATCACAATAAGATCTGATTCTGAGAGAAACGGAAACCAGGAAGGCTTCCTACTTCATTACAGAACAGTCAGGCATGGGAAGAAACATAGGGCACATCCTGGGAAATCCCCACCAATTGAACGGACCAAGTTATGTGTCTCTATTTAATTTCAAGACATGTTAGAAATACAACCCATGCCAGAAACATGAAATAATCAATCTTGGAGCTAGAACTGATGTCAGGCAACATATCACCTCCATATTTTAGCTGGACAACAGAGGTCAAGAGAGGCTCCCAAAGTCACATGACTGACAGATGACCAGAGTCATCATTACCAGGTTTCCTGCATTCTGGAGCAGAATTATTCCAACTCATGCTGTCTTACTTTCCTGTGAGTCACATGGTTTTAGTGTGGTCAGTGTCTTCTGGGTGGTAGGTCAAGTGTTTTGCTTTTTAGAAACATAGGACTTTAAAACTAAGTAAAGTGGGCAACTTAAGGAACAGAGACCACGTTGCTACCAACTGCATGCATATCAAAGTTTAATGAACTAACTCAGCCTTCAATTTGGAGAGACCAGCCCAATGTTTGTACATGGAATCTCTTCTAGCAGTATAATTTTAAACAGCTGGAACTCATTTGTCATGTTGTAGTCTACTCTGCTTTCTGATATGTGGGTTCTTTTTCTTTTCCAAGCAGAAATGGAACTTACTGTAAAGTCTGAACTCATCGTCCTATTTGATTATACAGGATAGCAGTTGCTTGGAGACTGACCCCGCTGGGCAACTTGAGTCTTTTGTCCTCCACCTGGGTTCATTTGAGTTACACTGTGGTAAACACTAACTCAAGGCTGCTCTGGCCACCTTCCAGGCCACTGTTTATGGCCCTTCCTTTGATTTAATGCTCTGTTTCTGTAATTATTGATGTGGTTGGATCTGATCAAGAGCCCAGGTGTGCTACATCTTGCCTGTCTGTGTTACACTGAAGGTTCAAGAATCTACAGACTACTAGGAATACAGGAGTAGAGGAAAAAGGAAGGAATTTTCATTGACTTGAAAATATGGTAAGAGAACTTTGCCAAGTGCAAAGTTAAAGCTTGCAGCACCCCCTTAACAGTTTTGTTGTGGCTTGTTTTATATACCACTGCATCCTGTATGAACATAGACCCCTATTTATCAGAGATGAGAAACAGGACATAGCCTTTTGTGACTTCCCACCTTGCTCTTATCAGACTGAATCTGTGAAATGAAACAACAGGAAGTTCTACTGGAAGCTGCTTGGCTGAGCAACAAGTTGCAAGCAACAACTTGCAAATATGATAAAAAAAAAGCCGGTGTGTTGGTGCAAGGCTTTAAACCCAGCACTGGAGAGGCAAAGGAAGGTGGATCTCTGTTAATTCAAGGCCAACATGATCTACATAGTGAGTTCCAGACTAAAGAATGCACTGACCTTTGCTCTCCCTTGTGCCTAGGATAGCACCTTTCTAATGCAGGTCCTGAGCTTTAGTATTTCTCCTGCTTTTCCCTCTCCAGAGAAAACAACACAAAACAATGTAATTATGATTTAACACAGCAAAGAATCACACAAATTTATTTTTTGGCATAGGTTAAAGTACAACTGAATCCTGTTTAGAGTGTTGACTTGTCAGATGTAGGGTTCTGGAAGGAACCACCAGTCTTTAGTCATTCATTCATCAATTGAATAAATTCTTATCAATGAGGCAGCCATTCAAAACTATAGGGCAATTTACAGATGTGATTCCTGATTACGCACATGTTTCAGAGAATTTCATTAGCTACAACTTTAGGATCCTGTCTGAAGCAGTCTTTTTCAACCAGTTCCATAAGAAAATTAAGTCGTGATTTGACAGACCATTTTCACAATTCATTCCAGGAAATGGAATAGAGGTGGTACTGTATAATACATAGATGATAAGTTGATTTGTCACACACAATGGATGCCATACATCAGGGCTTAGTTGACCCTAATGGATAAAGCATTTTCCAAAGAATTAAGCTTTTTCTTCTTAAAGACTAATTTTAACACTGGTCAAAACTAGTAGAAGGGTAAAAATGTCTAATGATTCAGAGGACAAGTACAACATGGGAGAATTATCATATGAAAAATAACCCACAGCTTGAGCAAGTTGGGGAGAATGTTTTGTGAGGAGGTAGGCCAGATTAGCAGGGTGTATTCAATTCTACTGGGAAGGAAGAATCAAAGCAGTTAAGAGGCTTGAGCATTAAAGTCAAATACCAGATATTTAATAAGGATTTCTGAGTGCATGATAGACTGTAATTTTAAAATGCCTTTAAAAGTGAAAGTATAAATAAAGAGTTTACTTTTTTTCCCATTTTTATTTTCAAAACAGGGTGTGTCTGGGACTGGACCATGTGGATTTGATTTAAGTAGTATTATACTCTTATAAGCTCAGTCGTACTTGTTCACTAACTTGCTAGGTGTCTGAGATCTGACTCTAGGGTACTGACCTTTATTCCTTCAGGTTTTCTATCTTCTTTTCTCTTCAACTGGATCACCCGTGTATCTTTCCTTATTATTCCTCCAGTCTTCCTGAAGTTTTTTCCTTCAGCTTATTAATTCTTAACTTGCTAAAAGGGATGGGGAGATATGGGAGGAGTTGGAGGGGAGGGAGTGGCCATGGATTTGATCAAAACACCTTCTATGCATGTATAATTCTCAAAGTATTTATTTTAAAAATATTTATTGTTAAGTGGCTCCATATTGTATCAATAAGTGTAAGAACTGTTGGATGGAAAAGTAGAAAATGGATTTGATGTTGACTATTAAGACTGATTTCCTTCCGTCCTTCCTTCCTTCCTTTCTTCCTTCCTTCCTTCTTCCTCCTTCCTCTCTCTCTTTCTCTCTCTATTTCCTTTTTATTAAAGGAGTTTCATTATATGTCTCAGGCAGGCCTTGAACTCACAATCCTTTTGTCACCAACCCCAATGTCCTGGGATTTAGGAGTATGCTTCCATGCTGGACTTTAAGAAGGATTTTAAGTTATAATTTTTTATTTTAAAAGATCCCACTTTGTATCTACATCTCATTAGGAGAAATTAAACAAGTCTAACTATTAATTCTAAGTGGTTACTATACACAAATTCTTAAAGAGCCCTGCTCAGCTGAGCATCAAATATAACGTTAGAAAACTTTAAATTTTTAACTACCATCTATCTATCTATCATCTATCTATCTCTATCTATCTATCTACTATCTATCTATCTATCTATCTATCTATCATCTATCTATCTTCCTTCTATCTACCTATTTCTATCTTCTCTCATCTATGTACTGTATGTGTGTGTAATTGATCATAGAAATAAACACATTCATTAGGAAATTAAACTCTCTTTCAAGGTTATAAAATAAATGTACTCAAAAGTAAACCCTTCAATGTTAGTCATTTCAATTAAATTTTTATTTTTCTATAGGGAATTATTTCATCTTGGTTGGAGACATTTGCTCCATCCAGAAGTCCTGTCTCTTCACTGCCTCTTTCCTGACACCTTCCTTGTCTCTGATGTACAGGATCCTCCACATTATCAGCCAATGTTCAGTAGGGAGTTGAACACTTAATCTGAAGTTTCAAGTTAAGTGGAATTCAGATTGAACAAACAACACCAAAAAGTTATTAGAAATAATAACTAAATAATAAGTGATTGAAACAAGGTTTAGGATACAGAGTATCCTACTTTGTTTCTCTGTTGCTGTGATAAAACATTGATCAAAAGCAACTTGGGGAGGGGATGGTTTACTGCATCTTACAGCTCACAATCCATCATTGAGGGAAACCAAGGCAGAAACTCAAGGCAGGAACCAGGAAGCAAGAACTGAAGCAGAGGCTGTGCAGGAACACTGCTTACTGGTTGCTTCTTTGCCTTGCTCAGCTAACTTTATTTTTTAACAAGAGAAAACGAAACAATTTATTTCAGTTTTGTGTGGCACAGGAAGCTTTAGCAATGAAACTTCAGAGATGTGTGAAGATCTACATATTTTTTTTGAGACTATCCTGCACGAATACTGCACTTACCTGTTTCTTCCCTCTCCTCCCTCCAACTCTCCCCCAACACCCTCGTTCAATTTTATGACCTCTTTAATTATGATTGCTACATATACTTACCTCCCTCCAACTCTCCCCCCACACTCCATTTCAGTTTCATGACCTCTTTAATTATGGTTGCTACATATACTTACCTCCCTCCATACATAACATATTTATGATCTACTGGTCCATTTAGTGGTGCTTGTGTTTAGGGATGACCACTTAATATTGGATAACCTATTGGAAACTTGTCCCTTGAGAAAACTGATTCTTCCTCTCTAAGCAGCCATTAATTCCTGTAGCTCTTCATCTAGATGTGGGACCTTGTGAAATGTCCCCCATCCACATTGACATGTCAGCTGGTGTTGTCATTATGTAGGTCTTGTCTAGGTAACCATATTGTTGATATTTCATGTGTGTAGCTTCCCTGTCATTTTCTCTGGCTGCCTGGCAGCAGATATCCTGATTCTCTGGCTGGACACACCAAGATCACTTATTCTCTGCATTTTGAGCAGATGTGGATCTCTATAATCATTTCACTCTATTGCGAAAAGAAGCTTCTTTGATGAGTGGTGAGAGCTACACTTATCTGTGGATAGAAGGATAAGTATTTAGAGTATAGTGAGAAATTATAGCAGTTTAGGAAGAGGGCAGTAGTAGGTTCTCCTCCAGCGTCTATGACCTCTTCAGCCACTGGTATTTGACTAAGTTTATAGTACCAGGCATGCATTCCCTCCTATTTGAGCAGGCCTTAAGTCCAATTAGACAGCTGTTTGTTACCTTCAAGATAAAAGTACCAATATTGCACCATTAGGGATGTTTTGCTGAGCTGGCCATTATTTGTAGGTTTTATAGCTGAATAGGATTATTGGTTGTTTTTCTCCCTTGGCAGTTTATGTAGCACCTTCCAATACTATAAGAGGTAGTCCTCAGGGAAGAGGCTTCCAGGTCAATTCAAGCTCGATTTCTCCAACTTCTGTGCCTGAAGTATGTGATGTTTTCAGCAATAGAGTCTCTTACCTTCAAGTTCTGGGTCATCACTGACATTTGGATTTTTGTTAGTCTGGCTATGTACACATGCACACACATATTGTATATGTTTTTTTTTTAATTATTTACTTTTTATTTTATGTGTATGAGTGTTTTGCCTGCATGTATGTAAGTGCACCTGTGTTGTGCAAAGCCCACAGAGGGTGTTGAATCCTCTGGAACTGGAATTACTGGCAATTGTTAACTGCCATGTGGGTATTGGGATTTGAATCCAGGTCCTCTGCAAAAGCAACCAGTGCTCTTAACCACTGAGCCATCTCTCCAGCCCTATATATGTATTTTTAAAGTGAGCTTATAAAATAATACACTTCCCTATGGCTTAGTATTACTTACCTCTCTTCCCTCTGTCCTCTCAGTTTTACACCCCCCTCCCTTGTCCACAGTTAAATTCCACCCCCATTTTCGCATTTCCCTCTTGATATCTCCTGCCATTCCGTTCTCTATAACTCCCTGCAACCATGGTCCCTGTGGTCACCTCCAACAGCAGCTGCTCCTCCATTCTCACGGGTGCCGCTCCTTTGTTCTCACAGGCGTTGAGGCTGCTCCTCTGCCTGCCCAGTGCTGAGGCCACTCTTCTGCCTGCCCAGTGCCATCTTCTATTGTTGCTGCTTCTGCCTGGTCCCAGACCCCAAGGTGAGGAGACTGTGTCAGTGGAGCCGCATTCAGACAGAGGAGACCAAGTTCAGTGACACAGATCTGGTTAATTGCAGGAAGGCACAAACTTATATGGGGTAGTGGTCCAATCACAGCACAGCAAGTAGGATACCTTATTAGCATAACAGGTTTAACATCCTATCACAGTACAGCAAGTAGGATACCTCATTAGCATAACAGACTTAGAGTCCTATTAGCATAACAGACTTAACATCCTATCACAGAATAGAGGGTAGGATGTCTCATTAGCATAATGGGTTTCAGATTACAGAGTCTGGATTCCTGCAAACCACGTGACCTTGACTGTTGCAATATCTAAGTGTTGCAATTTTGGAATCCAAGGGTGGTGATTAGGGAGTGGCGAGCTCTAGGCATCAGTCTCATGATCTGCCAATGGGAGCAGATGTCATAAGGCATTTCTTGTGGCTCCAGGAGTCAGGCCGTTGCCTCGGGCCTGCAGTATGGCTGTCAATAAGACTTTCACCCTAGGCTCAAGGCTATCTCCCACACGTCCCTTTTTATTCTCTTGGGTTCTGAGGTTACTTTAGGTTACCCAGTCACATCTGAAGATTCATAGCTTGAATCCACAAATATTTTAAAATGTCAACCAATGTGAGACTAAAACTTGAAAACCAAAAAATTTCCCCCAAATCCCAATTGTTGAACAACACTTTAAAAGCTATTAAATTTCAAATACTACAGCATCATTATTTACTCTTTCCCAGATAAAGCACTCATCCTCTACTAAGAATAATGTGATGCAGATAGTTCTTACTACTGTGTATTGTATACATAATAAAACAGTGATTATTTTTAACTCCTCTTTTGTAGGCGTTCCTTTGAACTTTGAAGTGGAAGTTTTACTTTGAAGTTTACAACACTCAAACCATCAGTTACTAAATACAAAGAAAACAATTACATAATGTCTGTGAGAAAGCATTTCCTACCCTGTGTCACTTACCATGTTTCAAGCTGTGTCTGTGATCAATTAACAATGCACGAGATCATTTTTAAATGTGAGATGTAAATATGGTCAAATTGACCCGTGTATGTGTCATAAAATGTTAGATATGGATATATCAAATAGTGTACATTTGTACACATTTTCCTTTTCTCTTACTGGGTAATGTTTTTCTCATAGTTACGTGTGACGGTGATGAGAGCTTGGACCGAGACTTTGAGGACCTTGATCTTAGTTCAGATTCTATTACCTGTTTGCTCTATAACCTTGGACAATTTTCCTATCACTTTAAGTTTGTACTTTTTATAAAATGGAGGATATAATGATTCTTAATCTCTCTTTTGATTTTTAGAATCTGATGAAAGCTACAGAGATATCTTCAGAAAAAATCATGGATGCAGACCAGGGACATGGCCTGGTGGATAATAGTATTCTGTACAACTCTGAGGACCAGAGTTCAGTTCCTGGAATACACAGTGGAAGGGAAGAATTAACTTCTAAAAGTTTCCCTCTGGCCTACACATGCATACCAGGGCATGCCCATGCCTGCATGTGCACACATGCACACACCCACTCCCCCCCCCACATGTTTACATAAAATAAGTAAAAACTAAAGAAAATCACGAATGCATACTCACACTATCTTGCACACCTCTGAGGAGGACTATAAACTTTCTGAAGTATACTCACTGACTATACTCACTGACTCAAGGGAAGAACATTGGTGTAAAGCATTTAGCTTTACACTATCATACAGTAGAATTTGCAGAAACATTTTTAGAATACCGAGTCATTATTTCTTTTATTGTTTATCCACCCTTCCATTTTCATTTCTTCAGATTTGATCAAGCATATATTTACTCCCAACATCAAACCTCAGGCCTGGCTTCTTTTTTAAAGACTTTATCATTTTGTATGTGTACATTTGTGTGTATGTGCATGCGTGTATGTGTATATGTGTGCGTGTGGGCGTGCGCACATGTGTGTGTGTGTGTGTGTGTGTATGCTATCTGTGTGCACATGCCTTTGGAGGCTAGAAGAGGGCATCAGATGGAGTTATAAGCAGCTGTGAGCAGCATGACATGGGTCCTGGAAACCAAACTCAGGTCCTCTGGAAAAGCAGAAAGTGCTCTTACCAGTCAAGTGATCTCTCCAGTCCCCCCTGCTCCCACAACCTCAGTCTGGTTTCGTGTACAGAATCTTGGAGCTGGCACAGAGTCCACACCCTGCCACATGAATATCATGTGTGACCCCAAAGCATCTTTATCATTTTGTATGTGTACATTTGTGTGTATGTGCATGCGTGTATGTGTATATGTGTGCGTGTGGGCGTGCGCACATGTGTGTGTGTGTGTGTGTGTATGCTATCTGTGTGCACATGCCTTTGGAGGCTAGAAGAGGGCATCAGATGGAGTTATAAGCAGCTGTGAGCAGCATGACATGGGTCCTGGAAACCAAACTCAGGTCCTCTGGAAAAGCAGAAAGTGCTCTTACCAGTCAAGTGATCTCTCCAGTCCCCCCTGCTCCCACAACCTCAGTCTGGTTTCGTGTACAGAATCTTGGAGCTGGCACAGAGTCCACACCCTGCCACATGAATATCATGTGTGACCCCAAAGCATCTCCACATTACCTCGACTACAATCTTCTATGAGGCAATAGTGTGACACATATTCTAGAAATATCTGTAAATAGTAGCCTTAAAAGAGGCTGAAATTTCACATCTTTTATGGCCAAATTTCAGGGAAGGGGCCAGGTCATGTCATACTTATAGTTTTGAGTCATGATCAATGGATTACATTTCAAGGAGTCTCTTTTGGGAGCTGAAACAAATGAGAAGAGGTGGGCAGGATGAAGAAATCCAGAAACTCTGTCATATGAGTTGTGATCATAGGACTGGGGGTGTTCCACTAGAAGAAGAGGACTGTAGATTGCAGGGTACCTTCAAATGATTCATGGACAATGATCTATCTTATTCTGGGTTCCAGAGGTCAGATCTAGCCAGTGGCTATATTTAATGCTTTCTCATAAATGTACTGTACATTCTCTGTAAAGATGCATTGGGCAATAGAAAGAGATGAAGAAGAGGCTGCAGGAGTGACTCATCAAGGAGATGACAGAAGGCTCCAGTTTAGGGAGAGGTGAGTAGAAAATTGACTAGTGAGAAATGGACCTAGTTGAAATCTGAAAAAAATTCTTGTCTATCAGATCTATAACTGGATTGGTTTTGGTAGGGGGTTTGGGGGAGCAATTGTGCTTGGGAAAGGTAACTATTAAGAGGAAAGTATGGTTATTTATGAATGTGTCCTGCTAGGTTATTGATGTCATGTTGCAATACCAGTCTAACAGTTGAAGTAAAGAAGAGACTGTCACTCCTGTGTCAATTGGTGGATTACATAGTGAACTATTTGTTTTACATAATAAAAGGTGCTATGGTAAATATAACTTTGCCACATTCTGACCCTGCCTTTGGTAGAAACAAGGAAAAGAAATGACAGTACTGTCATATCCACACTGCATATATCATTGAATATTCACAGCAATATTTAAAGGGAAGTAGTAGTAACATCTTTATCCTTGTGTTGATAAAACAGGTGTTGTAAAGTTGTCAGCCAGCAGTAAGGGAAGAAGAGCTTTTCATCCTCCATTTGTATCCATTGTCGTGCAATTAAGCAAATTGTTCATTAAGAAGTCTGTGGTGCTATGACTTCTCAGGCCTGTGGACCATCTCTAACACAGACACAATGATTTTTGCCAAAAGATTATTTAATAATCATTGAATGGATATTTACTGAACACTATCATAGACCAGAAACTAGATTCTGGGCATCCAGTAATAAACAAACCCCACAGAAATTCATGTCTCACATTCTAGCAGGGGAGAAACAATTACTAAACAAAGATAATGAATGACATAGTACACTATAAAGTTATAAATACTATAAAGAAAAATGAAGTGTAATAGAAACAGGAAGAAGAAAACTTTGGGGAAGCAGCCTTAAATACGGACATAGGTGGGCTGGAGAGGTAGAACAGCTGTTAAAGCCTCAGGATCAAAAAGATAAATATCAACATGAGAGGAGAACTTTGTAAATTATCTTTTAGAGGTGGAGTATCCATCCTTTGATGCAAATGAAGCTGAATTTTCTACCAGCTATGCCTTCAAATAGTTAAAGAATCTAGGAGAAATATTTAAGGGCAGTACAAATTGATAATTTTACCCATAGAACATGCTTACATGACCTTAAGGTAGAATTAAGTATGATTTGACACTAAAAATGGGAAGTACAATCTTCAGTCGTAGAATTACCTTGGTCATGATGCCTGGCTGGTGCATCATGGCACTGAGCAGTATGTGGAATGGACAGGTGATCTGTTTCTGACCAGTGTATTGAAAGGAAAAGAACAATCAGCCCAGTCACTTATCTCCAGGGAAACACCAGAAACTTCTCAAACAAGCAGCCTGCACTGTTCTGAATATGTTGTGAACTTTGCCAACAAGGAAGATCTGACAGGATGCCTAGTGCTCTGCTAACTGCCTTCGTTTGTCATTTTTTTTGCTATGGGATTAGACAACGTGGACTTTGTGGGAAGTCTCCAAATATTTGAAGAATTTTGTACTTATTTGTTGTTTGTCTTTACGTATGACTCCAGTTTAGACAATTCATATCTGGTCTTTAGTATATTTTCACTTCTCAGCTTTTGAAAAAAAAAAAAAGGCATTAGGGCCTTTGGAGACTAAGAGCTGTAATCTGCCTTGGCAAACTGAAGCTCCTTGAGGGTGAGAATTCTGATTTACTCATAGGTCTGTTCAACTCAGAAACTTGACCATGACTTGCATCTTGCAGGTTTGCAATATATATCTGTTACAAACTGAAGTAATATGAAACTTCTAAATAACAATTTTAGGGAAAACATGCACAAATGATGCCAAGAGATGTAGCCCAAGTAAGCATATGATTCAAAAAGAACTTTAAGAAATAAGTAATAAGGAAAAATATGCTGTATTATTTCAATGAATAGCAAGAAATAGAATTTTTATTTATAGTTGTTTTGATTCTTAGAATTCATCCTTTTAGAAAACTTTATACACCTCATGAAAGAATTAATCGGAAATAGCATTTGGGGGGAAATGAGCACCTGAAAACTGAAACCACAGACCTAGCATGGGATTCATAAATAAGTCATTTTGTTTAGCTCTTTCAGTAAACTACTTGCTTCCACAGTTTGCAGATATTTTTCTTAATGTGCAAAAGCTGACAGATGTTGGGAAGAAAAGCAAAAGACGCCCTCATTTTTGCTTTTTAAAATGGAAATATGAGAATGGAAAATAGAATTAAAAAGCAGTGTTGTCATTTCTCTGTCTTGGTTCCTCTGAAACCCATATCCCTTATTTTTCTTTTTTTAAATAAATAATTTACCAAGAATTTCATACATGCAAAAGTTGTTTTGATCAAATCCACGCCCACTCCCTCCCCTCCAACTCCTACCATATATCCCCAACACTTTTTCCTGATAACTTCATGTATTCTTTCTTCTTTGATTTATTTATTTTTTTATGGGGCTTTTGGCTACTCTAACATTCCTTCTTCTGAAAAGGTGACCCTAAAATCTTTTAAGGATTAGATAAAAGCTCCCAAATATTTTCGACATTTTTGGCCTTTGGAATGGAATATGTTGCTAAGAGGCCCAAGGACATTCTGACTTTTAGCTAAGAAACTGGTTACTTTTCTTTGGGGTCTTTTTACCCTAACTGCCTAGCCAATTTCTAGGTTCTATTCTTATCACACATCCTCTGAAGAGGTTACCCAACTTGCGGATAGGGAATTGGGTCACGGACCGCTCTGGTTTCTTCCATGCTGAATAGCACTCAGGGCGAGGCAATTGGAGTACCCCTTCAGTGGGTCTATCTAAAAGACTCCCAAATTATGTAATTCTTATCTTTAGAGAGAAAAGAAAGTCCTTGACTGGTAAATAGGAGATGTGAAGAAGAAGTAAAGGCAAGAGTAATTATTACAAATTTTAGACCGGGAACTAGAAAATAGAATAGGGCATTTTTCAAATGTTCATATGAGACTCCATTGGAATTTCTTGACAAGGTCTTCCAAAAGCATCCCTCTATTGGGTTCCTCCTCATTTTTTCTTTCGTCTTTCAAGGCTGGACTCTAGCGTGATGGATTCAGGATTTGTTTTCAGGTGTTTTGATAGCTGTTGGAGTGGTTAGAATCAGTGTCAGTTCCCTCTCAAAGGCTTCTAGATAGGGGGAGAAAACAAATTTATTCATCATTTTAGAACAATAGCTGGTTGTCTCCCTTAGCTACAGGTGGGCACTACAGTATTAGAGACCAAGATTTGAAGTCTTACATCTGAGCAGCACTTTCTGGTTAGGAACAAAATCATCAATGAGAAATAATTGTCTAAATAACTTTTTATATAAACTTAAGCCTAATGTCTGGGAAGGGTAAAGAAATATACTGATGACTTTACTCTTTGGTTATACTTTCCTTTTGGGTGTTTAAGACCATACAGTTGGCCCAAATAAATCAATTTATTTTTATACTTAAGGTCATTTGAGGATCTGTTCCTCAGGGGTCACATGGGCTTGGGAGTAGATCGTGGCTCCTTTCTTTAACCAGTTCCATCTATGTGAAGATAAGTCAAAGGTCCTGCTTAAACCATATTTGGCTTCACTTGGAAGCATGAATGAGATATTCTCTCTGAGTTGACCCTCCTCTTTGTAGACTGGACACTGGTTCAAGTCTATCTTGTGGGATCTCCATGTCCTCCCTGAACAAGAGGACAGGTGACTCACCAAAGTTATGGGAAATTTTGAGAGATGTTCCATAGTCCCTTTGAATTTAGTCAACCTTGGAGGGCAAGGGGCAAAAACTGTCCTTTAAGTCCCTCTGACCACATTAGTATAGGCCTCAAACTATGGCTGTTAATATCCTTTGTTTTTCAAAGCACTGACTGAAGAGTTGAGTCTAACGTTCTAGAGAAAGTGAACTAAAGTTCCCAGAAAACAGCCATACCTACTCTGAACAGTCTGGTTGATTGATTAGAAGTTCAGTGATTGTGGAGAGTTGAAATGTTGCAGGTTCAGATCCAAATTATCTTAAGCTATCTTAGAACACTTGTATATTACAGTGATAGTGGAGAGAGTAAATATTTCACGTTCAGATATAAATTATCTCAAGCTATCTTAGAGCACTCGTATAGACATTTATTTCTCGCGTGTGTGTGTGTGTGTGTGTGTGTGTGTGTGTGTGTGACTATGAGACTTGGAATGTATAAATAGATCCCTACCTTCCACTAATCCAAGACTTGAGGATATCATCAGATAGGCTTATAACACAGATTTCCTGTTTTTCTGTAACCTCCCTAACCTGCTGTATTTACCAATGTAATTTAAAAGTGTGTTAATTTATGATCTTCTTTGTTCTGTTCTTATAAAATCTTTTTCAAACTGTCACCCTGTTGGAACATGGAATTTGGGGTAATATAAATCTGTGTTTCTGGGCCACAGTCACTCATATTTGGATCCGGAATAAACCATCTCTTATCCACTTTGGGGAAAGAATTGTGGTCTTTAATGTCGACAAGAAGATTATTTCTTGCATAGTAGTAACACTGAAATACTCAGCCAACAATTCTCCTAGTGACTTTAGTGTTTTCATTAGACTCCGAGAATAGTTCACTTGAATTGTGTCAAAAACACCAGTATTTTGGGAAAAAGTGACATTTCTTAGATGTCATGTTTCTTTTGCCTTTGAAAGACTAAATATCTTCATTATTACTGCTAATAAATCGGTTTGTGACACCACTCTCTTTTCTTTTATAAATAGCCAAGTTTACCTTTTCTAAGCAATCCGAAATTTCTGATGTGTTTCCAGACTTTGGGTTGAGGTGGGGGTAAAGTAGACAAGAAAACTTCTATTTCATTCAGTGTAAAATAAGGTTTCAGATGGAAGAAATTTAAAAAGCAAAAGAAGAAATTAGTCTGTCAATACCATGTACTACTACGTGCTCCATTGTTTTAAATAGGAAGTTTGTCTATCCGGAAGACAGAAGTATTTGTGGCATGAAGGGGAACTGGGAAGAGCCTCCGGAAACTGCTGAGATTGCAGGAAGCTGCTGACAGAAATCACAGATGCCTTTAGCAGCGGAGGAAAAGGTGCTTCATTGGAAATAGGCGGAGGCTGTCATCATTCAGGTCTGGACCTTCTTTTCCTTCCTCCAAAGGACTAATAACCTTGCTTCTGCTTCTTTCTTATTGACTTGTGGATTTCACATGATAGCCTTCTTCATCTAAACTGGAAAGCTCTGGCAGGGATTCTGGGAAATCCAGCTTCTAGGGTTCCAGGACTGGCTTAGCTGAGAAAATAGAAGGGAGGAATCAATGTTGAGAAACCAAGAGGTACTCTTCCCTGTGGGAAGAAAGACTGCAGGGAGAAAGACAAATGAGAGACCCAAACAAGGTGCTCCACAGTGATGAGCCACCCGACTGCACTCCGAAAATGAAATGTCAATTTCCATAAATCCTACAGTTTCAGAAGAAACCAAGTCATTATAAATAGACTCCCTTTAGTTTGATCAGCACATCTGGTGTAGAAAGTCCCAATGTCTTTTGATTTTAGTGAAGGTTTTAAAAAATCATTAATTTGTCATTGTACCAGATGGAAAAAAGAAAATGGCTTGCTTGATGTTACTGTCAGGGAAAAAAAAAACAAAAACAAAAAACAAAAACAAAAAAAACCCAATGGTTATCTACTCTTCATAAAGAAACTAATTCAATATTCATTCCTGAATAATAAAAGAAACTAATTCAATATTCATTCCTGAATAATGTTAACCTATCCAGTGGAAGTTGTGAAGTTAGCAAGCCACATGTCTCAGAACAGAGAGCTCTGTTCCACCTCATGGTTTTGAGAACACTGGATGAAGCAAACTAGTGTGTAGCATAGAGGCAGGTATGGTGGTAGCCCATGCCTTTAATGCCAGCACTCTGGAGGCACAGGCAAGTGGATCTCCATGAGCTCAAGCCCAGCCTGGTCCACATAGTGAGTTCCAGGCCAGCTGTGGTTACAGGGAGACCCTGTCTCAAAAAGACCCCCCCCCCAAATAATAATGAATGAATAGTAAATAAATAAAAAGGTTTTATAAGACAGATAATAATACACTGAAAGAAAATTTCAGCAAGATATAGGGGCATAGATAGTGGAAGTTCCTTTGACCTGAAAAATTTGATTTTCAGAGAAATTTAGTGAATAAAGACTATTGTTCAAGAAAACTTAATGTGACCTTACATGGTATGGATAAACTGTATCTTGTTCAAAGTGAGATTCATTTAATTAATTACATGAAATATAGTTTTTATTCCGGGAAGTTACTTAGTTAAGGGTTTCATCAACATTAACTTGTGTTGAAGGAGTGAGCATTTATGAATAGGGATGCTAGATAAAATAGAGTTGAATCAAATTTGAATTGCAGATATATAAATAATTTGGGGAGTTAAGTATATCCCAAATATTATTTTGTGTCATAAATATTCTAAAAATCATCTGTGTTGTCTGAAATCTAAATTTGTATAGACTTCTTTTATGTTCTGTTCGTTAAACCTGGCCTCTGTAGCTTACAGTAGTAAAGGAAATCAAACCCATACTGCAGGAAGAAAGCACTGACATTTGCTTCTAAGGAGAAATTCTCTGGGTCATGCATATTGTCTTCAAGTACTTGAAGCTGTCATGATTCAGTGTAGGAACAACTCTGAAAATGAGGGCTGTCCACAGCTCTTTGTGACTCTCAGGCAATATTTAAGTAGGGGCTAAAACCACCAGGAAGACAGTAGAGGAAATTCATTCACTGGGTGTTCTGGATAACAATTGAAGCGTACGTAAATTAAGTCATAAGTCAAGCAAAGGTTTTTCTACGGCATTTACACAGCAATGTTTTCCTAACTCAGGAGCTAATGTCATGACAATCCTCTGAGGTTTCTTCGTTTCCTCAGGCCAGCTCAGTGCCCCTTGAGGTAGTCCTTTTGCTCCTGTACTTCACAGGATGTGCTCTTCAGGTGTGCAAGTTCTCCAACGTTACACATCTGAACTTATTTTATACCTTTAAACCTATATCTTCAACTAGTGACCTTACAAGGACACTGACAAGTTAGAATTCCTAATTTTGGATCCATACTTCAGTAGATGTGACATTGAGGGAAATATCCTGAAGCATAAGATTGGGAATTTCCTAAAGCTATGTGAACAGAAATGACGATCCATGATCCATTACACCACGTAGCATGCTAGATATAATTAAATGTCTCAAAATACAAATAATAGAACTGTTTGTTTGTTTTTGTCTTTTTGAGACAGGGTCTCCCTGGGGCCCCAGCTGTCCCAGAACTCACTAAGTAGACCAGGCTGGCCTTGATCTCACTCCATCTGCCTCTCCCTCCCAAATGCTGGGATTAAAGGCATGTGCCACCACACCTGGCCATTTATTTTTTCTTCCTATGTGATATAAGGACTCCTGTTAGAGCAGGTGATTTTATTGTTGTTTTTCTTGTGTTTGATCTTGAAGGTTAAATGCAGTAACTTGTACTTGCTGGTGGTCCTCCTGCCTCAGCCTCTGGAGTGATGATATTGCAGAGTGTATGTACCGCCACCCCAGCTAGCAGGTATTTTTCTTTAGTCAATGTGTGATTCTTTCGATTTCTTCTGTTTTTATGTAGCTAGATCACACTTCTGGGCCAGGCATGATATATTTGTAGTTATTTGTTAGCTCCCCACCCCACCTCATTTTTTGGTTAAATTGTCTGTACCAAAAACTTAGAGTCAAATGCTAATGGAGAAGATGAATTTGAGCCTGGGGCTATGGGAGGGGGTGGTAAAAGGGCATATGCCCAATCTCCTACCAAACAACAACACTGGAATATCTCACACCTTCAGATTTTGCTCATCTCATTCCACCATTTATTTATTCCATTGCATCATCCTTGAATTCTGCCTTTACTCACTCTGTCCAAGTCAAGGATCAGTTCTGGTCTGTTTTACCTCCTAATTCCCCATCTTCTATCACCATCTTTCTCTGTGTTGTTAATTTTTGTTAAACTGTTTCAAATCAACTTCTTCCATTTCCATTTTAAGAAGTTCCTCTTCAGCTACCAATATCTATGCTCTTTTTCTGTTGTTATTTTATTTTTCTTTTTTCAAAGTGATTTTGTCTGAATGTACGTGCCATTATTACAGTAGCAGGAGAGACCTCTTAGAAAACTGGTCAAGGGATTAAAATCTCTGGCCAGAGTAGAGACTTGACATTCCAGTTTTGCTGGGTTGGTCAATCATCTATCCATGGGGATAGCTTAATTCACTTTAAGTCATGCTGAAGAGATGGAGATAACTAGTGCATTAATGAGATGGTTTCCTGCCTGGAATCTCGATCCCCTAAGGCAGTTGCCTATGGCCCAGCAGCAGACATGTAGCTACTTAAGTCTACCTGCTTTTCTAAATTCTTTAGAAAAGAATAACCTCTTGTCTTTTTCATTCTCTTTTCAAAGCATGCTTTCTCTAACACTTTGGGCTGCCTCAATGTTTCAGGTGCCTTTACTCTTTCTCTAATGCTCCCCTCCCCACTATACTGCTGCTAGTTTACCAGATGTCTGACCTCCCTGCCAGCTCTTAACCAGCGTACCTTTTTGTCTTTTTCCTTCTCCCCTCCATTCTCTGCCTCAGGGCAGTTGTTGAGATTTGCAGCTTGTCCTGAGGGATATTTCTTAAAACTGATAATATTTTCCTAAAACTTTGGTTTGTGTCCATTCTTAAATTCTTTTATTAATGAGACTAAACTCCAAAGGGGACCCTGTTTTCCTTTGTATCACCTGGAGGCTGATGGGACCCTGAAAATTTTAGTAACAACATCATGCCATCCTGTCAGCAGAACTAATTATCTTTAGCAAAAAGTTCAAATGTGTATCTATAAATGTGACATAAATTTCCTGATCTGGTCCTACTGATCTGTAGGCTTTAACCACCTTGTAATGCTTATGCTGTCTAAAACCCTCTCACTTGGACTCGTACTACTCTCCTTGGACAATTTCTGTTCATTCTTCAGGTCTTACAGAGCTTTCACACCCACTGGACACTCTCAAATACTTCAAGGCTGATGTTAATCTCTTATGTTACCAGAACATTCTGTAACATTTACTAATCATAGAGTTAGTAATAAGCTATGTGTAGATAGTGATGGTGCATTCTACACATATCTGGTCTCTTTTAGCTGATACTCTGGATGTGGTGAGGCCAAATCAACACCAAGCACAGAAAGAAAGCAAGAAATGTAAACAGAATTCTGATTACTGAATTTCTAAACTGTGTCCTTTCCTGTATTGCAAGTTGTGTAAGTACAGGAACTTTGTCTATTTTTCTCACTGTTTTACTCTTTCTATGTTTATTCTATGGCCTTACACAAAGAAGCTACTCAATAAAAGGAAGTTTTATGAATGAATTGACCATAGTTATATCAATGTGTTTAAGCTAAAGAGTGAGAATGAAATTATTTTAAAAATTAAAACAATTTTGTATTAATTATTTGAAGATTTCATACAATATATTTTGATCATATTTCTCCTCCCTTAACTCTCCCCAGATTCACCCCTCCTCCCTATCCAGGCAACTTTGTGTTTGTTTCTTTTCCTTTTTATACTCTTTTTTTTTTATATTGCTGGGTTCAGAATTCTTTGTAAGAAATAGAACAGAAATGGGTCTTTATATTAAGATATGAAAACCAACAAAAAAGGGCAATCCCATTATATAGATGTCCCTGTATCCTCTCTGTTTTTGCCTTACCCTCTGACCAAATGCACCAAATATTTTGCTTGAAATTCTTCTCTACTGTTACTGTGTTGTCAGCAACTACTATATAATGGGCTTTCAAAAACTTCCACTAGGTTTTCCAAAAGATCCCATCATGGAGTACAACAAGATGCTAAAGGAAACAAGATCAGTGCCTTATCACTTCTTTGTGATTAAAGATAACATCAAGTTATACATCTAGTAAGAATTACATAGACCATGTCTCTTGTCAATACCTATCATCTATCTATATCTATCTATCTATCTATCTATCTATCTATCTATCTATCTATCTATCTACCATCTCTCTATCATCTATATCATCAGTCATCCATTTATGTATCATGTAGGCATCTGACCTTGATCTAACTATTTATCAAATCTATGACCTATGTTCTATACATCCATCCATTCATCCATCCATCCATTTGTCTATGTTTCTATTAATGTACCTAATCATCTTTCACTCTGTCTCCATTTCTGGTGTCTGGCGATGAAATTCAGCCCTGTGATATGCTAGGAAAGTACACTGTTACAGAGCCACA